>NC_090450.1:171696937-172002215 GCF_031143425.1 Pleurodeles waltl
AATATGGATTACTATGGTGTCCTAATCCTACATACCTAACTAATAATCATTAGATAGATCACAAACTGTGACTCAATCCGATTGTCCACAATCACAGAGATGGTGGCCTGAGATTGTTTTAAAATACAGTATTTTTTGAGAAGCCCATTTTCCATAAGGAAACAGAGTACATTTTAAAAAGTGCTTTTTATTAGGGTGTGTATGCAAGTGCTCTGACATGTTGTGATCTACCTGGGCTTTTATCCAAGCCCACCGTACGCCCCTCACTATCACTCGTTCATGAGCTTGCCTTTCAAACATCCTTTGTTGTCATTGGCAAATGCTTTACTTTGTTCCTCCTTGGGCAGTTTTACTACCGCCTTGGCCATCGACCCTGTTACATGGATAATGGCACTTTTTCCAATATGTTTGACTGTAAGCGAACTTCTTTTTCCTTTTGTGTCTCTCCTTCGAGCTCATGCTCATGGTGTCTGTGGCGCTTTGAATCAGCTCGCTTATGTCAACGGTTTTACTTTTCATTTTCAATTTATGTGGCAAGGAAACTTCAGTTAGGAATTTATAATGCTAATAGCTCTATCTCGAGCAAACGTGAGAGCCATTGCATTGCAAATGCTTGTTAGCTTTCAGTTGTCCCTTGGACCACTGCCTATTCCCCCAGAAGCGTTTTCCCAATTTTCACAGTGATGAAGGAGTCCAAAAGTTAGATCTTCACTTTTGAGAATGAGTTGGCACCACCATTTTTGAGTTGGTAACTTTTCAATACTTTGCAACCGGAATTCCAGTTGCAAACCACTGATACATCTGATACTGTTTTGGAATTCAGAAGGGACGCCCAAAACGCACCTCTTGCACACACGGAACTGGTATTCATTTATAAATCCATTTGAGGGTCAGTAAATCTTTACCAAAACCAAAATGAGTTTTGTACATTGCCAGAATCAT
Source organism: Pleurodeles waltl (assembly GCF_031143425.1). Classification (NCBI taxonomy): domain Eukaryota; kingdom Metazoa; phylum Chordata; class Amphibia; order Caudata; family Salamandridae; genus Pleurodeles; species Pleurodeles waltl. Next base: position 171,697,880 of record NC_090450.1, read on the forward strand.
TTTTGAGGTTGTAAATTTCAAAATGTAAAATGCTTACTTCATCTGACCCACAAACAATATTGTAGAATGCTAAAACTGTGCATGTTCATGTCCATATTTTGAGCAAACATTTAGGATAAACATTCTGTGAAAAATATAATTCTTGTGAATCACTATACCACTGGGAAAATTGAGACATATTTATGCTTTGGCAAAATGTGCAAGTGCACTATATGAATATATACACATAGAAATGGATAACATTGTGGCTTGGAAACTCTGAATATAATAAAAGAAACAGATAAGAACATGAACAATTCAATATGGAATGCAGAATTAGGTTGTGGCACATATAAATAGAGTAGAGGTATGTAACAGTGCAGAATGGGAGTGTCCAATGTGGATCCAGAAGAGGCAGATCCATACAGAGTTTTTAGAATAACAACTCTCTGTCCAAATGGCTTCCGTTTAGGTATACTCCAAGTAAATATATCTTATCTGCAGAGCATGACAATCTGTCATGGGTCAGAAACTATGTAGAAAACCCTGGTGTAGGATCACCGTGTGTAAAAGAATGTTTATTCCTTTACACTAGCCCCATTTTACTTTAGCCCACTGTCATCCAACCAGACAGTCCAAGGCCAGAAGCAATGAGAATTACAAATAATTCTCATATCCCCTTGGACTCGAAACCACTCTCTGGCTGGAGTCCGCTTCTTCTGTAGAATCCCTGATTAAGGGTTTTCAGACTTTGTCTACAGCTATTCAGGAGGGAGAACATTTTCCTCAGCATTTGGTCAGGATAGAGGTGCAGTCCAGATTTGTATAGGATGTGGTGTTTCATTCTTTGATAGTCTTAGGTCTTCAGTAAAGGTGTCAGCCAGGGTTGTGTTAGCCAGTCGCCACCTACATTTGAGGGGATGGAAGTTTGATTCCTCACAAAAGATCTGTATTCTTTGTATGCCCTTTGCAAGCTCCAAATGGTTTGGGGAAGAATTGGAGGAAGTTTTACAGAAGTCCTTCAAAAGTCAAAAGCAAACCCAGCCCTTTAACGTCAGACACAGAATTTTTGATAAGGGAAAAAGGGTTTTGACAAGAGTGAAAGATATGGCTTTTCATTCAACAGGTCTAGGTTTCAGCCTAGAAATCAGCGGAGTGACTCTTCAGATCAGACCTCGGGGCAAAGGTAATCCGAGTCAGTGATCCTGACTGTCCCAGAGAAGTGATCTCAGTTAAGAACCCTCTTCTGTTTCAGGATCAATAAATGTCCAACTTCTTGCAAAATATGCCCTAAGGATTGTGTCTGCAGGGTCTACAGTACTGTTTGCTCCTCTTCCCCGGTGTACAAATTCTTCCCCTCTTCAGTGCCAGTGAATCCACTAAAAAGGATCAATGACTTCCCAACACCTTGGACAAATGGTACCTGAGGATTGTGTCTGCAGGCTCTACGATCCTGTTTGCTCCTTTCCCCAAATGTACAAATTCTTCCCTCTACCAGTGCCACTGAATCCGCTAAAGAGACAGTCATTGATGGACAACATTGCTTCTTTAGTTCAGAAAAAAGCAGTAGTTCTAGTTCTGTTGCTTGAAAGGAAATGCAGGTAATACTCGAGAGAATTTCTCAACCAAAAATCACCCGGGGAGAACCAAAGGATTGTAGACTTGAAGGAAGTGAGCAATTATGTTCTCACAGTCCATTTTAAAATAAGCTTCCTGCAACAAGTGATTCCTTGGAGATTTCTCATCCAAGATAGATTTGCAGGATGCTTGTCTACATATATCAGTTGCCCTACCTTGCCAGCAATCTGTCCAGTTCTGTGTGAGGGATGAGCATTGGCAGTTCCAGGTTATTCATTTTGAGTTGAATACTTCTGGGGGTGCTGGCCCCAGTGATTGTCCACCTTCACAGCAAGAGGTTTTAGATTTAGCCTTATGACATCCTAATTTAAGCATCTTTTTAACCTCTGTCTGTGGCTCACACATTGAAGGTCTGCCAAGAAATGAACACATTTGGTTTCCTTATAAATTTGACGAAGTCGATTTTGGATCCTTCTCAAGACCTGGGTTTTATTGGTGCCAGGTTTAGGACAGGTGCCAGAAAAGTTTCCCTGCCTTCTAAGAGGCAAATGAAGTTATGCTTTCATCTGAGGCATATTGCGAGGTATAAACTGAAAAGATTTCAGATCTCATAGAGAGACTGAATGTAGTATGTGCTGTCTTCATAGCCTTATCGACCTTTTTATCAACAGCAACAACAATAGCTTTGTTGAACAGTGACGGTTGCCCCACCAAATTGGCCAAAAGAAGGTCAAAAGAAAGGGACTGTGGAAACTCAAGAACCCATCTTTGCCAATGGATAAAGTCTGCCCAGAAATCTCGGAACAGTAACTCTATCTGGAGCTTTCTATTCCCTGTGAAGCAATCCTTGAATTGCTGTAATAACAGGAAAATGCATGCACATCCTAAGTATGGAATGTAGTACATTATGGGGGTTATTCTAACTTTGGAGGAGTGTTAATCCATCCCAAAAGTGACGGTAAAGTGACGGATATACCACCAGCCGTATTACGAGTTCCATAGGATATAATGGACTCGTAATACGGCTGGTGGTAAATCCGTCACTTTTCCGTCACTTTTGGGACGGATTAACACCTCCTCCAAAGTTGGAATAACCCCCTATGTGCTGAATTATACTGACCTACTCCTTGTTAATGGACAGAGGTGCTTACAAAAATCCTATAATTTAAATGAAGGTTAGCTGTAGGAGCCCTCTGAAATTGGCAAAACCAGTCACTGCTCGTGGAATGCTGCTCTGAATCCAAAGGCAATTGCAGGTTAGAAAAAAGATAGGAAAAAGCAAGCTTCATTTCCTCTTTTGGAATATTTTTCCCTCTTGGATAGGGGTCTTCAAACTGGGGTGGTGGCCCCCCTAGGGGGGCCCAAGTGACCCCAAGGGGGGCGCCAGGTTCTGGACAAAAGAAGCATTATACTGGTAGCAGTGTATTGTTTTATGGAGGGGCAGTAAGCCACTCTGTAATGGGTCTTCACTAACATATTTTGTTATTTATATCCTGCCTGGGAGAAGGTGTCAAAAGGGAAGGGACTTCAAATATTCTTTACACCCTTCACCCCAAATTCTATTAATCACACTGTGGGTAGGTTTACAAGTTAGTAAAGCCTGCCTGGCCAGAATAATATGTTTTGCAATCATGTATAAATATATATATATAAATCAGTAATAGAACTTAACTGAAATGTTTAAATACGTCTAGACATATTTAAACATTGCCAGTTTAATAAAATAATTGTGAAACTTTTTGAGGGGGGCTCCAGATTATTATTTTTTTCCACGGGGGGGTGCGGCATTAAATAGTTTGAAGACCACTGCTTTAGGAGCACATGATTTATCAGAAAACCCCATATCGTCCTCATCATGATCAGAAGACGCACAGGAGGATGTCGAGAGAGAAGAGGAAATAGAAACTTGTGAGGAAGGAGATGAAACAGGGCAGTGGTGAAGAGAGACCACTGTGACTCCATAAGCCGCCAAAATAGAATGAACCAGTTCCTGAAATCCCCTGTCAGCCACTGGAGAACAGCAAGAACCAGCCTGAGAACAGCCTCTCACCCCTTAAGAGGATCACTCCTAAGAGGCATATTTCCCCACTGAAGTCAAAATGGAGACTGAAAGATCAAGAACCATGGGCCAGATTTATTATTCATCTAATAGCGATTACCTACTTGCGATTATCTGCAAATCGCAATTATGTAATCGCTGTTTGAATGTATGAAACTCCAGGAGTTTTATTTAGCGATACCAATGGCTCGCAAATCAACCTACCTCATTAATATTCATGAGGTAGGTCACAATTTGCGACCCATTATGAATAGTTATAATCACAGGGATGGTGGCCTGCTGGGTTCCGCAGACCACCATGTCTGTGATTGCTTTTAAATGAAGCAATCCTTTTTTTTTTTTTGCAGCCCATTTTCCTTAAAGGAAAATGATATGCATTTTAAAAAGCATTTTCATTTTCTAAGAGCAGGCAGTGGTCCGTGGGACCACTGCCTGCTCTTAGAAAATGTTTTTGCATGCATTCACAAAGGGGAAGGGGTCCCCGGGTCCTTCTTCCCATTTGCAAATGGGTTACCACCTACTTGAAGTAGCTGGTAAAGTGCGAATGCTTTGCAACCACATTTCGCTCACGAAACATTCCTACATACAGCTGCGATTCGGTATTAGGAAGGGACGCCCTTGACATGCCCCTTCCTAATACCGAATTGGTATGTAGTCGCAATTCCAATTTGCAATTTGGTAACAAGTTACCGATACATCAGATATCTCCCACCATCTCACTATGCATAAAGCCAAACGTTACTCAGGGAACAGGGGGCCTCATTTACTACGTTTTGGCGTAGGGCAGCCCTGTGAGCCTTTTTACCTTGCTGCCCTGTGTCAAAACAAAACGGCAGGAATGTGCAGTATCGATATGATATGGCGCATTCTTGTTTTTCTCTCCTGCACTGGCACACAAATTGCTGCCTTGCGCCAACGCAGGCATCCTTGCACCATGGTGCAATGGTACCTGTGTTGCAGGGATGATTGTATATGTGCAGCAAGGACACCTTCCCGCGCATAAACAACCATTAATGGCAATTTCCTCTTTCTATGTGTGCTGCAGAATTCAGCACACATAGAAAGAGGAAAGAACAGGGAGTAATAATGTTATATCTCCCTGTTGCACCACTTTAACCCCATCCTCGAGTTGGCATAGGACTCTGACGCATCTCCAGACTTGTAAATCTGGGAATGCGTCAGATTTCATGATTCCATGTGTGTTGCGTGGTAACACCCACACCTTTCATGTGGTGTTATGTATGGAAGGGGTACATCTTTACAAGGCCATGAAAAGCCACAAAAAAAGTGGCTTTGTGTGGCCTTGTAAATATGGGCCGGCACACTGCGCCACAGGGGGAAACAAAATGATGCTCCGGTAGCACAGTGTGCCACTAGTACCTCGTAAATGTGGCCCAGAGTGTTTTTTAGGGGTCCAGCTGGGTTTGTAGGAGACATCATTAATGATAACCAGGCGTGTATCGACATCTCCAGTGGGTCTGAAACACCCATAGCAGCATAACCAGAACTGAAATTCTAAAATTCATAAAGGGAAACAAGAAGTCAACTCTGTGAGGTGCTGAAGATATGGAATGTCATTTCTACCAAGACTTTGGTCCTCATTACAACCCTGGTGGTCGGTGTTAAAGCAGCGATAATACCGCCAACAACCCGGCGGAAAAAAAATGTAATCACGACCATGGCGGAAACCGCCAACATAGACAGCCACTTTAACACTCCGACCACCACGGCGGTAGAAACAAACACCACGACGGTAACCGCCAACAGACAGGCGGAGGACAAAGTACTGCCCACACTATTACAAGGGGCCTATCCGCCGCCTTTTCCGGGGCCGTACCAATGCTATGAAAAGCATGGCGGAAACAGGACTTGGAACGGAAACCACTCACCCCTCGACACCCAACGAGGAACCAGGACGCCATGGAGCCCGAACTACAGGTCCTGCCCATGCTGGTCTTCCTCTTCTTGTGTCAGGAGCAGCAAAGACGACGTCGACGACCACGGTGAGTACTGCACCTACAACACAGGGGAGAGTGGGAGGGAAAAGAGAGTGACACACACACGCAACACGCAATACCCCCATCCTCACCCACAACACCATACACACAAATACATGCAACAAGATTACATATACACCCCCTCACCCCCTGGAAGAACGCAAGGACAGAAGGAAATGATTGTAACGATTGTAATCAATAAAAATCAGATAGTGCAATTTCAAAAATCAGTATATACAAATATGTACAGCAACTACACAAGTCCAGATAGTGTTCCAATCATTGTCCGTGGACCAGTGGTCCCAAAATGCATGGGCGAAGCCCACACAAGATACCTGACTCGAAACGGAGAGAACACTGCAGGGGTATCAGATCTAAATGAAACAGGCACCTCAGGGGGAGGGCGATGGGGAGCACCTCAGCCAGATGAACGCACAACGCCACTGCTGTACGAGGGGGCTCCATGCCCACTGCTCTATCCTGGGGAGTGCAAAGCCGCAGTCTCTCAAGTGAATGCTAATCTCCACTGGTTCTGGAGGGGGCTTTGTGCCTAGAGTGCTTCATCCTGCCAAGGACTGAGGTAGTGGATGAGGGGGCTTTGTGCCCAGAGTGCTTCATCCTGCCAAGGACTGAGGAAGTGGATTTATCTCTCTACTGGTTCTGGAGGGGGCTTTGTGCCCAGAGTGCTTCATCCTGCCAAGGACTGAGGAAGTGGATGTATCTCCCCACTGGTTCTGGAGGGGGCTTTGTGGCCAGAGTGCTTCACATGCAGTGTGGCAGGTCCCATTCCCTCACCTGGGTGTGTGTGCCACGAGATTGCCTGGGAACAGGTAGCATGATAGAACATGGAGGCAGAGACACACTCCCCCCTGCTGTGACTTTGCCTGCCACCTGCAGGTACAAACAAGGCTGAGAGTCATGCCTCATGGACGCTGGGCAGGGTCCAGGACATCTCCTGCAGCCTCGGACGGCTGCCCACTGGGGATGAATGCCATGTCAGCTGTGGTGGCATTGTCTGAGCACGTCGCAGGGCTGGTGGCGGTGGTTGCGGCGGTGTCTGTGGCGGAGGTGCTGGCGGTGGTGGATGTGTCTGCACCTGTTGAGGGACACAGCAGGACGTCTCCTGCAGCCTCGGACGGCTGCCCACTGGGGATGATTCTGGGGACTGTTGCTGAGGCAGCAGACGTGCCGGTGGCGGTGCTGGTGGTGGTGGCGGTGCAGGTGGCGGTGTCCACCGCCGTACAAGTTGGTGTACTGGTTGACAGAAGGGGTGACTCTGGTCCCTCAGCCGGAGCCACCATGCCCTGTCCTGCTCTTCGGTTTGTGTCCCTTCCCCACCTTTGATGTTGCTGCTGGTGTCTTGCCACTGTCCCCTTTTGGTTTGGAGGAGCACTTGCTTGCTGGTAGGTGCGGCTTCTCCCTCCAGCATGTGGGCACCTTCTTCATCTTGGCAGGTGGCGGAATGGCCTGCTCCTTGGCCTCGCTAGGTGGCACACTGGCAGCCCTGATGGGTGGTGGCCGCGATGAGACCGGAGTTGCTGTTACCACTGTGCTTGGGGATTTGGTGGCTGAGGTGCTGGGCTGGGACCTGGACAGCCTGGCCCTAGGGGAAGGACGGGGGGGAGGTGTAGGGAAGAGGTTAATGCTAGCCAGGAAAAGTTTCTTATACACACTGGGATGGGAAGATGGAGGGGGTTTGGGAGTGGAGGAAGAAGTAGTGGTTTTTGGAGGTGTACGTTTGCTGAATTTGGGTGAAGGTGCATGGGCTGGAGGCTGTTGTGAGGTGGATGGGTGTTGGGTGGGTGTGTGCCTGCGTTTGTGTACTTTGGGAGGAAGGCTCACAGACACACTGGGAGAGGACACAGGGGATGTGTGAATGGTAGTGGGGGTGGTGAGTGCACGTGAGCGGTGTGTGGTGATGGGCGTGCTGGTGATGAAGGTAGTGGCTGAGGATGTAGTGCATGCAGGTGTGAGTGGAGACGAGACAGGGAGGGAGGAGGATGAGGACGTGGAGGAGGGGGACACAGTGGAGGCAGTGGATGTTGCTGTGTCTGAATGGGGATGGTGCTTGTGTGAGTGCCTGTGGGATGTGTGGTGCTTATGTTTGCCATGTCCACTCTTGTGTGTTGATGAGTGTGCATGCTTGTCTGATGGTGTGCTTGGGATAGGCTGAGGTACAGGGGATGGGGTCTCGGTGGAGGAAGTTGGAGGGGGAAGGCTGGACAAAGGGACAATGGCTGCCATCAGTGCTGAGGCCAGAGCCTGAAATGCTCTCTGTTGGGCCGCCTGCCCAGAATGAATGCCCCCCAGGTATGCATTTGTTTGCTGCAAATGCCTCTCAACACCCTGGATGGCATTCAAAATGGTAGATTGCCCAACAGTGAAGGATCTCAGGCGGTCCATAGCCTCCTCACTGAGGGCAGCAGTAGTTGTTCCACCTCTTCCTGATGTCATCCCGTGTTCTTGGATGCTGTCCCACTGCATTGACCCTGTCGACGATTCTCTGCCATAGCTCTATCTTCCTTGCAATGGATGTCTGCTGCACCTGCGATCCGAATAGTTGTGGCTCTACCCGGATGATTTCCTCCACCATGACCCTGAGCTCCTCCTTTGAAAACCTGGGGTGTCTTTGAGGAGCCATAATGTGGTGTGGGTGATGTGTGAGGTGCTGTCTTTTGTGATGTGTGGGGGGATGTGTTGGTGTGTGTTGTTTGAGGTGCATGGATGTTGTATAAGTGATGGTGTTGTGTGTCTGTGGATGCTGGTGTTGTGTTAGCTAATCTCTCTCTCTGGCCTTCTTCGAAATTTTTGGTTGTAAGGGTTTGTGGGTAATGTGGGTGTGTGTTTTATAGTGTTGTGGTGTGTGTATGTGTATCAGGTGTGTGTATTTTGAATTGTCCAATGTGGTTGTGTATTGTAAATGTGTGTGTATTTTGAGCGCGGCGGTGTGTACCGCCAATGGATTACCATGGTTGAAAGACCGCCACGTTGATTTGTGGGTCGGGATAGTGTGGGCGTATTCTTGTTGGCGTGGCGGTGTAGGTTTTGGTATTGCCAGTTTATCACTGACCTTTGGTGGTGGACTTGTGTGGGTGTCTGTATTGTGGCGGATTCCGAGCTGTGGGTCGTAATACCTGTAGCCGATTTCCGCCGCCGCAACGGTATGTTGGCGGTCTTCAGCCTGGCGGAAAGTGGGATTTACCACGAGGGTTGTAATGAGGGCCTTAGTATTTTAGAAAGTATTTAAATCATTGTAGTATGAGCTTTCAATGTCTATTTTTGCCTTCAAAAACCCAGGATTAGTTCTTTAAAGTCAAATTGTAGGCCATGAAAAATCGGCGTAGCACGAGTCAGATATACTTGACAAGAAGGTGGAATAGAAGTCTACTTTACTGTTGAGTAAACCTCTTGTACATAAATCCCTTTGATCTTGTGGAGCTAGAAAAATTATCTCTAAAATGTGTAAAGTTGCAAAAACACTTCTTATAAGTCATTTAGTTCCAAATGAAGCAAATATTTGCACCTCAGGAACACTGAGAACTATCCAGGGATGAAAGGCGATGAGTTTGACAGTGATAGGGCCCTCTTTAATTGGAGAGAAAGAGCTCAATTTAGAGACATTAAGCCACAACCAGCTGGTTTCCACTCATGGTTGGACTGAGCCTATGCATACGGTCAGTGATGCAAGTGACAGAGTTAATTGTCACAGCTTGGTATCATCTGCATAATGTGATATTCTATAGAGAATTCCTAAATCATAAATGAACATTTGACAGTGCATAAAATATTGCATGTGAGAGGTGTCACCCTTGTCATACCTGGCGCCAACTAAACTGAATCGGACTGGAAAAATCTGCTTTGAACTGATGCTCTTTGTCTAAGAGGCATGACATATGGTTATCTAAATTATCACCCAGATGTGGGAAACTAGCTTTGCTATTCTGATTAATTATATTTAGCTTTTCTGCATACAAGCATACTTGTGAAAACTCGACAGACGTGCCTGGAAAAAGCATATTGGCAGTGACCATGCACCACAGTAGTCTGTCAAATCCCCTAGACGGTAGGTCAATGGAGGCCAATATTATGCAACATGTAACCATTATTCTGGTTCGCAGTTTATTTGTGATCTTAACAGACCATTGCTCTCAGGCCTAGTACACTTCACAATTAAGGAACTCATTATGAGTCGACAAGCGTGATATCTCAAGGAAGAGGCCTTTGGGTTAGTCTAAGTCCCCAGTTAGTGCCCAGTGTCCCTGCACCTAGGATTGCTGTCACAGGGACATGGTGCTTAGTTTTACTAGATGCAGAAAGGCACCCAGCAACACCACAATGCCTCTAGGCTAGAGGCAGAGTGCAGAGGCACTGCATGGGCACAACCAGACTTACTCAAATAACAGCTGGAGAGCAGCAAAAGCTGTCCCACGTAGCCCGGCAGCCTAGCCTGCCTGCCCATGCACTCCCCAACTCTGTCCCTTAGTGCACAACCTTCATTGGCTCTGTACTAGAATTTAATAATTGCGTCAGGAATGCAGTACAATTGAGCTACAGTCCTCAGAATTGAGTAAAACCATTCATTTGAGACCCAGTAATGTAATTCCCGGTCCCACAAGTGATTCCAATTATGGGGGCTTCACCTCCTTATACCTGGATGTAATTGCTAATTCTGGCTTCAGAATCTCCTCTTCCACTCTCTGGGCTTTTTTAATGAGGCCCTAAGTAGCAATCTCTGACAGATTTATCTTTATGTTTGAATCACTATGCATACCTAGAAATTCACTTCCTTTGTCACTTACAAGAGTGCTGTGCCATATCATGTTGTTTGTACAAGACATAAACACACAGTGGAGTTTCAGAAAGACGTTTGAACACCACTTTGATATAATTTCTCAGCATTACTTCTGATCTATCTTGGTAAGTCTACGCTTTTAAACAAAGGTTCATGATTTTTCTGCATTTCTTGGAGTTGCGTCTACCAAATTGTTTGCCTTTTTGTCACTATAATGACACCCACAAGGATCCAGCCACCCACAAGGATTTTTCTATGCTAAGGTGGCACAACAAAGCCAAAATCACCGTGCCAAATTTACAAAGTGGTGCAATACATGCATTGCGCTACTCTGTAACCCTTTGCACCACATTATGGTGCGTGAGGCATAACGTATTCAAAGGGCCATTCCCCCGTTGGGGGGGTGGGGGTATGGCACAAAGAAATCTAAGAGATTGCTTTGCGTCATTTTTTAGGCACTTTTAAAACCTGCTCAAAGCAGGCGTTAAAAGGAGGCACACCACTGTGTACAATGGGCCTCAATAGGTTTTACAGGATTAGTGTCAACATTTTTTATGCTAATCCTGCAAAGCTCCGAACTAGTAAAAAAAAAACACACACCTTGAGAGTAAATTAGAATCTGAGCATCCTTAAACGCCAAAGCAGAGGTATCCCTTTCTTAATTATGACCTTTGAAAATAAAAAAAAGGTAAATTCTCTCATATAGAAATCAAATTGTAAAAATGTACCCTATCCCTTTCATGGAAACATTATTTCCAGTCTTCAAAACATCTATGCATCTACTTATTAATGAATGAAGCTCTCGTAAGCCTCTTCCTGGGCAGTATTCCTTTCACAAGGATGCTGCACTCTCACCCCACAATGTGGCAAGCTTCATCGTGGGATCTGCTCTCAACTGTGATTAAAGATCCACAGTAGGCTCATGTTTATCACTCTGGTAGCATTGTGATCAGGGTTCTCTTGCTGAACATAGTCTGGGGAGCGGTAAACAAAATTTCCAGCACGAGGGGTCAGACTATTCGTAATAGTGTGCTGGGAGGTGGCTTATTAGTTTTTACTCTGAGCCTCCTAAAACAAGGTTAAAAATAGTAGTGATTTTACAATCCTTTTTAGTGTGTGCTGTCAAAATGTTTCTGCCTAAACAAAGTCACTTATGGGCAATGTACCCTCTAAATGTTTACCTTTCTCTGCAGCGATGAGTAGCCTATGTGAGCTGCAGTATAGCACAACGTGCATGCAGCTACCAAAATCACATCACTAGTGTTTGCTATAACAAAGTTTATTCTGTCCACCTATTTCTTTACCTACTGTATCTTCAAATGGCAGGCTGGTCATAACAGATTCTACAGGGTTTTGAAGCTGTAGACATCCTTACAGTGATCACAATATGGCACCACTGATGACATCAGGGATATTAGGGGCCATATTTATACTTTTCGACGCAAAACTGCGCTAACGCAGTTTTGCGTCAAAAGATTTAGCGCCGTCTAACGCCATTCTGAAGCGCCATGCGGACGCCGTATTTATTGAATGGCGTTAGCCGGCGTTAGCCGACCTGCGCTGCCTGGTGTGCGTGAAACAAAACGACGTACACCAGGCAGCGCCGGCGTAGGGGAAAATGGCGTTTGGGCGTCCACAAATGGGGCAAGTCAGGCTGAGGCAAAAAAATTGCCTTAACCCGATTTGCGCCATTTTTTTACGACGCCCAACCCCCATTAACATGACTCCTGTCTTAGCAAAGACAGGAGTCATGCCCCCTTGCCCAATGGCCATGCCCAGGGGACTTATGTCCCCTGGGCATGGTCATTGGGCAAAGTGGCATGTAGGGGGGCACAATTCAGGCCCCCCTATGCCACCCCAAAAAAATATATATACTTACCTGAACTTACCTTAATGTCCCTGGGGTGGGTCCCTCCATCCTTGGGTGTCCTCCTGGGGTGGGCAAGGTTGGCAGGGGGTGTCCCTGGGGGCAGGGGAGGGCACCTCTGGGCTCATTCTGAGCCCACAGGTCCCTTAACGCCTGCCCTGACCCAGGCGTTAAAATCCGGCGCAAATGCGGGTTTTTTTGCCCCGCCCACTCCCGGGCGTCATTTTTGCCCGGGAGTATAAATACCACGCACATGCCTGGGAGTCATTTTTTAAGACGGGAACGCCTACCTTGCCTCTCATTAACGCAAGGAAGGTGTTCACGCAAAAAAATGATGCTAACTCCATGAACTTTGGCGGTAGACGCGTCTAACGCCAAAGTATAAATATGGAGTTAGTTTTGCGTCAAATTTGCGTCGAAAAAAACGACGCAAATTCGGCGCAAACGGAGTATAAATATGCCCCTAGATCTTCACTGTCAGTACAAATGAGATACTTCTTAATTCCTCTGCTTAGCTCGTCTTTTCTACTCTACAATTCTCACCTTCTTGTATCTGGTTGTTCTGATTTCTTTATTTCTTATTTCCATGCTGCTGATTCGTGTCTCTCTGTATTACATTCTTCCTATTGCCATATGTCTAATCCCGTCTCCATTCACCCCCCATCCCTTCTTGATTTTGTTCTCATTCGCCCATTCATCACTTTTCCTTTTTTCTCTACGGTCAACTCTACCTCCTCCAAATATTTACCTCTCTTTATCAGTTTTACTTCTGCTCCTACCTAGCTTTTAGCACCTTTTTATCTCAAAAGCTGTTTGCCTACTTTTCCTACCTTCCTTCACCACCACCTTGTACTCACCTTCCTTCCTATTTACATGCCTTCCATTACCCATCTCCTCTGATGTGTTATCAACTATTAACCATCCTTCCAATGTCTCCTTCCTCTGTCTTCAGAAATCTCTTTCTGTCTCAACCACAGCTACCCCTTCCTCCTCTCTCCATTATCTCTTTCTTCACAGATGTTTCACTATCCTTCCCTTATCCTTTTTCTCCACTGTCCTTGCTATCCTTTCTTTTCCCTTTGCACATCTCTCACTATCCTGCTCTTTTCTCTTCCTATTTTCATTACTCACTATTTTCTTTTCCACACTTCTACCATCCCCTATTAGCATCTCCCACTACTTCATTCTTTTCTTACACTCTCCTCCTCTCTCTGATTCCCTTTCAAATCAGCTATAAATGTGATTTTTTTTTCTTATCCCCTACTCCCTTCACACATGTCTGAAGAAGACTAAAGGCCTCATTTACAAAGTTTTGGCCCAGGGCTGTGTAGCAAGCCTTTTGCTGCACTGCCCTGCGTCAAAACAAAAAGGCAGGAATGCCCTATCTTTACAAGACATGGTGCATTCCTGTCCTTGTCCCCTGCGCTGGTGCACAAATGGATGCATGCGTTAATGCAAACACCCTTGTGCCATGGTGGGGATGATTGTTTTTGTGCAGGAAGGGACACCTTCCTGTACAAAAACAGTCACCAGAGGAATTTTCCTCTTTCTGTGTGTGCTGCAAAATGAGGCCCACATAGAAAGAGTTAAATAATAATGTTAAAATAATGTTATTTTTCCCCGTTTCACCACCATTATGCCACCCCTGGGGTGGTGTAGGAAACTGACCCAGTCCCAGGTTTATAAAACCTTGTAAATCTGGGAATACGTCAGATTCCATGGGTGAAAGAGACAATATTTACGAGGCCATGTAAAGCCATGCAAAGTGACTTTGCATGGCCTTGTAGATCTGGCATTGCAGCCTGCTCCACTGGCACGTCAAAAAAACGTGACGAACCGGCAGCGCAGGGCGCTTGTAAATGAGGCCCTAACTATTTTGTTTGTTTACCCCATGCACTGCATGCAACAGAAGCAGGCTATGGCAAGGTGAACCAAGCCATTTACTTAACAATGAGTTTGTTCATGTTGTTTATAATAAACAATGTGTAGTGTCATCCTACGCAGAGTCTGATCCCTGGAGAAAGAAGCATGCACATCTACTTCTGTATCTAACTCTCTTTCCATCTTGCCAGTAATGGCAGGTGGATGATGCATGGCTGTCGGGGTAAAGATGCTGCCTGCAATGAAACACTTGAAAAGGCTTATATTTTGTACTGTTGCACATTCTGTCCATAAGGTTGTGCCATAGCAGGTACCTATAGTATTTCAATTGCTAAGAACTGAAAGAGGGCAGTCATGTACATAATCACACTGCAGAGGTAAGGTGAAGCAGATACTGGGATGTTGGGTATGTGGTAACCAATGTGTTATTCTAGGAGTGAAGTGAAACAAGCATAGTAAAGTGTGCATAACTGCGTGGTAAAGCCACTTCGAGGCAAACTGATGAGTGGTTTGCGTCATGCTTGCACCACGCTACATGGTATATGAGTGCTGCAAATCACTGAGTCAGATTTTTGAAGCCACACAAAGCCACTTTGCGTGGCTTTGAAAGGCTTCAAAAATATGGAGTAAGGCAAGTCAGCGCCAATCGCTGCATTGCCTTACTATGTGCATGGGAGGCATTCCATGGGTATTGCATGGCCTTTCCCACCAACTCCCATGGTTTTTGACGCATTACCAGATTTACCAACCCTGGTAAACCTGGGAATGCGCAAAAAAGAAACGATTCCCCAGAGGAGGCCTACTGAGGAGAAATATCTTTATTCGCCCTATGTGTGCTGCATTCTGCAGCACAAATAGAAAGAGTACAAAGCCTCTCAGGATTGTTTTTGTGCCGGAAGGTGTCCCTTCTTGCACAAAAACAATCCTGCATGCAATGCAGGCACTCCTGAACCGTGGTTTAAGGGGGCCTGCCTTGGCGCTAGGCAGCCAAAAGGGCAACAGCGTAGGTGGAAAGGGCAGGAATGTGCCGTTTTGGATAGATAGGGCGCATTCCTGCCCTTTCCCTGTGACTCAGGGCAGCGTAGCAGGGTGATTTGCTGCGCTGACCTGCTTCACAAAACCCATAAATGGAGTCCCTCGTTTTTGGTTCATTGGCCTGGAATGTATATCCTACCTTAGATGGTTGGCACGAGCTCAGTGGGTGGTGAACTTGATCTACTGACAATTCGGTACATTATTATATCAAATACTGAACATCTGAGAAAGTCATTTCTATTTAGACCGATTTACAAGGAGCTGAAAAAGACATTTTTATAAACCGGCACTATTACGATGTCAATTACTGAAGAGGACACGCTGACTGGAAATGAAGCATACATAACATATAAAACAGAAAAGCATTTTTTTGTTTTTGCAAAATCCCTGGAAGGTCGTGGCAGCATTGTATTAAAAGTACAGATCCGTTTCAGGTCAGTGGCTTCGCACTCACGGGCATGTCCAAATGTCAATACCGCTCCCGAAAAATAGTGAATGAGTACATAAAGGTGTGAAAGACGAGCCCATCTTGAAATGGTGATGCAATGCAATATGAATTACAAAAATAAATAGGTATACCTTTTTATTTGCTTGTTGCAGCTTCCATAGTACACAAAATACAAACATAGCGCCACAGTTAAGAAAAGTGGTGCTGCACCCAGTGCAATGCCAATATCCTTACTCCCCTTAGCGCCCCCCTACCGCCACCATGTGTGCGCCGTATGTAAAATACGGCGCACCATGGCGCAGGGTAGGGGGCAATAGCGTCAACATTTTTGACGCTATTGTTGTACTGTTCACGGTTAGCGCCAAAATATTGGTGCTAACCCTGAAGAGTACATAGGGGTCTATTGTGACCAATGGTGTGACCCATTTCAACGCCTGCTCTGTGCAGGCGTTAAAAGTGCTGGAACAATTGACGCAAAGAAATGTTTTAGATTTCTTTGCGCAATGATTTCAGCCCCCCCAACGGGGGAACGCCCCCTTGCATACATAATGCCTGATGCAGGCTCTAGCGCTATATTTTTGGCCATCTAACACCACATTAGCATTAAAAAAGGACCCTTATGTGTCATTAAATGGTGCTAGGCCCTGTTAAATCTGCGAAATAGTTTTATATGTGTCCTTAAAATTCCAAAAATGCATGCTATTACAGAAGTGTTGTACAATCTTAGGCTACGCTCTGTGATCTCCTTAGTACATAGCCTTAGAAATTCAGAGGGGGGGGATTGTAGCGAAAGTGTACACGTGATTAGTTCAACACTCTAGAGTCTCATACTCTCGGAGATGGTGATGAGTTGTGTCATTGGTGTCCTTGGGGTTAGAAAATCTTCATTGTTTGTGGTTATTAAAGACTTATATTGAAGTTTACTCACTTCTCCTGAGTGGATTACTCCAATAGGTCAAACATATAGTCCTGTTTCTCTTTCCCCTTTCCCGAGGGACATGCCTTTCACTTACCCTTGGTTACTAAACCAACAACAGTACAATCTGAGCTGAATTCAGCGTTGTATTTTCCATTCATAAAAACTGATATCATTTTCTTTCCTTGGTGTAGTGAGAAACTTTAGAAAATACAGTTTTTTAATGACGTTGTGTACTTGGAAGTCCAGGTGAATGAACTACGGGGCTCGGTCAGAGGAAGATCTTTGTGAACTGAGCCCCAAGGATCAGCTGAAGCAGATATGCTAATTAAAATTATTAATGAGTGTTATGCACTATTGATGAACAAGAAAATAGTAGAAATAATTAATTTAGAGAAATTTATGTGAGTGTTTGAAAATGTGCCCAAGGAGAGTGGCTACCACAATTCACGAATTAAAATAAAATGACAAAAAAATGTGTGAATTAATGAAAATGCGTACTAATAATGTAGTAATATGTCATATCAAGATGTGTAACGTGTGTTTTACATTACATTGTAGAGCTAACTTAGCCGAAGTTGTGGCCTAGTTTTGCCAGGCCTCATGCAGAAGCTGAATAACTGTGCAATGTAGCAAAGCTGAGATGTTGAACTGACTCTGAACCATTCATGTTAATAAGGTTTGCTTAGTTAGAATTTTCTGCAATGAACCGACGAACAGGAGATGAGGGAATCAAAGTTGAAACATGTAATGTGTAGAAACGACAAGACGTACTTTCCCAGGACTTGAACAATAGAGGCACTGATTGGAGAAGAAGATGCAACATTTTTGATACCTGATGAGCCAGATGATGAGGACATCGTACAGTGAACCAATCAAGACCCTGAGAACGGTGAAATCTTAGAACTCATAGATTTGTAAAATAAAATGTATTGGCTAGGGTGATAACTGGCGATCAACTGACCAATTAGGAATTCGGGGGATGGACTGGGCAACTATGATATAATGTCATGACAAGCGGAAAAAACTCAGATGTTGTGAGGGGAGAACTGATGCAGATGTTAGATGTCAGAAGACATGATTTGAGACTTTTTCATTGGGCTCAAGCTCCTGAAAGCCTAATGCGTTGCTGATCGATTGATGACCTGAAGACAAAGACTGACTTTTGTTGCTGATCCATTCCGTGGATAGGTAGCTATGACAATGTGACTGATTATCTTTTGTGCCTTTCTTTCTAGGTACTATATTTTTTCTCCTAGCTAGATGTTTTCCAAATTCATGTTTCCAAAACTTTTTTCGCATGAAGTCCCACATGCTAATGCTAATCAGGAATAGTTAAGGTTTTCTCATAAGGGAGACGTTGACATATAGTGACAAATGATTGACGGACTGACTTGCTGAACTCTGCTACTAATGTTGATCTAATCATCTTTGCTGTCTTATGCTGAAGCATTAGAACATATGTTTTCACAAGCTATGATTAGGTTATGTTATTGGTGGTCACTAATGAATTCATTTTGAGTTGATTGAATAAAGTTTGAAATAACCGTATGAATTAGTGTTGTATTCAATAGGGAAATAAAATTGCTAAAACGTATATTGAGTTGTGGTTAGTCATGAAATGTTGCCACTCTTACCTGATGATTAATGTTTTCTTCTAGCGGTTATTGATTTGTGTATTCATTATTGATGTCCATTGGTCCCTACGTGGCTAGGATACTCCATGTGATTCAAAAGGTTCATCGACCTATATGCGTCCCCTTGTAAGTTTACTTACTAAGGACCAGGTGCGCTAGCAGTTTTGGAAGCAGCTTGATGGTTAGTTTGCTTGGAGAACTACTAGTTATGTGGTGACTGATGGTTATGGTGGTAGTTTAAGTTAGGGTTAGATTGTTCATTATTATTGTAATTTGGATTTTATTTTTCGTAATGGCAACTGTAGCAAGAATAATGTCCCCTTAAGCCCAGAAATTACTTTCCCCGATCCTGGATCCTGCTAGTAAAGTTGGGTATGTTCTCAGCATATTTTGAGAAATAGTGTGAAAGTGGGAGGTTGCGCTTGCACAGCTTATGCAAACTGCAGGTAAATTGTGATGTATGAGAGGTAAAGTAGGGAGTCTGCATACTCCAGTTGAGGTTTAGTAGGATTGTGTGTACTCTACAGTATGAGAGTACGGAAGTCATCCAACTTCATGTGTGTGTGGCGTTTTGTGCAAAAAAATTGTCCACGTGGTTGTTGGTGATGTACGGACCCTTTGTGGTCTAAAACTCCGGAGTATATTGACAATTGTAGGAGACACTTGGTTATATGTTGTAATCTGTCTGGTTTAGTAGGTTGATCGGGCGTGGTCAACAAGTTGGAGTGTGAGTTAAGTGAGTAAGAGAAAATTTTGACTGAGATTTGACGAGTCCTATGTGCACCATGACAGACCCGTAGATCAGTTGAGAGTGAAATTCAAGGGTCGAATTTTGCTCGCGAATATGGGAGACTGAGAAAGAGGAATAGCTGCATGAGCGAAAGGGCCATCAGTGAAAATCCGTAAGGTCTCTGAAGCAATTGTGTACCTTCCTGTAGTAAACCAGCAGGTTTGTTTTTGGTTATTGGTGTTTGGTTTGGCTTGCAATAATTTTGCATTAGTTTCGTGTGAATTGGAGATCAAGAGGAAGCCGCAAGACTTTGTCAGCCACAGTGTGTGAGTGTGACGTCAGAGTGAGCCGCGCTGTGATAGGTTGGTTAGTGAGAAGAGTCACAAGCTGATTGGCAGCTGTCCGCAAGAGGCAATTGGTTGAGTAAGCGTGTGAAAGGACTCTTGGGAGTAAAAGTCATTTCCTTATTGAATCGAATACACAAGAGACAGAAAGATAACGTTTTTCAAAGCGTTCAGAAGTGCTATGAAAGGTGATTCTTACATTAAGGTGACAGTGGTTGAGCCTACCCTACTGGAAAATTCTCCGGCATTTATTGTAATGGAGGAGCGAGGTGTCGCCCCATGTCTTTGGTTGAAGCAGTGGTGCAAATTGACAGAGAAACAGGGAGCTTTAGCGTTTCCAGAGCATGGAACGTTTAATTTGAGAATTTTGGATCAATTATGAATGACACTATATGAGACGAAGCCACTTCCGATACCGGCACAGTTTGAGGCATTAGCGGTTTGGGAGCTCGTAGTGAGGCAGCAGCAAAAACTTAAATTCCAGAGAAGAATAAGGAAGGTAGAGAAGTCCTTAGCCGAGGCAAGGTGGGATTGGGAACAGAAGAAGTGGAGAATGGCAACATTACAGGGTGTTAAGTTGTTTCCTGCTATCACGGAGGAAGATGAGTCAGAAAAGAAAGAGGATACTAGCAAATGTGATAAGAGTTCCTCAGAGGAAAGACGAAGAAAAATACTTATGCAGAAGGAGAAGATTGAGGATCTTATTACTCAGATGTTGAGGGACCGACCTCCACCGTGTGCGGTACATGAAGGGGGGGTCCAAGTACTAGTTCTGTTCCAACTGTCACTCCTAATGCAGTGTCTACTTCGGTTGTCCAAGCGCAGATGCATCCACCACCGGAACAGAGAATTTATTCAGAAGGACCAAATTCTTGAGACAACTTCGACCTTAGTGTTTCCTACGGAGCAAGTGGTTCTGAGGCCGATGCTAGTTCAGACTGAGCCGACTCCAATGTTATTGCCTCTGGCACAGACACAGGGTTTGCCGAAGTTCAACCCATTGACCGGGACACAGTCAGGTGTGACACCAGTGATGAGTCAGAGTATGGGAGTAGCCCTTCCATAGAATGCAGGTGTCAGAGCAGCACCAGATGCAATTTTGTGGCCAATTACTGTTGGTCCAGCGGTACCATTGTTTGCACAAAAGAAGCCGATTGCAGGAGAACAGGGTGAACTTTCACAGAGCCTCGTGAGGAGGGGGGTAAGAGATCATGTGCAGGTAATATCATCTATGGGGCAGACCTTTGATTTGTCTAGGCCATTAATGGACCTTAGTCCACTTGTTACGCTTCCGGATGCTGTGAATTGACCCAAGTGTAAGTCAGAGCTAGAAGCTTTTGATGCCGCATACTCCAGGTGCAGTGGTACAACAGGTGCCGTTGCTGAATGCAAGTAATATCTCATTGCAAGGATTGACAGCACAGCAATTAAATGAGTGATTATATAGTCTGAATGTACCTCGTAATACATCCAAGGGAGAAGACCAGATTGATCATTTAAGACTGGCTACAGAGATAAATTAATTAGTTGAGGGATCGATGGGACCGAACAAGTTAGAATCTTACACAGAAGAAGAACTGAGATATTTGTATCCGAGAATAATGAGAGAAATGGGCAAGATACATCAGAAATTGGCAGATCTGGCAGATAAACATGACATAGAAATTGAGCAAACAAAGCATTTGAAAATGAGTTACAGATTAGATTTTGAGGCAAAAGATTTTGAACACATGAGATCAGCAGGGATAAAAGCGCATCTCAAAGAGCTATTGCAGAGTGCTCAGATTTGGGGAGCATTAGAGAAGTGGGCAGGCAGTTGGGCAAAGAAGAAGGATAAACGGAAACGAGATTCACAAGAAGGGTCTGAAAGTATTCAGAAAGAAAGGGATCCAGTAAAATTTTTACCAATGAGGGAAATAACAGGAGGGCAATTTGTTCATGTTCGTTGGCACAGGAGTGATATTCTGTCATTTACAAATGATTATCCAAAACTGAGAGTAACCGGTTGAGTGGTATCAGCAGACAGATTGATTTGTGAAGCTTTCAAAATGTCTGTGGGAAGACTTGAATACTCTGTTGGAGATAGTGGTTCCAGCCGATTTGTAGGTTGAGTGCAAGAGGGCAGTGGATTGGCCGACAAGTGAACCAGAGAGGGATAGAATTACAGGTGCACCATCACCTGAAGTGATGAAACATTATTAGAAGGTGACTGAGTTCCTGAAGACGATGATTTCACCTAAAAATATTGATTGGCAGAGAACTGACAGTACAGTGCAGGAAGTAAAGGAGTCGATACATACCTACTATGAGAGAGATTGCTGAAAGCGTTCAAGGAATACAGTGATAAAGAAACCATTGAGCTGAAGGACATGTTGCACTTTGTGTTCAGGTTTGTGGAAGGATTGAGACCTGAAGCAGGTCAGATAATTAAGAGTCATTTGATTTGTTGGCAGGTGAAACCAATTGATGAGGTATTACAATATGCGAAATACTGTAGTGATGAGATTGAGTTGAAGCAGAAAAAGTTGAAGGAGAAGGCCATGGTGATGCAGATTAAGGCAGCTAAAACAGGAGTACGAGGAGCTGTTATGTTCCAACCTCAGATGAGAGGTAGGGGTCGTGGAGCCAATATGAATCGCGGTCCTGATTTGAGTACGGTAGTGGTTCAGAATGATGTGCAAGGGATGAAAAAGATGTTGCCGTGCCATCTTTGCAGAAACGTGGGACACTGGAAGCAGGAGTGTCCGTTGATAGTGCAGGATGGTGTTGTTCAGCAAAGTTGTGATGTCAACACATTACAGACTGTGAAAGTCCCTAGAATGAGAGGACTTAATCCAAGTTTTCAGAATAACATGAATCAAGTGCAGAATTTTCAACCCATGCAGCAGGTGCAAATGCCTCGTGCACAATTGACACAGTTGCAACCAATGCAGCAGCAGGTTCCTATGGTACCTATACAGCAAATGCAGATACCTCAAGTCCTGATGGAACAGCAACAGATGAGGCTTACTCAGTAGGTCACAGGTCACAGACAAGACCGAAGTAATGACACAGTGCAGCAATTCCCATTACATAGTGAGAATGAAATAAACGATCAATGGATGAGTAATGAGTCGGATGAGGAGCCATGTATGCTTGTAGTTTCATTAGAGGTAGATCAACGTGGATCCTTTGTGAAAGGAAAGGTCATGGGCCACAGAATCTCATTCCTAGTGGACACAGGAGCTATAGGCTCTACAGTGAAAAGTGCAGAAGTTCCGAACTTACCACTTTCAAGCAGACCAGTTCAGGTTGTGGGAGTAGTGAACAGACAGTTGATAAATCCGATCACAAATCCAGTACAGGTTGAGACTGGCAACTTCCACGGACTGCATAAGTTTGTGGTTTGTGACTCGAGTCCAGTATCCCTACTGGGAAGGGACTTTTTGTCCAAGACCAGATGTTTGATTAATTGTATGGTTAAATCCGGTGGCTACCTTAACACATGAGTGTGTAAAAGACTGTGTTTCATTAGCAAACCATAACAAAATTCCATGGTTAAACTTTGTTCATAACTGCTTCCAAAACTTGGACTTGGAGTCTATGTATCTTAAACCAGAGCTCTTGCCCGCCAATGCGAAGGAAATTGTTAAATTTCGATGTAAAGAGTATGTTATGAATTCTAGATATCAAGCGGCAAAGAAATTGAGTTCTTTTGGTTCTTATGTACAAATTCCATCCTAAAATTTGTTAGAACCTTATTTTGTTTGGTTTCCGATTCCCTCCCTATACTCTTTACTTGTGCTTTTTAGACTCAATATGATAAATTTTAGAGTGGCGTTTCCAACAAAATGCGTGTGGGAAAAAACATTACCATCATGCCCTTGTGACAATTTTTCGAAACAAAGTACATGTCACTTCATTTTATTTTGTACACTCTATTCAGTTCCTAGGGAAACTTTTTTACTTCCTATTTTGCGTAATTTGCACACCTCATGTTATAAAGAAGGATTGATTGGCATTCAAAGCCTCTCGTCCAAACAAATATGTAGCTCCATTTTAAGTTTTATCAAATCTGCTATTATTATTAGGAGTCGATATGAATTAATAATGTGATTATTTATTAATGGAATCTAGGTTTTGTTTTATTGCTGTACACGATTTTATAAGTATTTATTATCTTATATTTAGTAGGTTCAAGTGGCACGTTTAGGTTCCATTGACCTGTAGATTGAAGAGTCTTGCTTTTTGAAATATGCATAAGTATTTTATGATGATTCATATGTATGCATGTGTAATTTTATGGCAATAAGCCAAATAAAGTTATTTGACTGACTGACTGACTGATTAATTGTTCAACTGCTGGAATAGCAGTTCAGACAATTAGTGATGATAAGGAAGAAAAGACTCCAGAAACTGAGGATGAAACCATTAATTAAGAATACCTGTTGATTAAGTTTTTACCGATGCTTACTGTGAAAGAATTGCATGCAGATTTGCAAGGAACAGTACCGGAAAATGTGTGGGACCTGACAGGTAAAGAAGTGGGTCTGATTAAGTGAGTGGAGCCAATCAAAGCCACTTTGAAGCTGAATGAAGTTTTCCCGGAGCTTCCTCAGTATAACATGGCACAGGATGTTCTGATGAAAGTGGCGCAAATAATTGGAGACTTTCTGAAACAAGGGGTTTTGAAAAACGTGTTGAGTAATTCATGTAATTCACTGATAATAGGCATAAAGAAGCCTTGTGGGAAAGCGTGAATTGTGCAAGATTTGCAAAAAGTGAATGACATGGTGGTGAAGTGTTGTCTTGTAGTGCCAAATCCAGCAGTAATAATGTTTCAGATTCCATGCGATGCAGAGTGGTTCGCAGTGGTTGACTTGTAACAAGCTTTCTTTTCTGTGCCTCTTCATGAGGATAGTCAGTTTCTTTTTACTTTCAAGTTCCTAGACAGAGTCTATAGCTGGTGCATAAGGATGTCACAGACCCCATCACACTAGATGAGGATCAGATGAAAGCATTCACGAAGTTGAGAGAGAGTCTGTGCAGAGCTCCAGCGTTGGGCAAGCCAGATTACACTAAGCCATTCACATTGTTTTGTCATGAACGTGATGCTTGTCCTTTGTCTGTCTTGACACAGGTCCATGGAGGTGCTTATCGCCCAGTAGCCTATTTTTCAGCTACCTTGGACCCAGTCGCAGCAGCCGTACCAGGTTGTTTGCGTGCAGTCGCTGCAGTTGGTCAAAGTCTTTCTCAATGTGTGGGAGTAGTGATGGGATACCCCTCAACAGTAATGGTCCCTCACTCTGTTGAGATCTTACTGATAAGGACAAAAACACAGTATATGACTGGTATGGGACTGACAAGGTATGAGATGAACATTCTAGGTGCTCCAAATGTAACATTGGAAAGATGTACAGAGCTGAACCCGGCAACATTACTTCCAAGTGATACTGTTGAAATTGAAAAAGAAGAAGACATTGAGCATGATTGTCTTGAGGTAACAGAATTGTGGTCTAAACCAAGACCTGATATTAGAGATACCCGATTGGAAGAAAATGATCAAATTGTTTTTGTCGATGGCTCATGTCTCAGAGATGGTACAAGAACATTAAGATCAGGATATGCGGTGTGCACAATTACAGGAATTTAAAAGCTTCTTGGCTTCAAGGTGTGTATTCTGCACAAGTAGCAGAATTGGTAGCTCTTACTTGATCGTGCCATGTTTCTGCGAGGCTGAGAGTTACTATCTACACAGATAGCCTTTATGGATTTGGAATTGTTCTTGATTTTGGTCAATTGTGGTCACATAGAGGTTTCCTGACCTCTACTGGTTCACCAGTAAGAAATGGTGACAGAATAAAAGAATTGCTGTTTGCAATACAATTGCCTGAAGAAATTGCCGTGGTGAAATGCAGTGCACATCAAAAGACACAGGACTACATCTTACTGGCAAATGGCTATGCGGATCAATTCGCAAGGTTGTGTGCATTGATCTGTATATCGTTCAAGGACAAGTGGGAATTGATGTCAGAGGAAGACAACAAATGAACAAGTTTGGCATTGAAGGTGATTGATACTTTGGAAGAGTTGAAAACATTGCAGAGTAATGTTGACAAAGAGGAGAAACTACTCTGGTCAAAATTAAAATGTGTTCAAAGACCTGATTAAATCCGGGTTTCTGAGCAGGGTCAGATGGTTCTCCCAAATAGTTTATTGTTGCAGATGGCCAGATATTATCATGGCCACGCACACATTGGGAGGGATGTCATGGTTCGGTTGTTTAAGATTGACTGGTTCAATCCCAAGTTTAGGCAGGTGGCAGAAGCAGTGTGCCATCGCTGTATAATTTGTCAATAGCTAAATGTGGGAAAAGGGACAGTGGAGAATATGAGCAAAATTGGAAGAGCAGGAGGACCATTCAGCAGAATGCAATTGGGTTTCATTGAGATGCCTGTGGGTGGAGGTTTGAAGTATGTGTTGGTGATTGTGTGCATTTTTAGTCATTGGATTGAATCATACCCCACATGAAGGAATGACTGTCTGTCAGTAGAGAAGTTGCTACTTAGGGAGTTGATACCACGTTTCGGGTTTCCGATCTATTTAGAATCAGATAGGGGAACTCACTTCAATAACGAGGTGATTAAACTCTTATGTGCAGCATTAAACATCAAGCAAAAGTTGTACTGTAGCTACCGCCCTGAAGCATCAGGACTAGCGGAACTGATAAATGGTACTCTGAAATCGAGAATTGCAAAGATGTGTTCAGCTACCAATCTGAAGCGGACAGATGCATTACCTTTGGTGTTGATGTCGATGAGGAATACACCTGACAGGAAGACAGGGCTGTCACCCCATGAAATCCTCATGGTCAGAGCAATGAGACTACCAGCTGTTCCAGACAATGTACTTGTAAATATCACAGATGATATGGTGTTAGACTACTGCAAGGGTCTGGCTGATGTGGTTTGCTCTTTCTCTCAGCAGGTGCAGGCCACCACCCTGCCACCTATCCACGATCCAGGGCACAATCTGAGAGCCGGAGATTGGGTCATTGTCTGAAAACATGTTCGCAAGACGTGTTTGGAGCCACGTTGGAGAGGGCCGTACGAGGGGATTCTAACAACGACGAAAGCTGCGAAGTGTGCAGGACTCCCGAACTGGATACGCGCAAGTCATACGAAGAGAGTGGTGTGTCCACAGGAGCATGAAGAATCATTGTTGAGAGCACCAACAACAGTGAAACAAGTTACTGCACCTGAACCAGAAAAAGAACTGAGAGAGCCTGAAATTGAAGCAGAGCTCGTGGAGGATGTTTCTCTTACCCCTGTAAGAGACGAAGGTGAAGAATTACAGGAGGGTGTGGAAGAATCAATCTCAACTGATACAGCAGGAGAGCCTAGCTCAGTAGAGATTCTTCCAGAAGCAGACAGTGCTGAAAAGGCAGCAGAGCATGTCCCAGACCAAGAGGGGGAAAGAGTTGAGACGGATCAAAGTCAAAGTGATCAGACTCCTCCTGAGCCCGTTGCAGGTCCATCAAGAGAAAACTCCATACAGAAAGAAAAGGAGACGAGTCCAATCCTGAGAAGAATATTGACAGAAGGATCGAGAAAAGGAGATTATTGGCCTGAGTCGCAGATAAGGAAGAAAAAGGAATTGGTCATGAATGAAAAAATAGAGGAAGAAGTAGACACTACGAGAAAAGAAGAATTGAGTAAAGGAGAACTAAGTGGAGATCGAAAGATGAAAAGAAAGAGAATAGCAAGTCATCGCTACGCAGGTCCTGAATGTGCATATGCAACTACAAATGAATAGCAACATGAGTTTATGTCCTTTTGTTTTGATAGAGAAGTTCTGAGTCAGTACTTTGATGTAACCTGAAGGTGATCAAGAAGCTGAATTGTTGAACTAATCTGGAAAAAGCATAAAAGAGACTGTTGAAAAATAAACCAGAAGAGACATTGATAACCTTATATGACATTGAAAAACCAGATAAGACAAGCTGCTAATCGATTTTGGCAAGGAAAAGGGTTCCTGTGAGAGAAGAATTTTTCTTTTACTGCACTTTATATAAGAGTTACTTCTGCTTTCTGATTCTTTACAGATCATGGCTGAGTTGAATAATCAAGCTAGAAATGCTAGGTGTGGTAGATATATGAGTGTTGTATTGGCAATTATGTGTGGAGTCCTGTTTATAGTAGTGATTGTGGGACTGTCTGTTCTTGATGTGAAGGAAAGGAATCATATACCTGCTTTTGAGACCACTACATTAATGGCTTTAGACAGGTTTAAGTTAGATGAGAAGTATTTGCATGATTATACTAATGCACAAGGAGAGCTTTCTTCTAATGTCTTCTGTCGCTTGTT
The DNA here is from genome assembly GCF_031143425.1 of Pleurodeles waltl. Taxonomy (NCBI): domain Eukaryota; kingdom Metazoa; phylum Chordata; class Amphibia; order Caudata; family Salamandridae; genus Pleurodeles; species Pleurodeles waltl. The sequence goes on from NC_090450.1 coordinate 171,725,489, forward strand.
GAGTGAATATGTTGAGACGATGGATGCAAGGGATTGTCTTGTGTGTACGCAAATTCCTTCATCAGTAGAGGAAGGAGTTACGTACCACAGCTTTCCATTAACCTACGGAATAAGCTATAGTCTGCTACTAACAAGGTTCTATAACCAGGAGTATATACAATATTTTTACTGTAATTACAATGTAGTGTTTTCGTTTGTTTCGATTATTAGGTATTTGAGTAGAGTAGCTGAGGATCATGACATAGTTTTAGTTAGAGGATTCTTTGAGCCAACACTAACATTTGGAACCACACATGTGCATAAGAACAATCTTACATGCTTGCTTACACCCTTAGAAAAGAGCTTCATAGTGCATACTGATGACAGGAGAAAAGCATTAAAAGAAAAATTAGAAAAAGGCTTAGAGAAAAGGACATACAAGAATGATTATGCTTACACAGCAATCAAAATGTAAGAGAAATTAGCATTAGATGCATTACACATAGGGAAGCTTTGTATATATAGGCCAAAATCACGCACTGACACTTTATTTGTGGGAACGAGTGAATGTAGGCATGTGTTTTTGTTTCAGAGTAAATGGACCTTTATCTTGAATGGTGGGGACCCTGCGATTCCTGGTATCTATTACATTTGTGGACTTAATGCTTATTACCGTCTTCCAAGAGGATGGTATGGGACATGTTATTTGGGAATAGTTTTCCCAAAGATTTATCAGATAGATGACTTGAAAACGTTTCTGAAATTGACTGAATTACATCATAAGCGACAGAGGAGGGAAACCTCTTCTGCAGTTGTAGGAGATATTTTTGGTGCAGTGATTCCTTCAGTAAGAGTCATTCTGAATTCGATCACAATGCAAAAGTTGTCTACTATTGTGGATAACATGTTGACAAATTTTACAGGGGCAATACTCCTGATAGATACTGAATTAGCCGCAGATAGAGCTATGAAGCTTCAAAATCGCCTTGCTTTAGACATCCTTTTAGCGAAGGACGGCGGAGTCTGTAAAATGATTAACTCTAGGCATTGCTGCTCATATATTCCTAACAATAGTAAAGAGATAAGAGACTTACTTACCAACCTGACTAACTCAAATAAGGATGTGAAGGAAATGAAAGAACCAGGTGTTTGGGAAAAAGTTGGAAAAGTATTTGCTTCAGTGGGAAATAGGCTTAGTAACATTTGGAATGGGGTACTATTAAAAATTATACAGGAATATTAATTGTGATTACGTGCATATTAGGATTATGAGGTTCATGTAAATTGTGTCAAAAGATTAAATTGAAGAGGTCTAAAAATAATCAGAGGAGGGAAGAACAAAACAGGGAACGTAGCTACAGAGAAGATTTCAGAAGGAGACAAAATTCAGAAGAGATAAAGTTGTGAAAATGATGATGGTAAAGTAGTGTGATGACATATTTAGTCATCAGAGGAGGGATTGCTGAAGCAGATATTCTAATTAAAATTATTATTGAGTGTTATGCATTATTGATTAAAAAGAAAATATTTAATTTAGAGAAATGTATGTGCATGTTTGAAAATGTGCCCAGGAGAGTGGCTAACACAATCCACGAATTATAATAAAATGACAAAAAAAATTGTGAACTAATGAAAATGTGTAATAATAATAATGTTGTAATATGTCATAGTAAGATGTATAACGTGTGTTTTACATTATGTTGTAGAGCTAGCTTAGCCGAAGTTGTGGCCTAGTTTTGCCAGGCCTCATGCAGAAGCTGAATAATGGTGCAATGTAGAGAAGCTGAGATGTTGAACTGACCCTGAACCACTCATGTTAATAAGGTTTGCTTAGTTAGAATTTTCTGCAATGAACCAACGAACAGGAGATGAGGTAATCAAAGCTGAAACATGTAATATGTAGAGACGACAAGATATACTTTATCAGGACTTGAACAATAGAGACACTGACTGGAGAAGAAGATGCAACATTTTCGATACCTGATGAGCTAGATGATGAGGACATCATACAGTGAACCAGTCAACACTCTGAGAACAGTGAAATCTTAGAACTCATGGATTTGTAAAATAAAATGTATTGGTTAGGGTAATAACTGGCGATCAACTGACCAATTAGGAATTAGGGGGATGGACAGGGCAACTGTGATATAATGTCATGACAAGGGGCAAAAACTTCAGATTGTGTGAGGGGAGAACTGATGCAGATTTTAGATGTCAGAAGACGCGATTCGAGACTTCGTCATTGGGCTCAAGCTCCTGAGAGCCTGATGCGTTGCTGATCGATTGATGACCTGAAGACAAAGACTGACTTTTGTTGCTGATCCATTCCATGGATAGGTAGCTATGACAATGTGGCTGATTATCTTTTGTGCCTTTCTTTCTAGGTACCAACTGCGCTGTTACTATAGTTTTTCTCCTAGCTAGATGTTTTCTAAATTCATGTCTCCAAAATTGTTTTCACATGCAGTCCCACATGCTAATGCTAATTAGGAATAGTTAGGGTTTTCTTATAAGGGAGACGTTGACATATAGTGAAAAATGATTGACGGACTGACTTGCTGAACTCTGCTACTAATGTTGATCTATTCATCTTTGCTGTCTTATGCTGAAGCATTAGAACGTATGTTTTCAAAAGTTCGGATTAGGTTATGTTATTGGTGTTCACTGATGAATTCAATTTGAGTTGATTGAATTAAGTTTGAAATAACCGTATGAATTAGTGTTGTAACCAATAGGGAAATAAAATTGCTAAAACGTATATTGAGTTGTGGTTATTCATGACATGTTGGCACTCTTACCTGATGATTAATGTTTTCTTTTAGCAGTTACTGACTTGTGTATTGATTATTGATGTACGTTGGTCACTACATGGCTAGGATAATCCATGCGATTCAAAAGGTTAATCGACCTATACGCGTCCCCTTGTAAGTTTACTTACTAAGGACCGAGTGCGCTAGCAGATCTATTTTGTGTTCGTCTCCCATCCTGTTAACGATGTCTTCAGCCTGTTTTTAACCCCTGGACCGGCCGAGAAACAGCTGCTTTGGGCCAGTCCCATGTATGAGGAACATCAGGCCGCAGCACAAGACATGCTTGGAGAACAGCAGCAGATTCAAGCATTGCTGGGAATGTGACTTTTTAAGGCCCATAGAACCTCGAAGAGCTGCAAGTAAGAAGCAGCCATCCTGGGCCTTCACTTCTATCGCAGAGCACAACAGCGAGTGAGGGTGTGTCAGTGATGTAAACTTGAGCCCCCCCCCCTGCAAAGGACATGGAGTGCCACCCTCTGGACTCACTCAGGAGCTTTCAGGCTAGGGTACTTGTTGAGGGGGCCCTCTGGAGCTTGCAGGACCTCTGGAGCTCGACGGACCCCCCACACTGCAGGGGCAACATAGACCTTTGTTACGGCACTGGGCTGGGCACTCACATAGATCCTTTTCCAAGGCAGATGGAGATGGTGATGCAGTTGTGGCACCTCCAACTCCTGCTACCCTTCCACTTGATGCTGATGATCTAGAAGTAAGTGCTACACTGAGTCTAACATAACTGTTTAGATTGACCCGCAGCACCACATAACACTGAGTCTAACATAACTGTTTAGATTGACCCGCTGCACCACATAACGGGAGGGATCAAAGCTTGCCACGTCTTGATTTTCATTTTCAAGAAGTTTGAATCTTAGAAGTACCTTGATGACTTTGGAAGCTCAATGGCACATAAAGGCATGGGGCATTTGTAGTGAGGTTGTATTTCATATCTCAATGATTTTCGTCAGTCAGAGCTTTGAGCTCCCACATGCACGGCTTGTAGTCCTTCCCCTGTGAAAACCTGCACCTCGCTATGTACTGTCTGTTAATGCTCAAAAGATCTAAACATCAGAGGGCCTCAAGGAACTCTAGGGTATACTTCAGTCCCTACTATCTACGTCCAATCTACAATGGCCTCAAAAGTGTGATGATTGCCCGATAATTACAAAGAAATACCTATGATAAAATGGAAAATATGATCAGCAAGCAAATGCGGGTCTTCCAGGCAGGTTTGTCTACAGTACTCACTGACATGGCAAAACAAATTCAAGCACTGGGGGACAGGGTGGATGAACTTGTAGCCCTATGTCAAGCCAGCAAGAAGATGTAGGGCATGTAAGGAAAAATGGAAGAGGACATTATAAGCACTAGAGGAAAAATGCACGGACCAGAAATATCGCATGATTAGAGACAATGTCAGGATTTTTAATGTGAAAGAGAATGAAGAAAGACATAATACAGTCCTTTGCTGTGATGCTCTAGTTCATCATGTTCTGAAAGGAGTATCAATTGTTTCCAAAATCCATAATCCAGGCTCACAGGTTGGGCCCACCGCGAGGATGTTGGGGAGCCGACCCAAGGAACATAATAGCAAAGCTGAGTTCTTCACAATTGAAAGATAGGATTATGAGGCAAGCAAGAAAGCTTGGTAAAATAATGTTGCAGGACTAAGCGGTTGAGTTGTTCCAAGACTTATCACTAACGACACTAAATGGGAGAAAAGTTCTATCATCAGTAAACAATGAATTGCAAAGAAGGCAAATTCACTACAGATGGGTTTTCTTTTTGGTCTCTGGTTTCAACTCTACTTGAAATCTGTGTAGTCTGAACAATAAAAGAAGCTCAGGAAATTTGGACTCATCTCTGGAAAGACCTTTATTTTCACCTGCAGAGAGGAAAACACTGGACACCAGACCAAAGGAAAGATGGGAAAAGGAAGGCAGTGGAGGAGACTCATCCACAAATAGAGGTGCTGGCTAACATTTGTCCAATTTAATGAATCTAAGAGTTGGAGCATGAGGTGGACCTACGAGGCCTGTTTTGCCATGATCAGCTGGCCACACTTAGGGGCAAATTATGTCCCCGGGGGTTAAAACCACCTACCGCCGCAGCAACGGCGCCAAAAGACCGTTGCTGCGGATACCAGCCGTCCGCCCTATTATGACCACAGCCGGATTTCTGCCAGAAGGATGGCAGAAATCCTGCGGTGGCCATGCCGGCGGATGCCATGCCAGTAGACTGCCGCAGACTGTATCATAACCCATGATATGGCCTGGCGGTGTTCTCCTGGTGGACATTGCTGCTGGAGCAGTGCCCCGTCCTGTCTCCTGCTGTAGGGCCCCCTAACAACAGGTAAGTCGGGTACTCCGACAGGGGAGGGGGTGTTTTGTGTGTGTGTGTCAGTGTGGGGGTGTATGTCTGTGTGTGGGGGTGTATGCGGGTGTGTGATGCGTGTTGTTTGTGTGTGCATGTAAGGATGTGTGAGTTCGTATATGTTGAGTTGTGTGAATGTGTGTGTGCTTGTATGTATGGCCGTGTGTGTGAATGGATGCATGCATGCGTGGATGAAAGTGGGAATGAGTGTGTGTATGCGTGTGTTCATGTGTGAATGAAGGTGCATGTATGTAGTGGGGGGTCTGGGCAGGAGGGGGTGGGGCAAAATCTGGGGAGGGGGAGGGGCAGGGAAGACCCCTATGAGTGACAGGGAAGGGATTCCCTGTCAATGAAAGTGCCTACTGCCATGATTTTCATAGAGGTAAGGTTGCCACGAAAACCATGGCAGTAGGCAGAGTCATAATCCCGCAGGTGAGCAAGTGACGGTCGCAGCACTGGAGCCTGAAGTCTCCAGCCCGGCGGTCATTACTGTCGTGGCGGTCGGTGTGGTACATTGGCAGTTTGGCTTTAGGCAAACGCCAATGTCGTAATATGGAGGAAAGTACAGCCAGCCTTTCCTCCATATTAACGCCATCAGCCGGGATCATAATAACCCCCTTATTGCCTTAATGGTGAGGTGTTTACCAACTGATGTTTTGTTTCGGTGGGGGCGCAGGAGTCTATACAGGGCATGGTGTGTCTTGCTGTTGCATTTGGTACATATGCCTCTCTTTACATAGGGTTACTCTGGGAAGGGGTTGGAATTTGGGGGAAAGGGATATGGTTTGGACTTTATCCTCAGATTCGAAGGAAAAGGCAAAGAGTGTTTTAACCACCATCATATATCTTTAGAGGTCACTTGTTTTCTCCCAGTGCTCGCACGCTGATTTTGAATTGTGATTCCAATAACATCCTGGAACACCAGAGAACTTCCCAATTAGGTACCACATAGTCTGGAGAGAGATTTGTGGGGCTCTCACAGATTTGATCTTCCTCCAGGAAACACATTTAAAACAGTGTGACAGGCACCTGATGAACAGCAAGCTTTATCCCACATAATATTTTATGTCATCCAAAACAAAAATACGTGGGGTTATGACAGTCTTGTGCAAGAACTTTAGCTTTGAAGAGTCCAAAATAGTATGGGATAGCAGAGAGGGAAGATTTCTGTACCTAAAGGGGAAACACCAGGCCTATCAATAGCTATTTTAAAAACATACATGCCCAACCAAGGACAGGAACATTTTACACTCCTAATTCTAAAAAGAATTAGAGACCAGGGGTCAGACAAATGTATCTGAGTGGGTGATTTCAATGTTGTCCCTGGTGTCACTTTGGATAGGCACCCCCATCATAGGCTTGTCCAAAGAGCATATCTAAAGAAGTGCAAAGAGCGATTAAGAAACTTGTTATTGTAGACCTGTATCGTACTAGATATCCCTTGATGCACGATTATAATTTATTTTCCCATGTGCACAGATCTTATTCTCACATTGACTTATTTTGGGGCCAAAAGGAGATAGTAGAAGCAAGAATTGCTATTTCTTATGGCATGATTGCAATCACTGACCATGGAATGACAACATGGGATATGGCACTATCCCTCTATAAACGCAAGAGAAATAACTGGAAATTGTATATATCTCCCCTTAAAGACAGGGTAATGCAGCAAGCACAGAAGGATGTTTTCAGCCATTATTTTCAAGTGTATTATATAGGGAGGTTCCTCAGAATACACTTTGGAGCACCTTCAAGGTGGTTTTACAGGGCTTTTGCATTGTTGAAAGGGCAGCCCAATAACAAACCGAAAGACTCTATAGGGACTCTGTTGAAAAGGAACTCCCAAATCTAGAGGCTTAAGATAGATCCTCAGCTTCAGTAAAAGTCCTGTAAAAGATTACTTCTCTTAGAGGACAAATCAGTCTGTTGGCCACAGAAAAGTCTTAAAAAGCAATATTTTGTCCTAAGGAACTCTTTTATGAACAAGTGAATAAAACTGGGTTTCTTCTGACTAGACACCTATGCCAGCATGCGGCTTTGAGATGAATCCCTTCATTAGTTGATTGTTAAGGTAAATCGCTTGACAGAACAGTGGACAAACTACGCACATTTAAGAACAATACTGTGTATTAAGAGGATCCTGTTGATGAAGAGGAGGTAGTGTGACTTATTCATGAAGCACAACTGCCGAAGTTAAATGGAATCAGAAGGGACCACCTATAAATCTCTATTATATTGGATGAGATTGCTAAGTCACGGTTTTATAAACACATTACATTGGATCTACTACCCAGGCTGGTGACGCTTGTTGATTCAACTCTACCATCACACATAGTCACAACATAGTTACAGCATCAATGGCTTCAGCCGATATATTGTTAATTCATAAACCAAGTAAACTAGATAATAAATTCAAGCCCTATAGGCTGATAGCCATACTGAACTCTGATGCAAAAATATTCAGCCCAATATGTTGATGTCCCATATCCCTTTTCTTATTGAACCTGACCAGTCAGGTTTTATACCACAGTGCCAAGCTGTGGATAATATTAGGAGGGTGCTTCACCTAGTGGAAAATGCTAATATGAAGGGCATCCCCTTGGTGATCCAGTCTCTTCACGCTGAAAAAGTGTTTGGTAGAGTGAGCTTGAAATTTCTTTCTCAGATATTGAGGGTAATCGACCTGGGCCCCAACATGCAGATTTGGATTGAGGCCATTTATAAACAGCCTACAGCTGCAATATTGGGAAGTGGAGAAAGATCAAAGGAAATTCCTTTGACAGATGGGTTGAAGCAAGGTTGCCCTCAATGATCATTACTGTTTGCCCTGTTGGTTAAACTTGTAGCAGCAATAATGAGAAACTACCCAGGTGTTAAGGGGATGACGTTTGGGTGTGATTGCCATGAAATTCACCTATTTGCAGACAATATATGACAGGCCCTCAACTTTCTGTCACAAGAGCTATGGAAATACTACACAGTTATTGTAAGATGTCAGGGTTCCAGGTAAACCTGGCCAAATCAGAAATATCAATTTCGGGCTTTCCATTAGTCCTTCTTCAAAAACTCAATGACATGACCACGTTCAGCTAGGCTCAAAACAAAATACAGTATTTTGAAGTACATATGAAATTGAAACTGCAGGCGCTATATGCTACAGACTACCTTAGGCTCATTTTTTCAATAGTTGTAGACTTGCAAAGTTGAGGGCCTCTATACATATCATGGTTGGGGGGGGCAGTTGTGATTAAATTAAATGTGCTGCCTCATCTGCGTTACATATTTCAAGCACTTCCAGTGAAGATCCCAGAGACACTTCAGACCACAATAGAAACATTTATTTGGGCAGGGAAACAAATATCTTTCTCTGGGGAAATATTAAAAGCCCATAGTAATCCAAATGGTCTCAGCCTTCTAGATATAAAAAAATATCATCAGGCAGCTCAGCTTAGGTTTCCTTGAATGGGCCCTATTTATATCAGAAAGCCAATGAGTTTATATGGACCCTGAGGTGATGGGTCATGTCCCTTATTTCCTCAGTCAGTTAAAACAGCATGGCCTCAGTCTGCTATTTTTCAGAACTGCCATGCTCAACATTTGGGATATGGGATTCTGTTAAGAGGGTTTCCGGTCTTACAAAATAAGGAAGAGGACTGATTAGACTCTTTGGGGGTTTATGGAAAATTGGAACAAGATGTGCTTCTATTTTGACTCTGAACAACATTAGTTATTAGACAAAAGTTACAGTTGAGAAAAATAAGGAGAAGGAAATACATAACACAGCAAGTGTAAACCACAACGTGTGGATTTAGTGGGTGGTTATGACTGATGCATCAAATTAGGGAAGGACAGGGCTACTGGGTTGACATCAATTTTTTTTTCCTGAGGTGAGTTCACCCAGAGAGCGGAGATCTCAGGTGAGGTCTCCTGTGAAGATCTGGATTCTTGAAACTGTCAACCAGCACCTCCCACACATGGGCACTCTCCAACTTCCCAATACTGCATCGCCCTTCCTGCAACATCAGAGTCCCCTTTCAGTCCGCCCATTTCTCCAGTTCCCTACGCCACACAAGGAGGCGTGGGACCCTTAGGTCCTTCTGGTTGCCAGTAAGTTTACGTTTGGCTAAAATCAACTCCAAGTCTTGGAATTTTCTAGTCACTTTGATTTTGGAGGTGTGGGAGAACTAATGAGCAATAGTCTGGGAAAGTGGGAACCACCCTGTCCACAAAATTTGCTATTGTCCATGTGACACCCTCCCAGTTTGAATATAAATAAGAACAAGTCCACGTCATATGTAAGAAGTCAGCGCCCACCTCACCACATCTAGGGCAGGAGGCATCAGTCACCCCAAAATACCTGTTAATTCATTCTGGGGTAAGGTAGGCCCTGTGCAGTGTGTAGAAGTTAATCAATTTGTAACAAGCCATTTCTTGAGACCTTGGGAATTTGTTCTAAAATGGCCTCCCAAGCCTTTTCCATGATGGGAACCTCTAGTCCGCCTCCCAGCGGGAGCCCAGGGCCTCAAGTGGGCATAATGTATCTGTTTGAAGCGATCAATAGAAACATGTGACAGCCTTATAGGTACCAGCTGACAGTGCCATATACTGACAAAAAAGGTGAGTTTTTGGTTCAGTGTCCTCCGACCTCCAATGTCAGCAGAAGGTCCCCACCACTGTCCCATGGAGCAGAAAATGGCCCCAAGTAAGTCAAAGTCCACTCAAAACTCATCAAAAAGAAGAAAGACTGACTCGCAAAACAGGTCTCTGACCTAGTCTGCCACCGCTGCCATCAATTCATGAAGACCGCCACATTTTCCCCCATGCGGCAGCGATTTCAGCATTTTAAATGGTAGGTCTGGGTAGTAGGGGATGTACTTACCCTCCAGGTCAACCACTGATTGGGTATGCTGGAAGGGGATCCCTGCTCTGACCCATATTAGTACTTCTCTGGCAAATGCTGAAAATGTAGTATAGAAGACCTGCCCTCTCCATCGATGCTGGAGAGCAGCTTTTTCTTGGCTGCTAAGTGTGACTCCTAAAGAAAGGCAATGAGGAGAATACCTTGTAGCAAATAGACATGGTATGCATATCCTGAACATTCCAGATTATCACCCTGTAGGCTGTAGGGTTCGTCATGATCATGTGGTGTATAGTCCTGCCTGGTTATCCCCATGTAGGGTCGGCCAACCCCACCCAGGGACTGCATATGCCAGTAGGGCGAACAGGTTTAATATCAAGTTCCAATTCGGTAGGCCTCCTAGAATAACTTTTATAGCATTCAAATGTAACAAACCCCAACTCCCACACCCAAGGACAAGTAGAATCCCTCCTATCCAAACGCTGGTTCAAAAGTAATCGCCCACGGGGGTCCGCCTTAGTAGTGTTTAGGGAGTGAAACACAGCTTCGCCCAAGGCCAGCTGCTTGGGCACCCATCCAACAGATTATCTCAAGACATTTTGGAAATGGCCCTTTATGCTCGGTTATCCACAATCTTTTTTGCCTCTCACCTCCTGTTTGTGATTGTGTACTGCATTTCATTTTTGCTGGCTTTAGGCATTTTACCACTGCTGACCAGTGCTAAAGAACAAGTGATCCCTGTCTAAATGTTATGGGTGATTGTTCTATCCATGATTGACATATTTGTTTTACTAGTAAGTCCCTTGTACAGTGCACCAGGTGTGCCCAGGGCCTGTAAACCAAATGTAAACCAAATGCTACCAGTGGGCCTGCAGTACTGATCGTGCCACCAGCATGAGTAACCCTGTAAACATGTCTGAGCCCTGCCATTGCAGTGTCTGTGTGAGCAGTTTTAAACTACCATTTCAACCTGGTAAGTACATCCACTTGCCAGCTCCAAACCTTCCCTTTTACTACATGTAGGTCACCCCTAAAGTAGGCCCAAAGCAGCCCAGTGGGCAGGGTGCAGTGTGTTTAAAAGGTAGGACATGTACTGGTCTGCTTTACATGTCCTGATAGTGAAATACTGCTAAATTTGATTTTCACTTTTACAAGGCCTATCTTTCCCCTAGGGTAACGTGGGGATTGCCTTGAAATATCTTTTAGGTGTAATTTCCCCTTGGGAGCATATTGAGATATAGAGTTAGGGGTCTTTGAACTCACAATTTAAAATACATTTTATTGTGAAGCTGGTTTTTGAACTGTGAGTTTGAAAATGCCACTTTTAGAAAGTGGGCATTTTCTTGTTTAACCATTCCATGCCTCTGTCTGTCTGCTGAATACACCTCTGAGTCAAGATGACAGTTGGGCTGTTTGTGCATTCACTCTAGACAGTCACACAGAGGGAGCTAATGTGTGTCCTGCATATCCTGGTGGATCTTACTGAGCTAGAGTGGTGGGAGGAGCTGACACTTACATCTGAATAGGGCTGTGACAGTCCTCACACAAAGCAGTCTCAAACCCCCTGGAGTGTTCCTGGGGCCGGGCAGGGAAAGGTAGAGTCTTGTGCACTACAAAGACTTATCTTTGAAGTTTGCCTACTTCAAAGACAGAAATGGGTATAAGTACTGGACCTCTGACACCACATAGTTGGAATCCTTCTGGACTGAGGAAATTCTGCCAGGAAGAAAAGCTGGATGCTGTAGGAGAGACTGCCAATCTGCCTGTTGCTTTGCTGTGCTGGCCTGCTTCTTGCTTCTTCTGTCCTGAGAGTAAAGGGACTGGACTTGGCTTTCTGCATCATGCTTTCAAAGGTTCTGCAAGAGCTTGTAATGAGCTTGCCTCCTGTTAAGAACTCTCAGGGACATTAAAGACTTAAGCTGCAAGCACCTGGGTTCTCTTGCTGAGAGTCCGGACTTGTCAAGTGCTGCCAGCACCAAGGCTGTGGTCTCCGCTGAGTGTAGCCATTGTGACCTTCAACTCAGGCCTGATGCTGCTGCAGCGCCTCCAAAGTCCCGCTATAGTGTGAGTCCAGAGTACCGTGCCACCGACGTCCGTAGTCCCAACTCTGCCACAGCACCTGTGACCCTGTGGTGTGATTGGGACACCGTTACGTTGATGCCTCACGTCTTGGCCTGCTGGATTCATTGACCCTGCCTTGTCATAAGGAACCACTGCCTCACTGCCAATGCCGCATCACTTCCTGTGCAACCATAAACAACTGATCCCTCACCTCCCCTGCCTAGCAGTAAGGAACCAATGCCTCGCCTCCCAGGTGGCAGTAAGGAACCAACTCCGCGCCGGCTCCAGCGATGTCTCATTTCCCTGACTCCATGCACCGTCTGTGTTCCCTCATTGTTTTACAAGGTACTGTAATTGGAGTTCTACACAACTGCATGGCCGGCTGTGCTTTCCCGTGGTTGGTGCCGGACTGTCAAGCTGTTTTGATAGCCCCAGTTGCAGCTATTGTGTTTCTAAGTACCACACTACATTTAATCCTTGAAAAATTGTATCTTTACTTGTGTATGTTGGATATTTGTTGGTTTGGTCTTGTTTTACGCAGATAAATAATGACTATTTTTCTAAACTGGTGTGAGGTACTTTTGTGGTGTTTTTGCTGTGTTATTGTGTGTGTGTGTGTGTGTGTGTGTACAAATACTTCACAGATTGCCTCTTAGATATGCCTAACTGCTTGAGCCAAGCTACCAGGGGGTGAGAACAGGTTATCTTTGGTGTGTAACTGATTTGCTCTGACTAGAGTGGTGGGCTCTGCCTAGCTGAGGTGCATACCCTATCAAGCCCGAAACACAATTTCTAACAAGACATATACTGTAGCATTAGGGTATTACATTAAAAAACACAATTATCATGTCCCCCACGCCTCCATCGAGACTCCAACGAAAGCCTAGCTGGCCTAGATCAGCCCGTCCACTGTCTTGCGGGTCAAATCTGGCAAAATAACACTCGACATTTGTGAAATGCAGGATCTGTGGTCAGAGATCAACCTGCCGTCCGTCTCCTGGGGCGGAGAAGACGATCCAGAGCCAGTTCCGCTCAGAGACGCCTTCACCACCCTCTGTCTTTCTTGCTGCTCCTCAGTTTCTTTCGGAGTAATTGGTTTTCTCAAGGCGCATCACCGGCGGTATTGCGGACAATGTCCTACTGACCCTACTCGATGTTCTCCACTGGGTCCAGCGCGGGGCTGATGATCTATCCATGACCATGCCTCTGGCTGTGATTGGAAATACTTAGTACCCTCAGGGGTCACCACTCTCAGGCAAACAGGGAACTGTTTTGAGTTTGGGACTCCCAGGTCTTGCAGCTTTTTCTTTGCCTCCACAAATACTGTTTGTTGACACTGTGCCTCACAGGAAAAATCCAGGAAAATCATTACTCTACTGTTCTCAACAGGAGGGACCCCACTGACAGGCTTGTTGCAGCATGTGGTCGCAATTCTTGTAGTAAGGCAGATGTGCCATTACTCGTCTCGGGGGACCCCACGTGGGCAGAGGACCTCAGTGGCACTCTATGAGCTCCTTCAAAGGCAACAAATGTAGAGAGGCCCTCTGAGGCCACTTCCGTATTGGAGACATCTCTCTAAGTACGCCACCTGTTATTACCCTCAAACCTCTCAGGGAGACCCACAACTGGTATGCTATTTCAACTTGATCTGTTTTCCACACAGGCCTTGTGGATTTTCAGTCTCTCTTCCATGGTGGTGAGTTGACTATTGACGGGAGTCAATGTGAGATGTAGGTCGGCGAGGTCTCTCTCGGTGGACATGATACACTCAGCAAGACATCAAGGTTCATCCCTTAAGAGCCCCAAGTCAGTCCCAAGAGTGGCTATTTTAGTTTTGCAGGCCTCGCCAGATGCTGTGATGGCCTGTAAAATATCTTGTGAGGGCCATACTAGGACTCCTATGTCCAGTCCGGTCAGCATCCTCATCCTCATCCAGAGTGTTCCCTTCCTCTGGCTTCATTGCCCCTCATGTCCTGGTCTCGCTTGTGAGTGCTCCTATCCAAGGGGGCCTGGCAGGTAGTACTATAGTGGGAAGAAGGCAAGGCTCCCTGTAGTCTGGGGGGTCACCGATCGAGGTCAGAAACAAATTTCAGGAGAGTTCGGTGGAGGCTCCGATGCCCTGGGAAGCGATTATGTGCACACAAAAGGTAGTCGGCAAGTGTTGTTATTGCAGTCGCCGCTATCTTCTTCAGTGAGCAAGTTTCATTGGCCCCCCGAGGACCATGAGTGGCGCGCCAGGCAAGAAGTTCCAAGCGCCCACCCAGGGCTGTGCAGTCCAATGGTTGTATGTCTGGACCCCCCACATAGTGTGGCAGGGGCACTAGTTAATGATAATAAGAATGGAGGTCGTTAGAGGTAGCTCGAGTGTCCTCACTCGCAGCCGCAGCATTCCATGCTCCAGGCCGTCAAGGAGAGAAGGAAGCAGCGCTCAGGGATGACCTACAAAAGGAAGTCGTCAGGTGTTGTTATTGTAGTTACCGCTATCTTTTTCAGTGAGCAAGTTGCAGTGGACCCCCGAGGATCATGAGTGGCGGGCCAGGCAATAAGTTCCAAGAGCCCGCCCTGGGCTGCGCAGTCCAATGGTTGTATGGCTGGACCCCTCACTTAGTGTGGCAGGGGCACTAGTTAATGATAATAAGGATGGATGTCGTTAGAGACAGCTCGAGTGTTCTCATTCACAGCTGCAGAATACCACACTCCAGGCCATTAAGGAAAAGGAAGCAGCGCTTAGGGATGGCCTTGTTTACCATGCTGCAGTCGCATGAGTCCTAGCCATCACAGGCGCATATAGCAACCAGTATCATGGCAGTGGAATGTAGTTTTTTCCCAGGGACGACCAAGCCGTGCCACCTCTACATCGCACAAGTGCGCACCAACCAGTTTGCGGTAAAGCAGTGTAGCTCCCAGATGATGGTCCTCAACAGCACACTGCTGTTGTAATGTTGCCAGCGGGACACCCTACCTCTGACCGCAGTTTGTGGGCCCACCATCATAGTGCGCAGCACTTAAGAACAGTCCCATGAGGGAGAAGAGGAGCACATCTCTCTCACCAGGGAGGACGGAGTAACACTAGTAGTCAGAAGACAATGGCAGTTGCAGAGATGGCGGTCGGGTGCATCCTACAGCCGCCCGCAGCCAGTGAGCCCACCGCTGCAGGAAGCACCACCAATGGTGCAACGGGCAGAGGGAAGGAGGTATGTCCTCACCCACTGCACACCCTTTCCCCTGGAGGGTCCCGCATCACCGGCAGTGATCCCACTTCCCTCCAGGGTTCTCATCCGGGGACACGCAGAAGGCCTTGTTGTTCACCTCTCGCCATGGCCCTCACACTCGGCCCGTCTTGATGTTGGGCAGCAGCTATAGGTTCCTGGAGGAGCCAGAGTATTCGGCAAAGCAACGGGCAGTAATGGTATCATCCTGTTCTCAAGCTCCTGAACAGCAACCGCCACTAATCCGGGGAGCACGGTTGCCAACAGGCTTGTAAAGTAGAGCGGGCCACAGCCGCCATGTTGGCCTTGCCACGTCAGTGGTCTCGATTCTGTCTTCCAGACAACGTATCTGCTCTCACAGGTATCCGCACTGCTCACAGGGGGTTGGGACTTACGGGGCTGTAGTGTCATGGCTCAATTTAATTGCAGGCTGAGGCTGGATGGGGCTTAGAGTGCGGGAGATCTCCGGCACACCACCTACTCCATTTACTGCTAGCCACACCTCCCGCTATTGGTGTTGTATTATTACCTTTTCGGGATGAAACTAAATAAAATCCTTTTGAATAATAAATATCGCAATGGTTCAATGCTGGGAAACCATATGATTATAGAGAGCTTTCTACGAGACGCTGGGGAGAATTTTGCAATAAAGACTTTAATCTAGTAAAACTCCTTTTTTAGCAACTACCTGGCAATGGTAATGATTGAGGACCTTTGCCCTACCATCTTTGAATTGAAGATTAAGGAATGGTGAAATTCTATCATAATGGAGAGAGAAGAGTATGAGCTGCTAGGTCCAGTGTCAATAAGCTATCTCTTCACCAAATCATATCCCAGATGTGCAACATTGTTGGCTACTGTTGGTAAAGTGACTAACGATTGGGCTGTACAGAATTTATTTTCTGTCTGGCAAGTTGTGCAAAGTCGCAATATAACTTTCTGAAGTTGCGAAGTCTGTGGATTTTGCACAATTTTGCAGGCAGAGGGTCACTATACTCACAGTGGGTGATAACGCGCCCCGTCTTAGATAATTGATTAGTCTGGGACTCGTTTTAGGCCAATTAATCTTTTGACCCTGATTGAAGACACCTCAGGACGAGACAATTAATCATCATAGCAATCAATAAATCAATAACGTCATCAATATTCACTATAGAAAATCGATTCAATTTGGACAACGGCATAAGTAAGAATCAAAACACACCAAGACCTCTCAGTCATGAATAACCACACGGATTTAGTATGATTTATGACATTTATTCCCTTATTGATTATACCTCTACGAGTAAGTTTATTAGTCTCAATACCCGAAAACACGGTAATATGGCAACTCGAGTAAGACTTAATTAATGCAAAAATCATAAACATTAGAACAAAGCACGACGTCATCATGGATTAATCTTAGCAGAGTATGGTCAGCGCATTATTCAACAAAGCATAGATTCAGTTGTTTGTCTATTTGTGTCCGTTTAGTGAACTCCTTAACTACCCTCAAATTAGTATTAGCATGTTGGGCTTCATGCAAAACAATTTAGCAACACAAATTTAGAAAACATCTAACAATGGTCTCTATCAAAAGGTAGCAGTTGGTACCTAGAAAGGTAAGGCAAACTGACAATTTACAATTTCATTATCATATAGTTACCCTCTGTAATGGGTCAGCATACAGAGTCAGTCCTCAGGACATCAGTTGATTCACCACCAGCCAAGATACACAGCAAAGTTCAGCAAGACGGGGCAATAAGGGACACTTCCCTCATAAGGAGAAAAGTATGAATCGGGCATGGCAGAATAAGGATGGTTTGAAGAGGCAAACCGCGAAGTCTTTAAGACAGAGAGACAAAGGGGGTCATTCTGACCCCGGCGGTCATGGACCGCCGGGGCCAGGGTTGGCGGGAGCACCGCCAACAGGCTGGCGGTGCCCCGCAGGGCATTCTGACTGCGGCGGTTTGGCCGCGGTCAGATGCGGAAAACCGGCGGTCTCCCGCCGGTTTTCCGCTGCCCTTTAGAATCCTCCATGGCGGCGCAGCTCGCTGCGCCGCCAAGGGGATTCTGATAGCCCATACCGCCATCCTGTTCCTGGCGGTTCTCCCGCCAGGAACAGGATGGCGGTATGGGTTGTCGTGGGGCCCCTGGGGGCCCCTGCAGTGCCCATGCCAATGGCATGGGCACTGCAGGGGCCCCCGTAAGAGGGCCCCACTTTGTATTTCAGTGTCTGCTTTGCAGACACTGAAATACGCGACGGGTGCCACTGCACCCGTCGCACCTTCCCACTCCGCCGGCTCAATTCTGAGCCGGCGTCCTCGTGGGAAGGCTCTTTTGCACTGGGCTGGCGGGCGGCCTTTTGGCGGCCGCCCGCCAGCCCAGTGCAAAAGCCAGAATCACCGCAGCGGTCTTATGACCGCGGAGCGGTGTTCTGGAGGGGGGAACTCTGGCGGGCGGCCTCCGCCGCCCGTCAGGGTTAGAATCACCCCCAAAGTATCTAGGCAATAGCAAAGGCACATAATGGCTGACTTCTCTTTGTGTCCAAGAATTATATCAATCTTGTTGTACAGTCCCCTAATTTCCAATTGGGCAAGTTTTGGGTGCACCATTATCTCCATCCAATGGTTTACTTGTTGCCTCATTAAGATTGTCACCTCATAACAGTTCTCACGTAGTTTATTGGCTTCTGTAATTGACGTCTCCAACGGGCAGAATGTCAGGTACAATTTCATGTTCTCGCAGTCCTCTCACAGACCCAGTCAGTAGTTCCATTGTCTATACCAGTTCAGGCGACCTTGTACCTGTTGCAAGTTTACACTGTTGCATTCAGCAAGAATGTCTCCTTGAGCAAGTCAAGTCTCATGAGAAAGAATTTACTACAGTTACACACATCTTCTAGTCTTCTGGGAAAGTACGGCTACATGTCCTTCAGCAAGTCAGCACATTGCACGTTAGAAAAACAAATTTAATATGAAACCGGACAGCTAGGCCCCGACTCATGCTAACTAAGGCCTAGTGGTTAATTAGCAAACCCTTGCATATAACTCTTAATACTAATTGCAAAATCATACATTAGTAAATTAATGTTTCACTATTAGTCAGTTTCAATTATCATCGTATATGTTGGTGGCCACTCCCCGTGAGCACATTTCAAACACACGTTTAGTAAAAAGACAGCAATACAGTTTTCTTTGCAGTATCATTAGGCACTAATTCGCAAATATTTCATGTTAATTTTTTAATATAATAACTACACTCCAACATGGGTAAGTACTTTTCTCAAAGAAACTGACATAGATTGATTTGGGATTTTTCAGACAATGGAAAAAAAGGGTGGGAACATGGCCATCATAAAATAGCTGCTTATAACAATTTTGAAAAGGTTTGGCTCTTTTTATATCTGGTTCGTAGATTCTGAACTGCATGTTAGGAACTGTGAGCTCGATTTCTAAAAATGGTTGAGCACATACGTTAAACTGTGTAATAAGGTTCATTTAGAGGTAAGCATTTCGAAATTCTGATTCCCATAATCATGATTTCTGGAATTTTACGAATGCAAATCTCATGTTACAAAAATGTGTTTCTAGAATAGGTAAGTTATTCAGCACCAACAAATTTATTAAGTGTGTTGGGAAGGGGTGTTCAAAAAGTTGAAAATTTACATGTGCTATTGCGTATGTCATTACAGGGACTATCCGCCAGATTAAACAGAGGTCAGTAGGAGTGCAAAAGGAAATTTATGATTTGAAGAGTTATTACCCAGATTTTTAAGAATCCCCTAAAAGCTGAGAATTCATTCAAATCTTAGAAAGAAGCCACAATGCATTGATTTCCTATTTTTTAATAGGCTTGTGCGAAATTTGCACAATTTTGTTTCCTGAAATTATGTGACATTAACAAAAAAACAACGTGAAGGTATATTAAATGTGGATTCAGCATTTTGCACTATTTTTTAGCATGAAATGTGTTCTCGTCTCCATTTTGAATGTAAGGACACCTTTTGTGCTAGAAAAAACATACATTTTAGGATGATGTTAATCGGGTTTTGGGAACAGCAGACTGCAGGGAGGTCTGTCAACTGAGGGCATTGGGGGAATACGACGCTGTCTAGAGAACTGTGCCGTTTGGGCTACATCCGTTAAAGGATGGAGCCCAAGGGTTATGCATGGAGCCATTTTAGGGCTGTCACCCACCATTTTGTGGTAGGTGCACACGGTGGCAGCCCCTGTTAGTCTGAAGTTATTTCCCCTCCATACCCCATTATTAGGCAATCTTGGGTGTCATTTTGAGAATGTTGGGAAATTTGTTTGAAGGCTTACTGGTTGAGACCGGTCCACAGAGAGTTCAGACAATATATATCGGTTGTCGCATTGAGAGAGGTTCGAGGTTGGGGGTTGGCCCACAAGTTTGCAGAGCTTTAGGTCACTATATGGTTGTTGACATATGGCATTTGACTTATGCAAAAGAGGATTAAGGGAAGGTGTTAACAAGCACACACTGGAAAGATGACAGATAGTCAGAGGGTACGTCTCAGGATGGTTAAGCTTATTAGATGTTAATAGATTTACTATTAAGCGGGAGGGCAAGTTTTATGTCATGCAATTACAGAGTGCAGCAGATCATGACACAGAGTTGTGATGGTTACATACAGTATGTTGGGGGGGTTGGACTGAGCCGTCGGCGTAAGAAGTGTAGGTGATTGACAATGTAGAAAGGTTCTAGTTTTGTAAGGTGATGTGCCTAGCATGTTTGCTATTATGTGCACCATTTTCAATAAAGTTGCCTTTTTTTACACAGAATGGGCTCGGTGGTCTGTGTTGCGCCCGATTCCGCCCAAAAGTTGTTTGCATTCTGTTGATTCACACTGTCCCCATGTTTCTGCTGCTTTCTAGCAGAATGACATCTCAATTATGTGATATCCAGTAATGGCATAATCTCAGGCATTTCAATCAACAAGCTTACTCAAAATGCTTTAAATTACACAAGACTATGCTGGTGTAATTGAAAATTAAATTTGCCTGGTCCTACTTTTAATTAGTGAGGAAGTGAATTGCCAGCTATCAGTATGAAGCTGTTGGGGGCTTGCACTAAATATTAAATGAAACAATTTAGTTGGGTATTATGTTACAATATTCACTGATACAATGCCCTACCACATCGGATCTAGGGTCTAATTACATGTGTACGCAATAATTATTGCATCTAATAAAACCCAACAATAGAGTGTCTGGAGTTTATTGAGTCTGATAATGATTGACTATTCTGACTTTTTTGGGGAATAACACAACAATTTCAGTGCTTACCTCACCATGCCTCGTGCCTTTGAGAGAGAGAGAAGGGAAAAAAGAAAGAAAGAAAGAAAGAAAGAAAGAAAGAAAGAAAGAAAGAAAGATAAAGGAGAAGGAAAGAGAATAAGAAAGAAGGCAAAAAGGGAAATAAGGCAAGAGAAGCAAAGAAAGAAAGATTGAAAGACTCAAGAATGCAAAAAGCAAAAGAAAGAAAGAAAGGAAAGGAGACTAAAATGCAGAAAAATGCAGAAGGTGCGAGGAAAGAGAGAAAGAAAAGGGATGAAAGAATGCAAGAATGAAAGAAGGAAGGGCAAACAAGGAAAGAAAGAAAGAAAGAAAGAAAGAAAGAAAGAAAGAAAGAAAGAAAGAAAGAAAGAAAGAAAGAAAGAAAGAAAGAAAAACAGGTTAAC
The DNA here is from genome assembly GCF_031143425.1 of Pleurodeles waltl. Classification (NCBI taxonomy): domain Eukaryota; kingdom Metazoa; phylum Chordata; class Amphibia; order Caudata; family Salamandridae; genus Pleurodeles; species Pleurodeles waltl. The sequence goes on from NC_090450.1 coordinate 171,746,459, forward strand.
AATATACACCATTTTCAATTGGACACAATATGGTACGCTGTGAGACAGCAGCAGTTAGAAAAGCAAAACAATCCAAAAGGAATTTACAACAGCATTGATAGGATTTGGGATCTGATAAAGATGGAATGTGCATCAGAAGTGTCCTGCTATCACGCGAGGCTCTAAACACAAAGGCATCACAAAAGTATTATAAAGTAACAGCAAAAACAGTGGCACTAAAGGGAACTAGCTAGTGTGCTGATATGTTCCTTGTGAGAAGGGAAAATGCCGTCAATACAAGTGAAGTTAACCAGTGGCTTAATTCGGCTGACCCACTGCGCTATGCTGTATGCTGTAGTGGGAGGAAGCAGAATGTGAGTGACACAACAACAGATCAATGGATGAAGAGAGGTGACTGAAAGCCCCTATAGGTAAGTATATCATACATAGTTTAGTAAAATTAAAAAGTCTTGGCTAATGCCAGACGAAAAAGAGGAGAGGTTTGGCATAAATTGATTTAATTCCCTAACCCCGATTGATTTTATCTCAAAGGTAGACACAAAATGGATATTGAAAAAGATAGAGACAAAAAGTGTAAAGCCTCTGGGCTAAGCATTCTCCTCTGGCAACTCTCATTTATCCTCACCTTTGCCCTTTTTTCCTGTCCCCTATTCTTAGAGGCATATTTACTGGAAGTGGCACAGTGTGGCCTCTGCGTCAAAATTGGCAGCACCATGCTGTGTCACTTCTAAAACGCAGGGATGCACCATATTTAAAATAATAGAGAGCATCCCTGTGTTTCTCCCTGCACCGGCGCTAAATTGGCTGCCGAGCACCAATAAAGCCACTATTGTGCCATGGTACAAGGATGGCTGTATTACAGGGGAGATTGTTTTTCTGCAGGACGGGACACCTTCCTGTGAAAAAACAATCTTTAATGGTGATTTGCTCCTTCTATCTTTAATGACGATTTGCTCCTTCTGTGTATACTGCAGAATGCAGCACATGAGGAAATAACAAATAAGGAGGAGAAATAAAAGCATTTCTCCTTGTTGCTCAATACTAAGGCCTCCCCTGAGGTGGTGTTAGATTTTGGCGCTGCCTCAGGTTTACGAAATCGTCAAAATGCAATGGGTGTTGCTGTGGAATGCACACAGCAACACCCACTGCACGCCCCTTACACGCAAAGTGCTGCTTGTTAAGGGGACGTATTTACAAGGTAGCGTTAAGCCACAAAAAGTGGCTTAACATCGGCATTGTAAATTTGGCTCAGTGTACAGCACAAATGGAGCGTCACTAAAAGTGACACTCTGGTGGCGCTAGGGGCATGTAAATATGCCCTGTAGTGTTTTCCCTCTCCTCTCTCCCCTTTTCATGACACTGTTTCCCCGCTCTCATTTCACCACTCTTCTCCCTTGTCTATCCTCTCTCCTGTTCTTTTTGTCTTTCCATCCACTTTTTGTTTCTTTTCGGTTCCACTTTCCCTGCTGTGTTCTCTGCTGTAGATCACTACCCTTCACTTTTATTTTTCTTCTCTACCGCTTCGCTCCCTCTCCTCTTTTGGTACCTCTTTCTGCTCTGTCCTCTTTCTCTTCTGCTCTTTCTCCTTTCTAACTGGTCTCATCTCTCACCCTCATCATTCATATCCTGTGTATTTCACAGGACTGTAGTGCAGGGAGAAAGATATTCACTTCTGGGTTTGTGGGACTTTGTCTCCGGAAGACCGTATCTCACACAGTCACAGCAAGTCTCAGAAGATATGGGGCTGGGCAGAAATCAGGTGTTCCTTACTTCTGAATCAATGTTTCCATATATTAGACTGGAACAGGTATCCATCTAAGATACCCTGCTTGCATCACAAAACTGCAAGAACAAAAGCAAAGTATGAAAAACAGATAGCATGCTAACTACTGATCATTACTGACTTTGATAGCAATAATACGAGCAACTATAACAAATATCTGAACACATGAATGCATGGAGTTTTAATGCATGACCAAGCCATCTTGCCACACAGAAAGAATACTATGCGGCCATATTGGAATGAGCTGTGTGTGGTATTTATTACAGGTGGAATGTTTTCTCTCTAGCAACAGTTCTGCAGCCAACAGTATGCCATGTCTGTAAGTGTTCAACTGTGTAGTCTTGCTTTAGTAGGCCATTTTTTACTCAAAATTCATACAGATCCATTCTCTTCCAATATAATCACCCACTAATACCACTACCACCAAGACCACCTCAGATTTCACACCAGCAATACACCCAATACCACCTACATCAATCCCATCTCTACCAAAACCACCAATGCCGCCTCAAATACGACCACCAATATGACCATCCATGCCACCTACGATCACGCCAATATTACCATCGCAAGTATCCCCAAAACAACTAATACCACCACTAATAACACCATGACCAATACTGCCATCAATAACGCTAATAATAAGACCAAAACCACTAATAATATCACCACCAATACCACTGCCACAAGTGCCACACCACTTTCACGACCATAATAGCAATACTTTTATCTTTAATACTATCCCCGCCACTACCACCACCCCAACATCTCCAACACCACCAACTGCACACCAGAAAAGTCACTACGACCAACACCACTATCAAGCAATGGCAAAGCCAGTAGGTCTAGGTTTCAAGTACTTTAGCTTGGAAACATACCTGTGTTTGCCTATTTCACTTTATACTCAGACTTGTCGGCTTTGCCAATGTCTGTTAATAGAAATTACCATGTATCTACAAGTGAGTTTTTTGTTTGAGGAGGTGTTCCTCATTTTCCTTTCATTTTTACTTAGTTACAAGATGAGTTTGCCTTGCCCACAACAAAGATTATAATTCACTATTATTTTCCTCTTAGTTTCAAGAAGCATCTCACCTAGCTAACTAACATTTAGAAATTGTTTTTGCACTGAATCTCATTGCAACCCTAAATTTTGGTGTAATGCAAAGCGGCATATAGACCCTCTAAAAGCATTGACGTATCTGTTTATTGTGCACTAATGCATGTGTTTTCAAATTACACTGTGATGTATCAATGCACCATGCACATATGTTTCTTAGATCGTCCAATTTATTTATTTATTTATTAATTTCGGAATTGTGCTTCCCAGTTACCTTACGGGTACTTCAGTAGATTAGGAAAATGTGTGGAGCAGCAATTGAAAAAAGCAGTTAGATTCCAAACTGGATGCAGGAGGCAGCCATTATCCCAGAGTCTCCATGTGACGTCTGTAATTAATTGGACCTGCTCCTTCCTCGTGGGAGGAGCCCAAAGGCTGAGTTTTCCTCCATTCATGTTGGAATCCCAGGACTTAATGTACGGAGTCCCCCAGGGATCATCCCTCGCCCTGACTTAAAGAAGGCACCAGGTATAAAAATAAGACCCTCACACCCACTCTTCAGTTCACTCTTGGAGCTGCGAAGGACTCTCAGTGGACTGCCTGCTACTGTGACTTGCTGTGCAATCTGTAATACTGCTTTGCGTTACTTGAAATGACTGCTTTGCTGTCTGGAGCAAATGTGTGAATGCACAGAGGCCAGCCCTGCTGTTTGAGCCCTAAACATTCCCCTGAACCCAGGACTACTAGAGTGATTCCAAGGGCTAGTCTGCTGGCATCCTGTTCAGTGCCACAAGGACATAAAATGCTCCCATCATCTTGAACCCACACATGGACCCAGCATGAATGAGTCCTGAATCCACAAGTGGTGTCTCTCCAGCCTTGGGCCCTTGGTTGTTGTTCTAAAGATACCCAGATAGCCAGAATCCAAACATTTCTGGCTAAAATCTACTCTGAGAAGCAAGGGAAGACCAAGGGACCAACCTGACAATCGATCCACCCAAAGTGCTTCGTTGATCAGCCTCACTTCACAGCTGATCCCACTACAATCTTCTCTGCAGCAGTAAATCCAGCTCAGCTGTTCTTCAGCAAAGTGAGATCTTAGCCCCTGGAACTGTCTTCCACTGCAGCCTCCGTCTTGTCCCACTGGAGATTTTCATCTTCCAAAAAAGTGAATAACTCCAGATGTATAAGTCTTCACCACGGTTTTGTCTAGAGGCCCCTCGACAATTACACTTCCTCCTCAGACACCATCTACAGCCTTGCCCCGCTGAACTTCACCCTCTTAGAACATTTTTCTTGAAAATTCTACTGAGTCCGCAGGTAAGTGCTGACCGGACCCAATCCACTTCTTGTATTTGAACCACACTGCCATTTTTTAAAGGTTTGACCTGATAACGCATGACTAGATGTTCACTGTTGGCACTTTGATCTTTTCGTGCTGGTTTTTACTAAAATCTTTTACAAAATCATAACTGCAGTTCTTATGATTGGATTTTTGTTACGTTGGTGTCAATTAACTTATTAAAATGTGATCTATTTTTCTAAATTGGTGTGGGAATTTTCTTGTGTTGTGTTTTCACTTTATTACTGTTTGTGTGCTCAATAAATACTTTACACATTGCTTTTTTGTGCAAGGTTACTCAGGGTTAAGCACAGGTTATTTTAGTGAGTTTTCTGGCTCACCCTGCCAGAGATTGTGGCTGTTGCCTGACTAGGGCTTAAACACCCCAGCCAACCAACAACCCAATTTCTGAAATTCACCAACTGCATGACCATGGTGGCAGAATGGATGAGAACCAACTGCTTGAAGTTTAACACTGACAAGACAGAAGTACTGGTCTTTGGAAAGAAGAACTCCCAGTGGGACGCCACCTGGTGGCCAACAGAACTAGGACCAACACCCACCAACCACACCAGAAATCTAGAGATCATTGTGGACGACAAGCTCAACGTGATGGAACAAGTCAACTCAGTGAGCTCTGCCTCCTTCCACATCCTGCAAATGCTGAGGAACAATCTTCAAGTGGGTGCCACAGAACACCAGAAATACTGTCATGCAAGCTCTCGTCATAAGGAGACTCAGCTACAGCAATACACTGTAAACAGAATCTCCAAGCAACTAATGCACAGACTTCAGACCATTCAGTATGCCACCTCAGGACGCGTCTTAAACCTCCCATGCCTCACCCACATCTCATCTCAGAGAACTGTATTAGCTCCCCATTAACAAACGCAGCAAATTCATACTCCTCACACACACCTGCATAGCCTTGCACATAACTGAACCAGCATACTTGAACAGCTGCATACACTTCCACAGTCCTGCAGGACACCTATGCTCAGCCTTACTCTTAATTACACACAACTCCTGCACTCACAAATGAAGAGCAGGAGCTCGCTCCTTCTCCTACAATTTCACTTAAAACCTGGAATGACCTCCCACAACACATCAGTGCCTCCTCCTTACTTCTTGAGTTCCACAAGAAGCTGAAAACCTGGTTATTGGAATGAACCAGTTGGAACCACATTCCTATAAACCTGTTCAAGCACCTGGATAACATCACAGGTGATAAGTGCCTTCCATAAATAGACATAACATAACACCTTCTGCTAAACAGATAGGTGATTAATGAAATGACAATGTAAAAACTTATTTTATAAAATTTATTCTGAAATGCAGGAGATTCGGTTCTGCCCTCAACTTGGAGTTCAGATTGTTCAATAGTCTTTGGCCATCTTCTTAAAGGATCTAGCTCTATGCTTTGGGTTAGTGGCACTTTGGCCTAGATTGTCTACCATGGTACTCTGGGTTTGTCTTACAAATGGTATACAAACACAATGCAGTGTTGTGGTAGTGTTTATTTTCCAGTGCAAATGATTTTTGTTGGAAAGTTGTGGAATTTAGCAAGTAGTGAAAGGTGCAACTTTGTGCTACTTTGCATAGATATAGCATACCATGAGTGATTTAGGGGCCTTCCCATGCAACCACCCATGAGCTTTGATGTAAATCTCTCTTCTATGAATATTTGTAAAAAAGGATTTGCAACAAAAATGTATGCCTCCTCAAGGCAGGAGTAACAGTGGAGGAACTTTTAAAAGTCTTCACATTGTCCAGTGTTGCATGTGTTCCGCACTGTACAACAAACATACAAAGTTGGAAAAGTATTAACGCATTGTTTAAGTACTGGAGAGTCCCCTTCCAGTACAAGACATTTGCTTGATAGGTCGCACCGTCTTTCAAATATGTGTACATTGGCACATGGAAGCCTGAAAACAGCACCATATCTTTGTACATGTATGGCCCAGTTCTACTCTTTTCCTTTAATGGATCCAAAGTTGCTGATTTACATTGTCTGAGAAGTTACTAAATCTGGCCCCTTGTTTTTAATAGGGTTTGTGGTGGTCATAATGAGGTGTTAGGCAGCAGGATATTGTGTTTATATAAGTAGTCTGATCATTGCCCTGCGCATGGTACAAACAGTGCTTAATTTGAGCTTTTGGTTGGCGGTATGGACTCCTGGCATTTATTTTGCTGATGGGCACTAATTTTTTCACATTAGACATTTAGCAATAGCAAGAGAGGCAAAATCACACAAAGTGGAAAGATGGAGGGCGAAAAAGATGAACGACCGTAACAGAGTGACAACACAGGAACATACAAGAGTGAGATAAAATTGGGTGGGAGTGTCTGGTAGTGGATTAAAGAGGCCTGCAGCAAATTGAGGACTACCCAGCTTTGTATGTGGCATGCCGACATATTGCACGCTGGCCACAGGCTTCTGGGCACCAGTACTCATTCATTTACAAACTAAGCACTGGTTCTAGAGCACCTGGAATCTACTCCTCGAGTCTTCTAGAAGTCAATTCAGTGCCTTGAAAGCTCATTTAAACATGATCTTGTTTCCAAAGATTAAGCCAAAGTCTTGCTGTGTGATACTGAAATCTTTGTAGTTTAGTAATCAGTTCTTTTGAAGTCCAGAAAAGAGGATATTATAGGAGTGAAAGAATATCATGACTTTGGTCTCATGGAGTTCCACCTGACGTTGTAGTTATAGCTGTAGTGGGGAGAGATTTTCTGCAGAAGGGGCAGTTGAAAATTGACTCATTTACTGTCTTGAACTGGGGGCAAAGTTAAAGGTCTTCATTCAATATGATCTCTAGCTATTTGCTCCAAGATGACTGCATGAGCTCCTACATCAAGGAGGAAGAGGAGGGATTGTTTGTTTCTATCAAGTTCCTCTAATTTACGTACCACATTGAGAAACAAAAGAGGTGCAAAGGGTCCCAAAAGTTTAGTCTTGGAGCACAATATAAGGGGGCCTGTATTAAAGTGGACAGTAAAATGTCTGTGAAAATGTTGACTGTTATTCCATTCTACCTCAAGAGGAAAAAAATGATGATATATTATGATGCAACACTTTTATTGCACCTCAAAGCATTTCAAACCAGTTGAGCCCTTCTTCAGAGCAATCTGATAATTTTTAAACACCTTTCAGGTATCTCCTCCCCACATGTAAATGGATTGGGTGTGATGAAAGTGTTGCAACATGAATTAACACATAATGCATGAATATTACGTGAAGTAAGAATAGATGAACTTGAAGCTCAAACTAATTCTGGATACTAAATATAGATTTTATAAGGGTTGGAAATGGAAGAGCACGCTGTTTGGTTCAAATTAGAATAATAATTGAGTAAAAGTTTATGAATACAAAACACCTTCTGGTCCAGAAGCAGTGCAACAGGGTACACACTTCAGCATCCAGGGGTGAGTTGTGCATGATAATATGGTGTTGTGAAATGGCTGGCTCACACCTCTGAAAGACCTTAAAGAAACAAAGGGTTTAGCTTTTTTGCAAAAGTTGTGTGAGAGAGACTCAAATAAAGGGAAACACTCTTTAATATAAGTAAATTTAGAGAAGTTCTCTACCTTTTCTGTGTTAACACTGAATTTTACTAATAAATATTCATGTATTCTGAGTGTTGAATTTGCACGGAAAATGAATTAACATAGAGAAAAAAATGCACTCATATGAAATTGTGCTCTCCTGAGTGGCCGCCAATGTTAATTAAGTGTACTTATTAATAGCTTATTAATAATGTGAAAAGTTGAGCTTTTGTTTATTAATGTAGTAATACGTCATATTAAAGGTTATGCATTATGTACTAGCTTTATTAATTGTAGGCCTTAACTTAGCGAGGTCTTGAGCAAAAGTTGCACAGCCTCATGTCAAGTTGCATTTCCTAGGCAACTTATAAAATGGCTGCTTAGAGAATTAAATTGTGATTTTTCACTGTGCTGACCAAGTGCTCATAGCAGAAATCCGATCTCATGACAACTGCTTACTAGAAGATGTTATACTAGCCAGTGATACATTGTATAATGTAGTATGTGTAAGAATTACCTTCCCAGGAGAAGACAATGGATGCACTGACTGGAGTATGATATGCAACAATATTGATACCTGAGAAGCCAAACTGTGGGAACAGGAGAAGAGGAGCCAATCATCGACATGTGAACCATGTACTAATAAACTTAATAGATTTGGGGTTCTATTTTAATTGGACTAAATGCAAACATGCAATTCTTTGACCAATGAGGACGTGGGAAGTAGTTTTAGGAAATCTAGCTTAGCCTGACTGCACAGAGAGAAGAGAGGCCATTCTCCCCATTTTTCTGATTATTCTTTTCTTAACTGCATGAAGAGACTTTGCTTTTTCTGAACTTTGAACTCTGAATCACGATGCCTTGCTGACCGAACCAATGTCCAATTAACGAAGAATGTCACAGCTTGCTGAACCATTCTGAGGCCAGGTATAAGTCGATGTTACTGATAGTTATGTCTATTAGCTTTTGTTTCTAGATACTAACCGTTACTTTCAATATAGCCATAGTTAGATGTTTTCCAAATTTGTGTTGGCTAAATTGTTTTGCATGATGTCCACACATGCTATTCTAATCTGATGTTAGGGTACTCACTGATGATGCTTGCTACATGTAATAACAGTTGATGTCTTTTCTTTGCTGAATCTAAATGTATATCACTTCGTTTGCACAGTTATTGGTGCTATTAATTTGTACTGTAACCTTAGTGGCTCAAGCTTTGATTAGATTATGGTTCTTTAGGCTCTTTGGTCAGCCAGTATTGTTTCTATATGCTTATCATTTGATTTTGAGACTAAGTTATGTGACATTAGCATTGTTCATATAGGGAAATAAACATTTTCACTTTTACATAAAAGTGTGGTTGTTAATGGCCGCGAAGTTATGGTGTGTGTAAATTACTGACTCCTATTGATTTTTGATCTCATTGATTGTTATTGCTATTGACTTGTATTGGTACGGGGTAACATGGTGGGAACTACTCAAGCACAGTCAAAAGGTCCATCGGCCTGTATGAGTCTCCTTGTAAGTTTACTTGATAAGGTCTGATGCGCTAACAGAGGTGGTAGCATAGGATGGTTTGTCTCCTTAAGAGGCTATCATAGAGGCTCGGTACATGGTTTGTCTCTTTAAGAGCCCATCATAGAGGCCTGGTACATGGTTTGTCTCCTTAAGAGCCCATTATACAGTCCAGAGATAGGTAGTAGAGTATTTGGTCCTAGAGATAGTAAGCGAGAAATAACAGGTGTCCCCAGAGATGGTAGTGAGGTAAGGGTTAATATCCTACAAAGAACAAAGTAATTCCCAGATTTAGTGAAATTGGCGAAAGTTTTTTTTTTTTTCAGATTCGATGATACAAAGTGAAAAGAAAATGTGCCCCTAAGTACTGAAAGTGACTTTCCCAAAGACTTGGAGCTTGCCAATGGTTGTTTGTGGATGTTCTCGGCGTTCTAGTGAAAGTGTGAACGAAAATAGGTTTTGTGCATGCACAGCTTATGCAAATCACAGATTAATTGTGATGTTTGTGAGGCTTAGGGAGTTTGCATACTCCAAATGAAGCTGAAGAAGGAGTGTGCGTACTCCAAAGTGTGAGCGTAGGGAAGTCGTCGAACTTCACATGTCAAAGTGAGTGAAAGAAATAGTTCGACTGAGATCTGGCGAGTCCTATGTGCACCAGGACAGATCCACTGATCAGTTGAGAGTGAAATTTGCGGGTCGAACTTTGCTTGAGAATCAGGGAAAGTGAGAAAGAAGGAGTAGCTGTTAGAGCGAAACGCCGACAGTGAAAAATCCATAAAGTTTCAGAAGCGATTGTGTTACCTTACCTGTAGTAAACTGACAAACTGGATTTTGATTTTGTTTAGTGCTCGCAATAAACTTTCATTAGTTTCGTGTGAATCTAAGTTTAGGAGGACAAGCTGCAAGACTTTGTCAGTGTGACATCATTGGAGCCACGCTGAGATAGGTTGGTTACTGAGAAGGGTTGTGCACGGATTGGCAGATGACCGTGAAGCGCAATAAAGGTTGCAGAAGTTAAATTTTTCAAAGCTTTCAAGAGTGCTTTAAGGGGAGATACGTACATTACAATGAGTATAGGGTATATAGCACCACTAGACGGTACACCGGCTTACATTGTAATCTAAAAAAAGGGTGCTGCGCCATGTCTTTGACTGAAGCAATGCTGCAAAGTGTCACAGTGTCCTTTCCTCAGGATCTGCACACCGCCGAACAACAGGCCCACCTTCCGGCGTCACCAACTCTGAAAGCTATTATAGCACAGAGTTATGGTGAAGCCAGTCGGGGGGAAGGGAATCAGGGTAGAGAACAGCAGGGAGAGAGATCTGAAAAGGAAAAATGGTTAAGCATGTATATTTATACTTGTTCATAACAGCATTAACATTCAATTATACATTTAGACAAAGGCGTCTCCGTGAATGCAAGTGTTGAGACCTTTATGGAATAAACAAAGGTGTCTTAGTGGATGCAAAAGTTGAGACCCTTATGGACTAAACAAAGGCGTCTCCGTGAGTGCAAGAGTTGAGACGCTTATGGAATAGACAAAGGCGTCTCCGTGAATGCAAGAGTTGAGACCCTTATGGACTAGACAAAGGCGTCTCCGTGTGTGCAAGAGTTGAGACCCTTATGGAATAGTCAAAGGCGTCTCCATGGATGCAAGTGTTGAGACCCTTATGGAATAAACAAAGGCGTCTCCGTGAATGCAAGAGTTGAGACCGTTATGGAATAGACAAAGGCGTCTTCGTAAATGCAAGTGTTGAGACACTTATGGAATAGACAAAGGCATCTCCGTGTGTGCAAGAGTTGAGACCCTTATGGAATAGTCAAAGGCATCTCCATGGATGCAAGTGTTGAGACCCTTATAGAATAGACAAAGGCGTCTCCGTGTGTGCATGAGTTGAGACCCTTATGGAATAAACAAAGGCATCTCCATGGATGCAAGTGTTGAGACCCTTATGGAGTAGACAAAGGCGTCTCTGTGTGTGCAAGAGTTGAGACCCTTATGGAATAAACAAAGGCGTCTCTGTGAATGCAGGTGTTGAGACCCTTATGGAATAGACAAAGGCGCCTCTGTGAATGCAAGTGTTGAGACCCTTATGGAATAAACAAAGGCGCCTCCGTGAATGCAAGAGTTGAGACCCTTTTGGGATAAACAAAGGCGTTTCGGTGGGTGCAAGAATTGGTAGAATCATGATACTTCAGGATGTCGTGAGCATTACACAACACTGGGCGTGGCCCTTCTCTGAATCATGAACAAGAACAATTGGTAGAATCATGATACTTCAGGATGTCGTGAGCATCAAACAGAACTGGGCGTGGCCATTCCCTGAATCATGGAACAGGAACAATTAGTAAAATGATGATACTTCAGGATGTCGTGAGCATCAAACAGAACTGGGCGTGGCCATTCTCTGAATCATGGAGCAGGAACAATTAGTAAAATCATGATACTTCAGAATGTTGTGAGCATCAAACAAAACTGGGCGTGGCCCTTCTCTGAATCATGGAACAAGAACAATTAGTAAAATCATGATACTTCAGGATGTCGTGAGCATTAAACAAAACGAGGCGTGGCCCTTCTCTGAATCATGGAACAAGAACGAACTGAGACCTCTGACCCTTGAGAAAGCAAGAGCTTGGGCCATGAAGTTACTCTGAACATCAATTATGCAACTAATATGCATTCATAAACATAAAACGTTTGGTTTCAGTCTAGAAATTCAGAAAGACTTAAATGTGTATCTCACATGTCAACAAAGACTTAAATATGTCTCTCACATATTATGCTTCAAAAAACAATGAAACTATGATTTGCTTATTCTTTGAAATGTTTTTACATTTACCACCTAGCCCTGAAAGTTTTACTCTTGTAACCTGAAGTGCCTTGATTATTGGGCCAAGGGCGCTTTACTCATGTAAACTGAAGCGCTCTGATTGCTGTGCGAAGGGCGCTTTACTTCCTATGAACTGAAGCGCTTTGAATGGCATGCCAAGTGCGCTCTACTCCTGTGAACTGAAGCGCTTTGAATGTCGTGCCAAGTACGCTTTACTCCTGTGAACTGAAGCGATTTAAATGTTGTGCCCGAGTGTGCTTTACTCCTGTGAACTGAAGCGCTTTGAATGTCGTGCCAAGTGCGCTTTACTCCTGTGAACTGAAGCGCTTTAAATATCGTGCCAAGTGCGCTTTACTCCTGTGAACTGAAGTGCTTTGAATGTCGTGCCAAGTACGCTTTACTCCTGTGAACTGAAGCGCTTTAAATGTTGTGCCCGAGTGCGCTTTACTCCTGTGAACTGAAGCGCTTTGAATGTCGTGCCAAGTGCGCTTTACTCCTGTGAACTGAAGCGCTTTAAATATCGTGCCAAGTGCGCTTTACTCCTGTGAACTGAAGTGCTTTGAATGTCGTGCCAAGTACGCTTTACTCCTGTGAACTGAAGCGCTTTAAATGTTGTGCCCGAGTGCGCTTTACTCCTGTGAACTGAAGCGCTTTAAATGTTGTGCCCGAGTGCGCTTTACTTCCTGTGAACTGAAGCGCTTTGAATGACATGCCAAGTGCGCTCTACTCCTGTGAACTGAAGCGCTTTGAATGTCGTGCCAAGTGCGCTTTACTCCCGTGAACTGAAGCGATTTAAATGTTGTGCCCGAGTGTGCTTTACTCCTGTGAACTGAAGCGCTTTGAATGTCATGCCAAGTGCGCTTTACTCCTGTGAACTGAAGCGCTTTAAATATCGTGCCAAGTGCGCTTTACTCCTGTGAACTGAAGTGCTTTGAATGTCGTGCCAAGTACGCTTTACTCCTGTGAACTGAAGCGCTTTAAATGTTGTGCCCGAGTGCGCTTTACTCCTGTGAACTGAAGCGCTTTAAATGTCGTGCCAAGTGCGCTTTACTCCTGTGAACTGAAGCGCTTTGAATGTCGTGCCTGAGGCGCTTTACCAGTGTGGCCTGAAACGCTTTGCTCATTATGCTAAGGGGCGCTTCTTTTGGAAGTAACAACTTCCTTCAAACTTGGATTCAGCAAGGCCTTACCGCTACGAGTGCGACCTATTCATTTTTGAATGCACCATGGAAACAAGGATACGTCGGTTGGATGATACTCTGACATTCAGGAACTCTGCTCTCTCCAGAGAAACCCCCACAAGGTCTGGCTGCATCGAAGTCTTCAAAATAGTGAGCAACATGCTTGGGTGTGGCTGGGCTTTATAGGCTTGTCACACCCGCAGATGGCTGCTGCCTCTAAAAACATGGAAATTGTAGTCCCTTCATGGTATAGCACTGATAAGTGCATCTTGTCCACCAATGACCTGAACCTGCAGCTCTATGAACTTTGCCACAGGGCAGACGACGTTGATGGCCACCTTCGGAGCAAGAGGGGATAAAAAGTGATGTGCAGAAAGCACTGCAGAGCCGCGCAGCGATGTTTCGGGTGGGACCTGGACCGCAAATGGTTTTATTCCTGACACGAAGTGACAGAAAAGGAAGCGAGTTTAGCTTTTCCTGCCGATGGAACATTTAATTTGAGGAGCTTAGAGAATCTGAGAAGGGTGCTGTATGATCTGAAACCTCCACTGAGACCGACACAGTTCAAGCTATTAGCGATCTGGGAATTAGTAGCCAGACAGCAACAGCAACAGAAGTTTGAGAGGAGAATGAGAAAGGCAGAGAAAACAATAACAGAGGCTAGATGGGACAGTGTTCAGAGGTTCTGGGGAACCAAGACTTTACAGGGGATTAAATTGTTCCCAGCGATTACACAGGACAGTGAGAGAGAAGGAAGGAAAGACAAATAGAAGCCCTTCCGAGAGGAGATCAAAAGAGTCTAGATGATCCCTCACACTTGAGGAAGACGATAATGAGTTTATTTTGCAGTTATTAAGAAATCATCCCCCACCATATGCAGCATAATAGAGTGGTCCGTGCACTAGTGTAAATCCTTCAGCTCTGACAAAGGTTAACCTGATAACAAGTCCAGTGCAGATTAATCCTAGCCTGACACCGAACCCAATGCAGAGCAGTCTTAAAGCACCTATTACTCCGGTAGCACAAAACTAGTGCCACAGTCGAATGTCCCGAGAATTTACCCTGATGTTCCCATTGTGGAAACTGCCACAAACTTAATAGTGCCAACTGGATATGTTTTCTTGAAACCGATATTGGTTCAGACAGAGCCAACTCCACTTTTATTGCCAAAAGTCCAGTCACAAGCAATGCCAAAGTACACTCTTACAATAGGGACACAGCTAGATAAGCCTGCACTTATAAGCCAGAATACAGAAATTATGCACCCACCGAACTTGAGGGTTAGACCAAGCCCAGATGCTGTATCTGTACCTGTCACCATTGGTCCAATCGTACCTATATTTGCACAAGAGAATAATAGTACAAATTGACAGGGAGTCCTGAATCAGAATGTAATGAGGAGAGGACTTAATGAGAATATCCGAGTAGTATCTCCTATAGGACAGACCTTTGACAGATCAAGATCATTGCAAGACCTTAGTCCATTCGGAGCTCCTCCAGATACTGTAAAAGGGTCAAACGTTAGTCAGAACCTGAAATTACTGACAAACGCAGTCTCCAGATGTAGTTGTGCAACCTATGCAACATGCCCAGGCTAGCAACATTGCGCTGCAAGGTTTGACTGCCCATGAAATGACTGAATGGTTAGACAAGCTGAATACCCCACAGAGTGCTACTAGGGGAGAGGAGTACTTGAACACAAGACTAGGAATGGAAGCGGGTGAGTTCTTTGAAGGAACTATGGGTGTGAACAGACTGGAATCCTACACAGAAGTAAAATTGAGATATCTGTGCCCAAAAATTATGAGGGAAGTGAGCAATGTACATCAAAGACTAGCAGATCTGGCAGAGAAGTACGGCATAGAAATAGAGAAAACAAAGCATTTGAAAAGGAGTTACAGGTTAGATTTGGCACAACAGACTTTGAACACATGAGATCTGCAGGAATGAAGGCACACCTTAGGGAGTTACTCCAAAGTGCCCAGACATAGGGAGCATTAGACAAATGGGAAGGCAGATAGGTAAAGAATCGAGATAAGAGAAAAAGGGATTCTGCGGACCTTACTGCAAATGTGCAGCAGGGCATGGATCCAGTGAAGATTTTACCAATGAGAGAGATTCCAGGAGGGAATTTTGTTCATGTCCCTTGGAGCAGAAGTGACATTCTGTCCTTCACAAATGACTATCCCAGGTGATTGAGAGAGAAACCAGTAGAATGTTACCAGCCGACAGATAGGTTCGTGACACTTGCAAAATGCCTGTGGGAGGACTTGAACACTCTATTAGAGATAGTAGTTCCAGCTGATTTGTGGATGGAGTGCAAGAGGAGTATAGATTGGCCGACAAAAGAACCAGAGAGAGATCAGGCTACAGGTGCGCCATCTCCTGAGGTAATTAAATATTATTACAAAGTGATTGAATTTTTAAAAATGAGAATTTCGACCCAAAACATTGACTGGCAGAGAATAGACAGGGCAGCTCAGGAAGCGAAATAGTCGATACATGCAAATTATGAGAGATTGTTGCAGGCGTTCAAGCATTACAGTGGTACAGAGACAACTGAGCCGAAAGACATGATTTATTTTGTGTTCAAATCGGTGGAAGGATTGAGACCTGAAATTAGCTAGATGATTAAGAGTCATTTGATTTGCTGGCAAGCAAATTCGATTGATGAGGCGTTGCAGTATGCAAAGTACTGTAGAGTCGAGATTAAGTTGAAGCAGAGAAAGCTGAAAGAAAAGGCGCTGGTGATGCAGATTAAAGCGGCACAAACAAGGATGCAACAACAGCAGCAGCAGGGAAATGTGGTATTTCAAAATCAGATGAGAGGTAGAGGTAAGGGAGGAATTGGTAATGGAAACTGTAGTCCAGATTTGGGTACTGCAGTTGTTCACAATGATGTGCAGGGAATGAAGAGATTGTTGCCTTGTCACGCTTGTGGAGCGGTCAGACATTGGAAGCGGCAGTGTCCAATGATGGTACAGGAAGGTGTTGTTCAGCAAAAAGGTGACATCAATTTGTTCCAAAACATGAGAGAACCGAGAATGAGAGGTCATAATCCATATTTTCATAACAATGTGAATCAGATGCAAAATTTTCAACCTATACAGCAGGTGCAAATGCCACGTATACAGATGACAAAGTTTCAGCCAATGCAACAGCAGGTTCAAATGGTACCTAGACAGCAAATCCAAATACCTCAAGCCCCAGTGGAACAGCAGCAGGTGATGCTTCTCAACAGGTTACAGGTCAGACGTTTAACCAGAGTAATAACACAGTACACCAATTTGCGTTACACTGTGAGAATGGAATAAACAATGATTAAGTGAGCGAGAGTTCGGATGAAGAGGAATGTGTGCTTGCAGCTTCTTTAGAAGTAGATCAGAAAGGCCCATACTTGAAGGGAAAGGTAATCGGTCACAAGGTTTTATTCTTGGTTGACACAGGAGCTACACGCTCTACAGTGAGAACTGGAGAAATTCCAAACTTGCGTCTTTCAGGAAACAGTCCAGATTGTAGGAGTAGCAAATCAGTGTTTGAACAATCCAATCACAGAACCTGTTCAGGTTAAAATTGGCAACTTTAAAGGATTGCACAAATTTGTAGTCTGTGATTCAAGTACAGTATCCCTATTGGGAAGAGACTTGCTGTGTAAAACTAGGTGCTCGATTACTTGTTCAAATGATGGAATCAAGATACAGACGAATAGTGATGATGAGGATGACCCGGTTCCAGTGTGTGAGACTATAAATGAGGAGTACCCACTGATTCATTTCTTTCTGGTGTTCACAGTGAAGGAGCTTCCTCTTGATTTACAGGGAACGGTTAAAGAGACAGTGTGGGATTTCACAGGGAAAGAGGTTAGTCTGATAAAGGGAGTTTTTCCAGTTAAATTTCCTGTAAAACCGAATGCGATTTTTCCTCAGATTCCTCAGTATCACATGCCAGATGATGTCCTTATGAAGGTTGCGCACGTAATTGCAGAATTTGTAAACCAAGGGGTCTTGAAAGAAGTGTTGAGCAGCCCATGTAATTCACAGATAATGGGATTGAAAAAGCCCTGTGGGAAAGTGCGAATTATGTAGGAGTTGAGAAAAATAAATGGCATTGTGATCAAATGTTGCACCGTGATGCCAAATCCAGCCATGATACTGTGTCAGATTCCAAGTAATGCTGAATGGTTCACCGTCATAGACTTGTCAGAAGCCTTCTTTTCTGTGCCTCTTCATGATGATAGTCAATTTCTCTTTTCTTTCAAAGTTTTGGATCAAGTTTACTGTTGTTGTAGAATTCCTCAAGGGTTTACAGAATCACCTTCCAAATGCAATCTGATCTTGAAAAATAACCTGGAGTCTTTGGAATTGTCTTTCCAATCAACATTGGTAAGTACATTAATGATTTGTTGATTGCATCCAAAACGGAGGAAGAGTGCAAGTATGACACGATTGCCTTGCTGACTCATTTGGGAAAGAATGGTCATAAAGTGTCTCCACTTAAATTACAATACTGTCAGAAAGAAGTGAAATACTTGGTTCACCAGATTGAGAAGAGGACAAGGAAAATATCCAGAGAAAGGGTCACAGCCATATTGGAGATGAATCCCCCAGCCACATAGAGAGATGTCAGGATGGTTTTAGGGATGGTAGGCTACTGTGGCCAATGGATTCCCAATTTTTCAGTCATTTCCAAACTATTACAGAAGCTAACCCACAAGGAGGTTACTGATCCCCTAGTGTTAGATCAGGCTTGCATGAACGTGTTTTCTGATTTGAGAGGTAGTCTGTGTAAAGCTCCGGCCTTAGGTATGCCTGACTACACTAAGGGGCTCATTCTGAGCCCGGCGGTCGGCGGGAGGCGCCCGCCTGGAGGGAGCCGCCAAATGACCGCACCGCGGTCAAAAGACCGCGGCGGCCATTCAGACATTTCCTCTGGGCCGGCGGGCGCTCTCCAAAAGAGCGCCCGCCGGCCCAGAGGAAATGCCCCTGCAACGAGGACGCCGGCTCAGAATTGAGCCGGCGTAGTTGCAGGGGTGCGACGGGTGCAGTTTGCACCCGTCGCGTATTTCAGTGTCTGCATTGCAGACACTGAAATACACAGTGGGGCCCTCTTACGGGGGCCCCTGCAGTGCCCATGCCATTGGCATGGGCACTGCAGGGGCCCCCAGGGGCCCCGCGGCACCCCCTACCGCCATCCTGTTCCTGGTGGGAGACCCGCCAGGAACAGGATGGCGGTAGGGGGTGTCAGAATCCCCATGGCTGCGGAGCGCGCTCCGCAGCCATGGAGGATTCCCCCGAGCAGCGGGAAGTCGGCGGGAGACCGCCGACTTTCCGCTTCTGACCGCGGCTGAACCGCCGCGGTCAGAATGCTCGTGGGAGGACCGCCAGCCTGTTGGCAGTGCTCCCGTGGTCGGTGGCCCTGGCGGCCACCGGCCGCCACGGTCAGAATGACCCCCTAAGTCCTTCACATTGTTTTGTCATGAGCGTGATGCATGTTCTTTGTCTGTCTTGATGCAGGTCCATGGAGGTGTAAACCGCCCGGTAGCCTATTTTTCAGCTACTTTGGACACAGTTGTAGTAGATTTACCAGGCTGTCTACGTGCAGTTGCAGCGGTTCGGACAGAGCCTCACACAGTGTGAAGGCATTGTAATGGGACACCCTTTGACAATTATGGTCCCTCACTCAATTGAAGTTTTACTTACAAGGACCAAGACACAGTACTTGACGGGTGCCAGATTGACTCGCTATGTGATGAGTATCTTAGGGTCACCAAATGTGTCACTGAAAATTTGAACAGTGGTTAACCCGGCAACCTTACTCCCGAATGAAAATGTTGAAATTGAAAAATCTAAAGACATTGAGCATGATTGTCTTGAAGTAGTTGAACTATGCAGAAAACCAAGACCTGATATTAGAGACACCCGATTGGAAGAAAATGACCAAATTATCTTTGTTTATGTATCCTGTCTAAGAGACAATGCAGGAGTACTGAGAGCAGGATATGGTGTGTGCACAATTTCTGGTATACTGGAAGCATCTTGGCTTCGAGTAGTGTATTCTGCACAAGTAGCGGAACAGGTAGCCCTTATTAGAGCGTGCCATGTTTCTGCTCAGCTTAAAGTTACCATCTATACAGATAGCCAGTACTGATTTGGAATAGTCCATGACTTTGTCCAGCTGTGGTCACAGAGAGGTTTCATGACCTCTTCTGGTTCACCGTGAGAAATGGTGAGAGAATCCAAGAGTTGTTGCGAGCTATCCAAATGCCTGAAAAGATTGCCGTGGTGAAATGCAGTGCACATCTGAAATCGCAAGATTTTGTGTCAATGGGAAATGGATATGCGGATCAAGTTGCAAGGTTTTGCGCATTGAACTGTATATGGTTCAAGGATAAGTGGGAATTGTTACCTGAAGAAGATGAAATATGTCCAAGTTATGCATTACACATAATAGATACATTGGGAGAATTGAGAACACTGCAGACTAATGTTGACAGGGAGGGAAAACGATCATGGAGCAAAATGAAATGTGTACAGTGACAGAATGAGTTGTGGGTTTCAGAAGAGGGTCAATTGGTTTTGCCGAACAGTTTGTTGTCTCAAATGGCTAGGTATTATCATGGTCAAGCACATGTTGGGAGGGATGCAATGATTTGCCTCTTTAAACGCAATTGGTTCAATCCGGGGTTTAGACAAGTTGCTGAAGCAGTTTGACATTCTTGCGTCATTTGTCAACAAATGAACGCGGGAAAAGGGACAGCGTTCAATTTGAGCCACATTGGAAGAGCAGGACGTCCATTCAGCAGAATGCAGATGGATTTTATTGAGGTGCCTGTGTATGGAGGATTGAGATATGTGTTGGTGATTGTCTGCATCTTTAGTCATTGAAGCGTACCCTACACGAAGAAATGACAGCCTCACAGAAGCGAAACTACTGCTTAGGGAACTGATACCATGTTTTGGGTTTCGATCTCTTTGGAATGAGATAGGGGAAGTCACTTCAACAATGAAGTAATTAAATTACTATGTGCCGCCTTAAACATTGAGCAGAAGTTGTATTGTAGTTACCGCCCGAAGCATCAGGACTAGTGCAACAGAAGAATGGTACCTTGAAATCAAGAATGGCGAAAATGTGTACGTCCACGAATCTGAAATTGCCAGACGTACTGCCTTTAGTTTTGATGACAATGAGAAACACACCTGGGCAGAGCAATGAGGTTGCCAGCGGTTCCTGCAAATGCTCTTGTGGACATAACAGATGAAATGGTGTTGGACTACTGCAAAGGTATGGCTGATGTGGTTCGCTCTTTCTCTCAGCAGGTGGAAGCCACCACACTGCCACCAATCCAAGATCAAGGACACAACATGAGAGCTGGTGGCTGGGTTGTGGTCCGGAAACACATGAGGAAGACATGTTTGGAACCTCGGTGGAAATGCCCTTTCCAGGTAGTTCTGATCCTTACCACAGCTGTGAAGTGCACTGGAGTTCAGAACAGGACACACGCCAGCCACACAAGAAAAGTGGCATGTCCTTTGGACGATGAAGAGGAGTTGTTGAGAGTAACCACAACGACCAAACAAGCCTCAGAGCAGGAAAGAGAAGAAAGAGGAACTGAGACCGGATCTGAGCATGTTGAGAACGGTTCAGTCATTCCTGTGAGAGACGAAGGAGAAGACATCCAGGAGAGTGACAGTGAGCCAATCTCAATTGAGGCAGCAGGAGAGCCTAGTCAGAAGTAGACAATTTTAAGAAACAAGCAGAGCAAGCGCCAGACCCCGAGGGGGAAGGAGTTGAGTCAGATCAAAGCCAATGTGGTCTGACTCCTCCTGAACCAGTGGCAAGTCCGTCAAGAGAAAATCTTGCAGATCAAGAAGAAGTTTCAAGTTCAACACTGAAAAGAGCATTGACCAAGGGTTCATTGAAAGGAGACAAGTGGCCAGAGGCACAAGCAAAGAGAAAGGAAGCAGTTGTTGTGACAACAGTTTAGGAAGAAGTAGCTTAGACAAGGAGAGAAGATCCGAGTGAAGGAGAATTGAATGGAGATCGAAAGTTTAAAAGAAAGAGAAGATCAAATCGAAGGTACACAGGTTCCTGAATGGGCATGTGCAACAACATGTGAATGGCAAAGAGAATTTTTGTCTTTTTGTTTTGATCGAGACATTCCAGGTC
Organism: Pleurodeles waltl; assembly: GCF_031143425.1. Classification (NCBI taxonomy): domain Eukaryota; kingdom Metazoa; phylum Chordata; class Amphibia; order Caudata; family Salamandridae; genus Pleurodeles; species Pleurodeles waltl. The sequence goes on from NC_090450.1 coordinate 171,767,880, forward strand.
AATATCTTGGCACTAGAAGGAAATTAATGAACTGAACTGTTGAGACAAATTTGAGAAAAAGTACAAAGGAAAATAAACTGTTGAAAGTAACTGGAAAACACTTTTGAAACCTGACTTGACAAGCTGCTAAACTGATTTTTGACAAAGGATCCTGGAAGTGAGACCGAAAGCTATAAATAACTGCTGAAAGAAGGTAGAAGATATTGTTTTTGATTTTTGCTGCATAGTTATACATTTTTACTCTTCTTCTTTCTGATTTTGTACAGATAATGAGTAATGTTAGCCAACAGGGTAAGAAGAACAGGTACTGTAAAAACATGAGTATTGGTTTGGCAATTGTGTATGTGATATTGATTGTAGGCATGACTGTTCTTGACAAGAGTAAAGCCAACTATACTTCAGCTTTAGAGACAACTACTGCATTAACGGCGATAGCGAAGTTTAGGTTAGATGAGAAGTATCTGCACATAGACGATGCACAAGGGGAACTTTTTTCTAATGTCTTCTATCGCTTATTGAGTGAGTATGTTGAGACGATGGATGCAAGGAATTGTTATGTGTGTACGCAGATCGCATCATCAGTCGAAGAAGGAATTACCTGTCATAGTTTGCCCGTCACTTATGGGATAAGTTGTAGTCTGTTATTAACGAGATTCTATAACCAGCAGTACATTCAGTATTTCTATTCCAACCATGACGTTGTGTTTTCGTTTGTCCCCACAATTAGATACCTGAGTAGAGTAGCTGAGGACAATGACATAGTATTAGTGAGAGGTTTCTTTGAGACTACATTAACTTTTGGCACAGCACATGTGCACAAAATACCCTGACATGCTGGCTTACACCATTAGAAAAGAGCTTCTTAGATCAGACAGATGACAGAAGAAAAGCATTAAAGGAGAAGTTAGAAAAAGGCTTAGAGAAAAGGACTTTTAGAACTGATTATGCTTATAATTTAATAAAAACACAAGGGAAATTAGCTTTAGATGCGCAACACGTAGGAAAGCTTTGTGTATATAGACCTAAATCTAGCACTGATATTTTATTTGTGGGAACGAGTGAATGTAAGCACGTGTTTTTGTTTCAGAGTAAATTTACATTTATGTTGAATGGACAGCATCCAGCGATTCCTGGTATATACTACATTTGTGGACCTAATGCTTATTACCGTCTTCCCAGAGGATGGTATGGCACATGTTATTTGGGGATAGTTTTCCCAAAGATATTCCAACTTGATGACTTGGAAAAATTACCGAAAATGACTGAATTACATCACATTAGAGAAAAGAAAGTGTCTCCTTCTGGTATAGTGGGAGATATGTTTGGAGCAATAATTCCTTCACTGGGAGTTGTTCTGAATTCTATAAAGAGTCAAAAGTTGTCTACTATTGTGGATTACATGTTGACACATTTTTCAGGAGCCATGATCCTAATGGATACAGAAATGGCTGCGGTCAGATCTATGACTCTTCAGAACCACTTTGCGTTAGATATTCCTTTAGCAAAGGATGGCGGAGCTTGCAAAATGCTTAATTTGAGACATTGCTGTTCGTATATTTCTGATAATAGCCTAGAAATTAGAAGCTTACTTACTAACTTGCCTAATGAAAGTGCTGATTTGAAAGAATTGGACGAACCAGGTGTTTGGGAGAAAGTTGGCAAAGGATTTGTTTCAGTGGGAAATTGGCTCAGCAACATTGGGAAAGGGATACTATTGAAAATCACACAAGGGATATTGATTATTGTGATTTGCATAATTGGAGCATGGGGGGTATGTAGAATATGTAGGATGATTAAATTGAAGAAAATGAAAAATAATCAGAGGAGGGAAGAAATGACAAGGGCAAATTTGTTTACCGAAAATTTGAAGTGGGAACGAAGATTAACCCCTTCTGTGCCGAGGACGTAGTGGTTACGTCCTTCGGCACAGTGCTGCTGTGCCGAGGACGTAACCACTACGTCCTCGGCACACAGCCCAGAGGGAGCGCTCTTGCTCCCTCTGTGTGCTTCCCCCCACCCCCCAAAGTCAGGGATGGAAGGGGAAGACCTTCCCCTTCCACCCCCGACCCCCCAAACCCCCCATAATGACGTCAGCGCGCAATCGCGCACTGACTTCATTATGGGGATCTCGCCGCACAGGAAGCCATTTGCTTCCTGTGCGGCGTTCGGAGAAGAGGTGAGTTCCTCTTCCCGTTGGGTGGGGGGTTTGGGCCAAAGAGGCACCGGGGGAAAGGAAAGGCTTTTCCTTTCCCCCGGTGTCTCTTTGAGCAATGCCCACTAGACACCAGGGTTTTTTATTTTTTTGATTTGGGTAATCATTTTGACTTGCGGGGAGCGGCCCCTTGGGCAAGGGTCGCTCCCCTTGTGGGGGCCATTATTGAGGGCCATTTCTGCCCCCCTTGGGGGCAGATTGGCCTACTTTTTAGGAAGATCTGCCCCCAAGGGGGGCAGAAAACACTAGATCACCAGGGATTTTTCTATATTTGTTTATTTATGTGGGGGGGGTGCCCCCTTGGGCAAGAGGTGGCCCCCCCAAGGGGGGCATTGACCTGTTGGCCATTTCTGCCCCCCCTGGGGGCAGATGGGCCTATTTTTTTAGGCCCACCTGCGGGGGCAGAAACCACTTAGACACCAGGGATAGTGTGTGTGTGTGTGTTAGTGGATGGGGGGGGGGCCTTGGGCAAGGGTCGCCCCCCACTTTGGGGGCACATGTACCGAGGCCATTTCTGATCCCCTTGGAGACAGATCAGCCTATTATTTTTAGGCTGATCTGCCCCCAAGGGGGGCAGAAACCACTAGAACGCCAGGGATTTTTTTTATTTGTTTCTTTTTGTGGGGGGGGGCGTCCCCTTGGTCACGGGGCGCCCCCCCAAGGGGGGCATTGACCTGTTGCACATTTCTGCACCCCCTGGGGGCAGATGGGCCTATTTTTTTAGGCCCACCTGCCCCCAAGGGGGGCAGAAGCCACTTAGACACCAGGGATAGTGTGTGTGTGTGTGTGTTAGGGGATGGGGGGGGCCTTGGGCAAGGGTCGCCCCCCACTTTGGGGGCACATGTACCCAGGCCATTTCTGCACCCCTTGGAGACAGATCAGCCTATTACTTTTAGGCTGATCTGCCCCCAAGGGGGGCAGAAACCACTAGAACGCCAGGGATTTTTAAAATTTGTTTATTTTTGTGGGGGGGCGTCCCCTTGGTCACAGGGCGCCCCCCCAAGGGGGGAATTGACCTGTTGGCCATTTCTGCACCCCCTGGGGGCAGATGGGCCTATTGTTTTAGGCCCACCTGCCCCCAAGGGGGGCAGAAGCCACTTAGACACCAGGGATAGTGTGTGTGTGTGTGTTAGTGGATGGGGGGGGCCTTGGGCAAGGGTCGCCCCCCCACTTTGGGGGCACATGTACCCAGGCCATTTCTGCACCCCTTGGAGACAGATCAGCCTATTATTTTTAGGCTGATCTGCCCCCAAGGGGGGCAGAAACCACTATAACGCAAGGGATTCTTTTTATTTGTTTATTTTTGTGGGGGGGGGATTGACCTGTTGGTCATTTCTGCACCCCCTGGGGGCAGATGGGCCTATTTTTTTAGGCCCACCTGCCCCCAAGGGGGGCAGAAGCCACTTAGGCACCAGGGATAGTGTTGTGTGTGTTTTTTTGTTTTTTTTGTTTGAGGGCTGTCCCCTTTGGCAAGGGTCGCTCTCCATGGGGACACACTACTAAAGGTATTTTCTGGCTTCCTTGGGGCAGACAGGCCTATTTTTTTAGTAGGCCCATCTGCCCCTATGGCAGAATCCACTTAGGCACCAATTTCTAAATGTTTGATGGTGGGGTGTTTGTCAACTGAAGAAGTCTTTGCATTTGTGAGAAAAAAAATGTTTTCCTCCTTTTTGTTCTAGTTCAAAGCTTTTGCTTTATTTGCTGTGGCTCCTTGCGGTTTTGGCGGTGGTTGACCTGCAGTTTGCACAGTTGCATGTTTTAGGTAAGTAAAAACAATTTACTCCAAAGGAGTATTGTTGCCGTGCATGAATGACATGTTTGTAGGGGGTGTACTAAATGCAGGATTGTGTGTGAAATTGTCCTAGGTTTATGCACAATGATATTTGTTTTGTCTTATTTCTAATTTGCCTTTCTTTCTTTCTTTTTAGTGGGATTTCATTGGTGATTGCTGTGTAGTTGCTGGTGAATCAAGCTTTTTCAGGCAAGTGAGCGGTATAGTTTTTGAGTTTATAACTCTTACTAACAAAGTTACACTTTGTTACTTGTCTTACACAGTGCTGGTTGTTGGTAGTGAATTTGTCCAGTTAATTTTAGCAGGAGAGATCATGGCTAGCCGCAGGATGACCGCTCAGCAGGTGGTTGGTATGCTTTTTGAGTCACAGTCTGATCATGACTATGAGACGGACTCTGCATCTGAGGCAGAGGAGGAAGTCAGAGATTCTGGCAGTGATGTTTCTGTTGGAGGGGAATCTTCTGATGATGAAGCCACACTCAGTGCAGAAGGGCCTGTTTTAGAGGAGGACATTGATGTGCCAATAGTGCAGCAACCTGGGGCTGAAAGGTTTCCCGTTATAAGACCTGATGTCTGGGTTGCCCCAAACATGGAGCAGCCAGAGTTGCCTGCCTTTACTGGTCTCCCGGGGTGTAACGCCAATACAGAGAACTTTTTGCCTAGCAATTTCTTTGAGTTATTCATGGATGATATGTTTTTGGAAGAGATTGTTGAGCAGACTAATTTGTATGCGGAGCAGCATTTGAGGGACAACGCTGCTAGACTTAGGCCACACTCTAGAGCTGCCCAGTGGATTCCCACAAATTTGGAGGAGATAAAAAAAATTTGGGTTTGACTTTTTTGATGGGGTTGATAAGGAAGCCGTCACTGGCTTCTTATTGGTCTACTAGTCCCTTGATGGCAACAGCTATATTTCCTGCGACCATGAGTCGTAATCGGTATTTGCTTCTTCTTAGGATGCTGCATTTTGTTGACAATGTATTAGCCTTGCCACAAGATCACCCAGATTCTGACCGTCTTTTTAAGCTTAGGCCTGTCCTTGATCATTTTGTAGATCGGTTTTCGGAGGTCTATGTTCCAGGCAAAGAGTTAAGTGTGGACGACTCTTTGGTCCTCTTCAAGGGTCATTTGGTTTTTAGGCAGTACATTCCTAGCAAAAGGGCAGATATGGAATTAAATTGTATATGCTGTCTGAAAGTAGGACAGGATATGTGTATAGTTTCCGTGTGTACACTGGTAGGGATTCCAATATTGACCCCCCTGGTTGTCTCCCACTTTTGGAGTTACTGAGAAAATTGTGTGGGATCTTGGTAGACGACTGTTCAACAAAGGTCACCATTTGTATGTAGATAACTTCTACACTGGTGTGCAGTTGTTCAAGGAATTGTTTAGAGTGGACACAGTTGCTTGTGGCACAATCCGTTCTAACCGGAAAGGCTATCCAAGGGAGCTTGTCTGTAAAAAACTTGAGAGGGGACAGTGCTGTGCCTTGCTAGCTTTGAAATTTTCAGACAAGAGGGATGTCTACATGCTAAGTACCATCCATGATGAGAGTACTTCCCCGTGACTGTTTGGGGCCAGGTTGCTGAAGTGCGCAAACCTGTGTGCATTTTAGATTATAATAAGCACATGGGAGGTGTAGATAGAGTTGACCAGAGGTTGGAACCTTATACTGCTATTCGTAAGTCTTACGTTTGGTATAAGAAGTTAGCACTTCACCTCTTCCACTTAGCAACCTTCAATGCTTTTATTGTGTTTAGGGATAGGTCTCCAGTGTCAAAGATGACATTTGTGAAATTTCAGGAGTGAACAGGCCAGAGTTCCTAAAGAAGCAGTGGTGGAGGATGTGGCTAGATTGAAAGATCGCCACTTTGCTGAGCACATTCCTCCCACACCCAAAAAAGACTTTCCAGCTAAGAAATGTAGAGTGTGTTTTCGAAGAGGTATCCGGAGGGAGACTCGAATGTATTGCCCAGATTGTCCTTCAAAGCCTGGGCTGTGTGTCGGTGGTTGTTTTAAGACTTACTACACCCAGAAGAATTTCTGGGAACAACCATGAGTGTAAACTCATGTCTGTTTTGTATTTTCATGTGTTCAGTTTCATGGTTAGCATTTCTGTCACGTTCTTAGTTAGAGCTTTTGTGTTTGTAGTTTTGTAATTGTTTCTACTTAGTTAGGGGTTCCTCTGTTTAAAAAAAACAAAATGATGCCATTGTGTGTGGAGTGGGGCTTGGCTGAGAGTGTACATAATGACTTGCTGTTGGCTACTGCAACACACTGCCAGCCAAACACCAGTCCACACACTCCCATCAGCTGGTGTGATTGTTGTATCAGGCATGTGGGCGTATGTAAGTGATGGGCCCTTGAGTGGCGCTGTCTGTCAATGTGAGTGTTGTAATGTGCTGGGCCCGTGGTTGGCGGTGTGAATGGTCTTGTGTGTGTCATGTATGAAAGTTGTGTGAATGGACTGTAAAGCGGTTGGTGCCTTGTCGCAGCTTTACAGCTCACGAGCTGTGAGTCATTGGTTCAGTTTTTTGCCTTTCAGTTATTAATAGTGCATTTCATTTTTGTGAAAGCTCTTGTTAGTAAAATTTGATCCACTGAACCATCACTCACCCTCGTGCCAAATCCAACCAGTATGTGTGGTAAAAATGACAAAACCTGCTCCGCTGTAATCAGGCGTCGCAGCACACCTGTGACACGCTACGTGCCTCAGGTGGGACCCCGATGATGAAGCATGCCACCAACTTGGTTGGTGGGTGTGGGGTCTTTTTCACATAACCTAAGTGCGTTTCTTTTCAAAATTTTAGTGTTTGGCACATCACGGACGTATGTGGACACATCAAAACAATATATTACAAAACTACCTGTGTTTGGGGGGGAGAGGGCACCTATGTTTTTGGTCCTGTGTGCGGCCTTCATCTAGGGAAACCTACCAAACCCAGACATTTTTTTAAACTAGGCACCCCAAGGAGTCCAGGGAGGTGTGGCTTGCGTGGATCCCCCAACATTTTCTTACCCAGACTCCTCTGTAAACCTCAAAATTTGCTTAAAAAAGCATATTTTCCTGACTTTTCTTCGTAGGATCACCGCTCCAGCACAAAATTCCTACTCCCCAGTGTTCCCCTCAGTCTCCCAAGTAAAATGACACCTCACTTATGTGGGTCCCCAAAGCAGAGTCAGTCTAAAGATGTATAAAGAATATGTCCTTATAAACTCGCTGTGCTATCCCCTCTATCTCTACAAGTTTTGGGCCTTATTCTGTTGCAGGCACCTGGCCCACCCACACAAGTGAGGTATCATTTTTATCGGGAGACTTGGGGGAACGTTGGGTGGAAGGAAATTTGTGGCTCTACTCAGATTCCAGAACTTTCTGTCACCGAAATGTGTGAAAAATGTGGGTTTTTTTGCCAAAATTTGAGGTTTGCAAAGGATTCTGGGTAACAGAACCTGGTCAGAGCCCCGCAAGTCAACCCATCTTGGATTCCCCTAGGTCTCTAGTTTTCAAAAATGCACAGGTTTGGTAGGTTTCCCTAGGTGCCGGCTGAGCTAGAGGCCAAAATCTACAGGTAGGCACTGTTTTCAATGAAAAAATGTGATGTGTCCACGTTGTGTTTTGGGGTGTGTTCTGTCGCGGCCGCTAGGCCTACCCACACAAGAAGTGAGGTATCATTTTTATCGGGAGACGTGGGGGAACGCTGGGTGGAAAGAAATTTGTGGCTCCTCTCAGATTCCAGAACTTTCTGCCACAGAAATGTGAGGAACATGTGTTTTTTTAGCCACATTTTGAGGTTTGCAAAGGATTCTGGGTAACAGAACCTGGTCCGAGTCACACAAGTCACCCCATCTTGGATTCCCCTAGGTCTCTAGTTTTCAGAAATGCACAGGTTTGGTAGGTTTCCCTAGGTGCCGGCTGAGCTACAGGCCAAAATCTACAGGTAGGCACTTTGCAAAAAACACCTCTGTTTTCTTTCAAAAAATTGGATGTGTCCACGTTGCGCTTTGGGGAGTTTCCTGTCGCGGGCGCTAGGCCTACCCACACAACTGATGTATCATTTTTATCGGGAGACGTGGGGGAACGCTGGGTGGAAGGAAATTTGTGGCTCCTCTCAGATTCCAGAACTTTCTGCCACAGAAATGTGAGGAACATGTGTTTTTTTAGCCAAATTATGAGGTTTGCAAAGGATTCCGGGTAACAGAACCTGGTCCGAGCCACACAAGTCACCCCATCTTGGATTCCCCTAGGTCTCTAGTTTTCAGAAATGCACAGGTTTGGTAGGTTTCCTTAGGTGGCGGCTGAGCTACAGGCCAGGATCTACAGGTAGGCACTTTGCAAAAAACACCTCTGTTTTCTTTCAAAAAATTGGATGTGTCCACGTTGTGCTTTGGGGCATTTCCTGTCGCGGGCGCTAGGCCTACCCACACAAGAGAGGTATCATTTTTATCGGGAGACGTGGTGGAACGCTGGGTGGAAGGAAATTTGTGGCTCCTCTTAGATTCCAGAACTTTCTGCCACAGAAATGTGAGGAACATGTGTTTTTTTAGCCAAATTGTGAGGTTTGCAAAGGATTCTGGGTCACAGAACCTGGTCCGAGCCACTCAAGTCACCGCATCTTGGATTCCCCTAGGTCTCTAGTTTTCAGAAATGCACAGGTTTGGTAGGTTTCCCTAGGTGGCGGCTGAGCTACAGGCCAAAATCTACAGGTAGGCACTTTGCTAAAAACACCTGTTTTATTTCAAAAATTTGGATGTGTCCACGTTGCGCTTTGGGGTGTTTCCTGTCGCGGGCGCTAGGCCTATCCACACAAGTGAGGTATCATTTTTATCGGGAGACGTGGGGGAACGCTGGGTGAAGGAAATTTGTTGCTCCTCTCACATTCCAGAACTTTCTGCCACAGAAATGTGAGGAACATGTGTTTTTTTAGCCAAATTTTGAGGTTTGCAAAGGATTCTGGTTAACAGAACCTGGTCCGAGCCACACAAGTCACCCCATCTTGGATTCCCCTAGGTCTCTAGTTTTCAGAAATGCACAGGTTTGGTAGGTTTCCCTAGATGGCGGCTGAGCTACAGGCCAAAATCTACAGGTAGGCACTTTGCAAAAAACACCTCTGTTTTCTTTCAAAAAATTGGATGTGTCCACGTTGCGCTTTGGGGCGTTTCCTGTCGCGGGCGCTAGGCCTACCCACACAAGAGAGGTATCATTTTTATCGGGAGACGTGGTGGAACGCTGGGTGGAAGGAAATTTGTGGCTCCTCTCAGATTCCAGAACTTTCTGCCACAGAAATGTGAGGAACATGTGTTTTTTTAGCCAAATTGTGAGGTTTGCAAAGGATTCTGGGTAACAGAACCTGGTCCGAGCCACACAAGTCACCGCATCTTGGATTCCCCTAGGTCTCTAGTTTTCAGAAATGCACAGGTTTGGTAGGTTTCCCTAGGTGCCGGCTGAGCTACAGGCCAAAATCTACAGGTAGGCACTTTGCAAAAAACACCTCTGTTTTCTTTCAAAAAATTGGATGTGTCCATGTTGTGCTTTGGGGCGTTTCCTGTCGCGGGCGCTAGGCCTACCCACACAAGAGAGGTATCATTTTTATCGGGAGACGTGGTGGAACGCTGGGTGGAAGGAAATTTGTGGCTCCTCTCAGATTCCAGAACTTTCTGCCACAGAAATGTGAGGAACATGTGTTTTTTTAGCCAAATTGTGAGGTTTGCAAAGGATTCTGGGTAACAGAACCTGGTCCGAGCCACACAAGTCACCGCATCTTGGATTCCCCTAGGTCTCTAGTTTTCAGAAATGCACAGGTTTGGTAGGTTTCCCTAGGTGGCGGCTGAGCTACAGGCCAAAATCTACAGGTAGGCACTTTGCTAAAAACACCTGTTTTCTTTCAAAAAATTGGATGTGTCCACGTTGCGCTTTGGGGCGTTTCCTGTCGCGGGTGCTAGGCCTACCCACACAACTGATGTATCATTTTTATCGGGAGACGTGGGGGAACGCTGGGTGGAAGGAAATTTGTGGCTCCTCTCAGATTCCAGAACTTTCTGCCACAGAAATGTGAGGAAGATGTGTTTTTTTAGCCAAATTTTGAGGTTTGCAAAGGATTCTGGGTAACAGAACTTGGTCCGAGCCACACAAGTCACCCCATCTTGGATTCCCCTAGGTCTCTAGTTTTCAGAAATGCACAGGTTTGGTAGGTTTCCCTAGGTGCCGGCTGAGCTAGAGGCCAAAATCTAAAGGTAGGCACTTTGCTAAAAACAGCTCTGTTTTCTGTGATGTGTCCACGTCGCGGGCGCTAGGCCTACCCACACAAGTGAGGTGTCATTTTTATCGAGAGACTTGGGGGAACATAGAATAGCAAAACAAGTGTTATTGCCCCTTGTCTTTCTCTACATTTTTCCCTTCCAAATGTATGACAGTGTGTAAAAAAGACGTCTATTTGAGAAATGCCCTGTAATTCACATGCTAGTATGGGCACCCCGGAATTCAGAGATGTGCAAATAACCACTGCTTCTCAACACCTTATCTTGTGCCCATTTTGGAAATACAAAGGTTTTCTTGATAGCTATTTTTTACTCTTTATATTTCAGCAAATGAATTGCTGTATACCCGGCATCGAATGAAAACCCAAGGCAGGGTGCAGGTCATTCATTGGCTCTGGGTACCTAGAGTCCTTGATGAACCTACAAGCCCTATATATCCCCCCAACCAGAAGAGTCCAGCAGACGTAACGGTATATTGTTTTCGAAAATCTGACATTGCAGGAAAACAGAGTAAAACGTAGAGAAAAATTTATGTTTTTTTCACCTCAATTTCAATATTTTTCTTTTTCAGTTGTTATTTTCTGTAGGAAACCCTTGTAGGATCTACACAAATTACCCCTTGCTGAATTCAGAATTTTGTCTACTTTTCAGAAATGTTGCGGTTTCTGGGATCCAGCGTTGGTTTCATGCCCATTTCTGTCACTGACTGGAAGGAGGCTGAAAGCACAAAAAACGTAAAAATGGGGTATGTCCCAGTAAAATGCCAAAATTGTGTTGAAAAATTGGGTTTTCTGATTCAAGTCTGCCTGTTCCTGAAAGCTGGGAAGCTGGTGATTTTATCACCCCAAACCCTTTGTTTATGCCCTTTTCAGGGAAAAAACCACAAGCCTTCTTCTGCAGCCCTTTTTTCCAATTTTTTTGAAAAAAACAAAATTTTCACTGTATTTTGGCTAATTTCTTGGCCTCCTTCTGGGGAACCCACAAAGTCTGGGTACCTCTAGAATCCCTAGGATGTTGGAAAAAAAGGACGCAAATTTGGCGTGGGTAGCTTATGTGAACAAAAAGTTATTAGGGCCTAAACGCGAACTGCTCCAAATAGCCAAAAAAAGGCTCGGCACAGGAGGGGGAAAAGGCCTGGCAGCGAAGGGGTTAAAGGGGATAGAGATGACAGAATTTTAGTTGAAGTGGAAAATTTGTGTTAGAAGAATTAAGTGTGATGACGCATTTAGTCATCAGAGGAGGGATTATCAACACTGAATTTTACTAATGAAAATTCATGTATTCTGAGTGTTGAGTTTTCTTAGAAAATGAATTAACATAGAGAAAAATAATGCACGCATTTGAAGTTGCGCCCACCTGAGGGGACGTCAATGTTCACGAAGTGTTCTTATTAAGAGATTATTAAAATGAAATGTTGAGGTTTTGTTTTATTGCTGTAGTAATACGTCATATTAAAGGTTATGCATTATGTACTAGCTTTATTAATCGTAGGCCTTAACTTAGCGAGGTCTTGGGCCTATTTGCACAGCCTCATGTCATGCTGCATTTCTTATGCGACTTATAAAATGGTTGCTTAGAGAATGAAATTGTGATTTTCCACTGTGCTGCTCAAGTGCTCATAGCAGAAATCTGTTCTCATGAGAACTGCTTACTAGAAGATGTTGTACTAGCCAGGGATACATTGTGTAGCATGTGTAAGAATGACCTTCCCAGGAGAAGACAATGCACTGACTGGAGCATAAGCTGCATCAATTTTGATACCTGACAAGCCAAACTATGGGAACAAGAGAACAGGAGCCAATCATCGGCATGTGAACCGTGTACTAATAAACTTAATAGATTTGGGGTTTTATTTTCATTGGACTAAATGCAAACATGCAATTCTTTGACCAATGAGGACGTGGGAAGTAGTTTTAGGAAATCTAACTTAGCCGTACTGCACTGAGAGGAGAGAGGCCATTCTCCCCATTCTTCTTTAGAGTTTAGCCCACTTTTTTATTATTCTTTTTGGAACTGCATGAAGAGACTTTGATTTTTCTGAACTTTGAATGCTGAATCCTGATGCCTTGCTGACTGAGCTGATGTCCAATTGACGAAGACTGTCACAGCTTGCTGAACCATACTGAGGTCAGGTATAAGACGATATTACTGATTGTTATGTCTATTTGATTTTGTTACTAGGTACCAACCGCTACTTTCGATAGAGCCATAGTTAGATGTTTTCCAAATTTGTGTTGACTAAATTGTTTTGCATGATGTCCAAAAATGCTATTCTAATTCAGATTAGAATTAGATGAGTTAGGGCACTCACTGATGATGCTCGCTACATGTAATAACAGTTGATGTCTTTTCTTTGCTGAATCTAAATGTATATAATTTTGTTTGTGCAGTTATTCGTGCTATTTATTTGTGCTGTAACCTTAGAATGTGTAGTGGCTCAAGCTTTGATTAGATTGCAGTTCTTTAGGCGCTTTGGTCAGCCAGTATTGTTTCTGTATGCTTATCATTTGATTTTGAGACTAAGTTACGTGACAGTAGCATTGTTTTCATAGGGAAAAAAACACATTTTAACTTTTACATAAAGGTGTGGTTATTCATTGCTGCGAGGTCATGGTGTAGGTAAATTACTGACTCCTATTGATTATTGATGTCATTGATTGTTATTGCTATTGATTTGTATTGGTACAGGGTTATATGGTGGGAACTACTCGGAGTGCAGTCAAAAGGTCCATTGGCCTATACAGTCTCCTTGTAAGTTTACTTAATAGGGTTTGACGTGTTAACATCTGTCAGTTTTATTCAGGGAATAATTTTCTGTCTTTCACAATAGCTTTGAATGTGCATTATTAAAAGAGTACGTCACTAACAGTTGAGCAACACAAAATAGTTCTGCCAATAGCGCAAGGTTAGAGTGATGTAGTATAATTGCCTCACATTAAGATATCTCTTTAACACATTGCTATTTTAAAAAGTTGATGGCAACAAAGAATGAATAAAAGTGAAAAACAAGAAACAACATGGTCACCACAAGGTATTGCTGTGATATTTGCACTGAACCATACATTTAAGAGTAATGTAATGCTTGTATACTAGATGTTGGGCATGCTCTTGTAATGCGTTTTGGAATTCTCTGGTGCTGCTGAATAGATACTTTCCTCTTCAGCAAGATATATGTGCTGTGCAGGCATTACAGAGTCCTGAGATTTGCTCAGACACGTTATGGTCTTGTGATTGACTGAGCAAATACTGCAGTGGTGCAGGAGGAGGCAGAGAAGAGGCCGGAGGTGGAGATAAGTCCCTGGAGCCACTAGAAGATCATCTTGAAGTTTCAATGAGTCCAGACCCAATCTCTCAGGGAGTTGCAGAAGAGTAACCAGGCAGGACACCAGCTTCAGTCTTCTTGATGAGGCAGAACCTCTTGTTCCAGTCTGTCTGATGCACAGCCCCAAAACTGTGAAGACTGAGAAGCCACGAGGTGGAACTCAGTAAACCTGAACAAAAATCCATGGGAATGAAGGGCATTTCAGAACATCTGTGCATTCTCGACTTTCTTGGAAGGAAAAGTCAAAGAAAGTATGCAATCATCTAGAGACGAACAAGGAATGGAGATTATCTATGAAATCAGCCAAAGCCTTCATGAAGATCGCGTGAGTAGATGCCAGCTGAAAATTATCAAAATAATCTCAGACCTGATCATTTTGGCCCAGGACACAGAACCGGACTAACTTCTGAGTTAACACCTCAATAGGAATGCATAGATTTTTATCTATGAGGTCAAAGGAGGACAGATTATTCCAAAAGGAGAAGAATGTCAGGATATCCTTCAGCTGCACAGAGGTATACAAAAGAAATGCCAGTTAAAAATAAATCCTGTTTTCCACTGAGATGCATGCCCTATAAACCACCCCTTCTGCATCTCCATCAGGGTCTAGAAATCTCAAACAATGACTACAATCCCCTCAATAGGTAATGTAGTTAGCGTAAGTAATTGGTGGAGTGATAAAGATAAAGGCAGAGTAGGCCCTCTTTACAGCAGCTTCTTCCTTTTTGTCAACAGAGAAAGCATCTGAGAGATAATACAGCCTTGAGGAAAATGTCTGCTCTCACGAAAGCCACATTGACTACAGGGGGAAACTCCTCCCCAGATTTGACTAAAAATTATTGCTTTTTCAAGAATCTGGTACAACCTGGATGGTCTACTTCCATCCATTGGAAGACTTTCAAACTCTTTTGATTGATATTACTGGAAATAAAAATACCCCTTGTACATTGTGATCTCACCTAGACTCTACCTTTCGTGTTTCCATATCACTGTCACACAAAAGTCAGGCACCAGTTGTGGCGAACATGACAAGGAAACTGGGACCTGGGCCAAAGGACAAAGAGAAATGAGTCACAGAATCCTCAACACATTGCTTCAATAAACCACACTCCACCAACCATCCTACTGCTTAACAGCATTACACCCACTTTAAGAACAGGAAGATGCAACTGCAGCTAAACAAGAGTATCAGGGATAAATGAGATAAAGGTATGAAAGATCTCAGCTGGGACCGCTAAAGCAGGGCCCGTGTTGCACATTGACTAACATGGCTAACATGACAAGGAAACTGGGACCTGGGCCAAAGGACGAAGAGAAATGAGTCACAGAATCCTCAACACATTGCTTCCAAAAACCACACTCCACCAACCATCCTACTGCTTAACAGCATTACACCCACTTTAAGAACAGGAAGAAGCAACTGCAGCTAAACAAGCTGATCAGGGATAAATGAGATAAAGGTATGAAAGATCTCAACTGGGACTGCTAAAGCAGGGCCCTTGTTGCACATTGACCCAGAATTAAACAGCCTGAACTGTGCAGACAGAGGTGCAGCTGCAGGAATTCAACCCAGCAAGGGTCAAGTGTATCCTAAACACAAGCAATAAAGAAACCAAAATATGTAGAAAGATGAAAGAAATAAACACCAACCATAATCTTTTGTGTGAAAAGAAAGAGATGGTGTCTGAGCAAGAAACAGAAAACAGGGGAGGATTTCATGGGGTGGTCCCTCTTTGTCGTGGGAGGAGGCTAATCTAGGGACCAGGGCAATTCTTCTAAACTGGTAGTTTACTTAAGGTTAGGGTCCTCAAAATCCATTACCGAAAGAAATTAATACTGCAGTTTGTTAGAACTGTGAAGAGAAAAACTAATGAGGAAGCAATACGTGCTGGCGAACACCAACTGCAAACATTTACACAAATTAAGCACAGCATGAACTCATTGAATTTCCTGAGGAATTGCGCAAAACATTTTGCCCTGAATTGTGTAAAAAAAAAGTGTGCTGAGTGTGGGCAGGTAGTACATACATTCGTTCTTTCTGGGAAATAAGTCAACAATTCCACAAAACACATAGTGGTGTCTCCTAAATGTTAAGAAGCATACCACGTGATCTAGATTCTGCATTGCACTCCAGCCATAACACTGCAGAGTGGGTTAACCTTGAATGTCACCTTTTCATCGGATCTAGAAAACGTGCTGGGTGAGTTAGGCTGGCTAGAATCAAAGAGGCATAACGGCTGCCGTCTGTAAGAAAGCTAACAGCTTGGTGCACATTATTGATTAAAGCAAGATGGATTCTTGTACTTCAGAGATTGTGCAGCGGTGAGACAGAGCCTCAGCACTTCTTTAATTGCAGGCAAGGGACATACATTACTTTGTATCACTGCATTTCAGAAGGCAGAGCAAACAGAAAAACATGGGCGAGAGCCAAAAGTGAGATTCGCCTCTGGCTATCATGAGCCATAATTTAAATATATTTTATGTATTCTAAAATCCCATACAGAGAGATCAAAGTAAATAAAGCTTTGAAAGCATCATTCATCAAATGTTTGCTTTACGAAGGAGTGATAGAGGTTGGATAAAACGCAGGGTGAGGTGAGCATTTAAAACCAATAAATCAAATAATTCAAGTTTTCCATATTTGTGTACCCTACTTTAAGCGCCCTCCACACCGCCAATTGAACATTCGGCCTTTCCACTTGCAGGAGATAGTGCAGATATCTCATCGGTCCTAGCCAGCTCATCAAGATGTAAAAAAACAAAGATTGGAAGTGATTCAAATGTTAGATGTTATTTCAAAGTATTAAAGAATGTAACAGACCGTAGGAGACCCATCTGCTGTCTGATGAATCCCTATATTTTTGCCTCCATTTCGATCTCATCAAGATTTCAAGCTTTGTGCTTTTTGCCAGGTAGCTAAATGTCTTGTGCAAAAGCTATGTTATCAACATTTATATAGCACACTTCTATGATTTGTATGGCACCTGGGTGATTTAGAAATCTCAGTTCACTTTTTGCACGCTTCCATGAATTACATTGTTTAGATAGTTTTGTGGGTCTGTGTTTAGTTGTAACTGGTCAGTAGAGATTTGTTTCTTTAATGTCTAGTTTAGTATCTGTAGCAACACAAAGGGATGATGGACTGAGTGCCGAAACTTTTCAAGCACTCACCCCCAATGAATCCATTGCTCTTTTGCTAACTATATCATCCCAGTTTGGACCCATATGCAAATCATTCTTGACCCTGTTCCCCATGAGATCAGTCCATTCTGAACTGCCAGGACAGATCCTCCCTGGACCAGAAACAAGCATCCTGGGACCAGTTTCGGGCTATCACCACTCATCAGACAAGCTAGTTTGAATCCAGTGGCACAGTGAGCAAGAGACCCACATCTGGACATAGCCTAGTCACATAGGGCAACTTTAGCAACACAAAAGGATGATGGACAGTGTGATGAAACTTTTTGAAGCACTCACCCCAGTCCCAGAACTGGGTTTAATCCATCATTCTTTTGGTCATCATGCCACTCCAGTTTGGACCCAGCCGTATGAAACTCAGTTTTGACCCAGTTCCCTATGGGAGCAGTCCAGCCCGAACTGCCAGGATAGTTCCTCCCTGGACCGGAAATGAACATTGTGGGATTGATTTCGGGATATCACCCCTCATCAGCCAGGCTAGCTTGAATCCAGTGGCACAGTGAGCAAGGGACTCCATCTGGGCATATCATGGCTACTTAGGACAACTTTAGCAACACAAAAGGATGATGGACGAAGTGCTGAAAAATTTCAGTCTAGTCAGTCTAGCTTGTCTATCTAAGTACCATGGTGTATTTATACCCTGCAGTGCAGTAAAGAGCCTTTAACTGCAGACCCTGCCACTGGACAGAATATATCCAAATGATTTTAGAAAGTACAACAACGTTTTAGTGTGTTGCCTCCCAGCAGTAATAGGAGTTAAATGTGTGCTTAGCTGTCATGCTTTAAATATGTTGCAGCAAAGATAACTCCTTGAGCACTATTACACTCCTAGAGTTTGTTATACAACTCATAATTTCATTTTGGGTCTCTCAAAATGTTACAGAAAACTAACTTTTCTTGGGTAAAATTGGGTTGTTCTCTAAAAGATTTTGGCTGGGTAATAACTAGAGATCACCAAGCCTGCTTAATCTACCTATTTATTAACAATACTCACTCAAAACACCTTTGCTTTAAAAATACCACCTTCGAATGAAAAATATTGATGGACAAAACAATGTTCCTCTTTAGCCCTCACCTTCTGCTTTGTCTTTGGTGATGCCTTCTCCCACCCGGAGCTCATTCATCATATCAAGTCTGCTTTCCTGTGAGTACCTTTTGCTCTGATGTAAGGCCCTCAAATCCATTTCATGGTCTCAATACCTGCTCCTACCTGAATGAACTGAACCACACACTTCCTTCTAAATCCAGAGGAAAGTTTTTCAGCTTGCCACTCTCTGCCACAAGTTGACTAGGTGCTCTAACAACCGAGCCTGGTACTTTATTTCATAAAAAAAAACTATTAGATTGGTTTATTGTTATTATTACTTTTTTGCCAACACGAACTTTAATGCGGAACCACAAAGAAAACTTTATTGTAACATTAAATGTATTTGAACTTTGACTGAGCATACGTTTACCTAACCCTTTAATGATGTTTTATACATTTAAGCTATAGCAGTGCCAGAAGATGGCAAAGCATCCTAAAACCATAAAATCCAAGCCACAAGCAGTAGCAGTAAAAGACACATCAGTAGGTCGAAAATCATTCAGTATTCCGGAACACACAATCTATAGTCATGGGCAAAGTTTCAAAAGTGAAGTGTTCTCCATCACAGACACATCTCTCCGTACCATGGATGTTCACAGAGTCAGTGGAGGGCATATATCTTATACCAATCGCAAATTAGGTTCATCAGAGAGCAAAAGGTAAAATTCCAAAATGACCTGGTAGACGCTGGCATGTTACAACAAAATATTCTTCACACTGAGAGTAACGCAACAAATCTATCATGGTCGTAATTGGGCCTTCACATGTTTGCCTCACCAGGAGAGAAAGAAGGGGGCACGAGGAAAAATGTGTCCTTCTTTGCTTTCTCCCATTATCTGTTGTGGTAGCGGGAGTGCTGCAGAGCACTATCTGTGTGCATACACCACACGTGACAGTATGTTTAATATCATTCCTAGCTTCCATAATCAGGATGTACGCGAAGCAGCGGTAAAACCAGGGACCTTCTGCTAACCTGTCAGTTCTGACAAAACCCAGATCTAGTAAATTATTCTCATGCCCTCCACAGGAATCCAGTCCAGCCTTCTGGTCCCCACCTCCTTCTATTATGAATTGAGCCTGCCCTTGAGAGAAAGAGGGGGGTACCTGGGTGTGCACAGAGGCAACTATTCCTTCCTGCGCCCATGCTCGAGAAATCACCAGGCATATCCCATGGCCTTCCCAGGCTGCCTGGGTTCTTGTGATAAAGTCTCATCAGGTGTCATTAGCAATCAGCTGTCTTCTGAGCCCCAAAAGGACTAGCATTGGAGGCAACTTGGCACCAACAGGCTGCACAGGGCCCGAAGGGCATGCAGCTGACTGGCAGTACTTTAGTGCTTGGTGGAAGCACTACAAAACCCACACAAGGGGGAAACATCCTGAACAACTAGGTCTAAACCACTACTTGCCTGAACCACTACTGCTAAACAACTAAAACGTCTCTACAACTAAGTACTGAACAACTACTCTCTAAACAACAATTGTGCCTGAATAACAATTGCCTGAACAACTAATTTTAAGGTAAGGTTTTCTTTTTGGTTTTTATGATTTATTAGTTGTTTAGAATATATATATATATTCGTTGTTCAGGCAATTGTTATTCAGGCACAATTGTTGTTTAGACAGTAGTTGTTCAGTACTTAGTTGTAGAGACTTTTTAGTTGTTTAGCAGTAGTGGTTTAGGGTATAGTTGTTTAGGATCTAGTTGTTCTGTAACATAT
The DNA here is from genome assembly GCF_031143425.1 of Pleurodeles waltl. NCBI lineage: Eukaryota > Metazoa > Chordata > Amphibia > Caudata > Salamandridae > Pleurodeles > Pleurodeles waltl. The sequence goes on from NC_090450.1 coordinate 171,787,464, forward strand.
TCCACACAAGGTGCTTATTGAATTTCACAAGTCTACTTTGGGTTAGACCCAATGTATTTTGCGTCATGCACCTATGTGTGTGTGTGTGCCTTGTTTGTGTGTGTATATGATGTAGTTGTGCTTGTGCACATGTGTGCTTGCATGTTGGTATAAGAGAGCAGGTGCATGTGTATCAGCCAGTGAGTTATTACGTTAGCCCCTCCTGTAAAGTTGACCCTGCTTCTTGTGGCTGCCCTATATTGATGAACATCAGTGGACATAATGGTAGCCCTGTCAAGCATATTATTTCCAGACTGGGCATAATGATGGCACTTGCATACTGTGGCAGCTTCTGTGTAGGGTGGTAAGCCCCACTTTCACAGTCACTTCCTGCTTTCTTTTAAACTTTCCAGTGTGACCTGGAGTTGTTGTATACTTGTTGTATACTTGTTGTATACTAGCAGTCCATCCATGGGCTTCCTGCCTAGGGTTTCTCAGTTTGTTTTGGAGTGTATGTAGTTTCGTTCAGATCTCACTTCTTCCTTGGAAGGCATCACACCATCACTGATGCTGCTTGCTCACCTGCTCAAGTGCACATGCTCTCAGGATGCATTGGTTATTTGACAGTGTCCAGTGCCATGAGCAGTTTGATTAGCCACTCCTTTATCATTGCTGGTGGTAAATTGGTCACAAGTATTGTGCTCCTCACAGCCCTGGAAGGAGAAATATTCAGGGGGTCATTCTGACCCTGGCGGTAAAAACCGCCAGGGCCAACGACCGCGAGAGCACCGCCAACAGGCTGGCGGTGCTCCCATGGGCATTCTGACCGCGGCGGTACAGCCGCGGTCAGAAACGGAAAACCGCTGGTGTACCGCCGGTTTCCCGCTGCCCTGGGGAATCCTCCATGGCGGCGCAGCTTGCTGCGCCGCCATGGGGATTCCGACCCCCATACTGCCATCCTGTTCCTGGTGGTTTTGGCCGCCGGGAAGAGACTGGCGGTATGGGGTGTCGTGGGGCCCCTGGGGGCCCCTGCAGTGCCCATGCCAACGGCATGGGCACTGCAGGGGCCCCCGTAACAGGGCCCCACAAAGATTTTCAGTGTCTGCCATGCAGACACTGAAAATCGCGATGGGTGCAACTGCACCCGTCGCACCCCTTCCACTCCGCCGGCTCCATTCGGAGCCGGCATCCTCATGGAAGGGTGTTTCCCGCTGGGCTGGTGGGCGGCCTTCTGGCGGTCGCCCGCCAGCCCAGCGGGAAACCCAGAATACCCGCGGCGGTCTTTTGACCGCGCAGCGGTATTCTGGCGGGCCCCGCCAGGCCAGCGGCCACCGCCGCCAGCCAGGGTCGGAATGAGGCCCTCAGTGTGCAAACTCAAGGCCCAACTGAAGCTGCTGCACAAATGGGACTAAAAAGTTCACCTCAAAGACAGATCTCCAGAGTCAAGATAAGTAGGGAGTCTACAGTATTCCCACTGGGACCAACAATTAGTGCCTGGTGCCAGCATACGAAGATCTCCAGGTCACAATGGTGTCCACACTGAGATGCAAAGAAGGGGTAATCTACCCATGCCTTTGGTCACTACAGCAATTCTGTCTTAGTTGCTGAGGGTTCATTCCACATCTCAGAAATATGTGACTATGCAGTCAGCACCATGAGTGTCATCAAGGCTTCTCCATGCAGGGTAGTCCCCCACCTACGAAATCTGCCTGCCCACAGGAGGACTACTTGCACTGCAGGGCCTAGCAGAACAGAGGTAAGCTTACCACTGCTCCCTTCTATAATGTCACTCTCATTGGTTTGCTCATGTCATCTAGACTTTTACCCACAGCACCGTATTCCTCAAGGCAGCTAGGCTGTTGGACACTCTTGTAGGTTGCTCCTCACTGCAGGGATAACGCCAATACCCCTAACTCCTCAGTGATAGCTCCTTCTTTCAAGTCTCTTCTTAAGAAGCAGCATCATTATTGCAGCACTTCAGACCTTTTCCTGCCCTGAGAGGGGGTTGGCAACCAAAGACCCCAGCCTTGAAATTCTGAAACTTTCTTCAACACACAGCCTTGTGCCACCTGAACATCAGCTGATGAGAAGCTCCGGGAATACTGATTTAGAAAGTTTACCTCATACATATAGCTGGTCTTGGATTAAGACGTGAGAGGCACACCTCTGCTCTAATCTTCGGTCTCTAATCGCTGGGGATCAGCATTCCTTCCCATTATCTGCTTAGCCATAAGCACCTTTGATGTAGGGTCTGAGGTGAAGAATGATGGAGTAGGAAAAGTCTTGCCTCCAAGGGTAAAAAGGCACAGGAAAAAACAAAAGAGGCCTTTCCCAACCTTGACAGCAGAAATCCCTCTCTGCATTCCAACTCTGGGGACGAGGGAAAGCAGGAAGTTGGATGGAGTGCATCTTGACCATCAAAAGCCCATTTAATCCCTATGAATCTTTCACGGAAGCATATCCTCTTCAAATGGATCTTCGAAGAGTTTTGTGGGCTAAAATTTGCCCTCTATCTTATTTCCCTCTCTACACAGGATTTACAAAATAGATTTGTTTCCGTCCAGGTAACACACTTTAAATTCACCCTACTACAAGTATGCCGAACACACACCCTTTGCCATCAGTGTCCCACATGGATTAATTAAAGGGTTTAAAAGTCAATGGCATATGAATTTAAACTGAAGAGGACAGTGCACACTCTCTCACAGAAGGTAATAGGAAAAGAGTGCACATGTCAATTTATAATAACTGTTGCCAGCCTGCTGCAACTCAGGAAGATGACACAATTTTATCTCCGAGTTGAATTTAGGGTGTCCAACTGGATCACAGCGCCGTGCTTTGGGCTGTAGCAAACGCGCATGACTGTCAGGGCCTGATGGGAACTGAAAATAGACCCAGGCACCAAAATAATAGATCCCCCCATTTGTGAAATACATAGCTAAAAAAGTGGCCCATGTTTGAAAATTGCGGCAGTGTTGAACTTGTACAGACACATTGTATAAGAGTTTTTCAAGGTTTAGAAGACTACATCCTTTTGAGCTTCCTGGAGGCAATGTTTGTTTTAATATCAGGGAAATCAATGGTAAATGCCAGCCCAGCAGACCACAGAAGAGGCCCACACACATCCAAAAAACTGCTACCAGTCTGATCTGTCACACCAGCCCATCGGGCACTGCCAGACTGTCCTGGGGGCCAGTTCAATCTTGATGCCTACAATGTGCAGTGTAGCAAAAATTAAAATCTACAAAGGTCTGCTTCAAAAAGAAAACTCTGGGTAGGTGTGAACGTTTTACCAGCCATGTAGGAGACTTGTCTGTCTCAAAAGCCTGTGGGAGATAACTGCTGCATGGGTGCTATAAAAGTTATCAAAATGAAAGCTATCTGTTGCTTCGAAGCATATACTGAAGTATGCCAATTTGCACTGACTCGTAAATCCATATTTGGTAATGTGAAAAGTGTAAAAGCTAAACAGGAAGAATATGGTGACAGAAGTAGGAAGGTTGACAAATATATTTGTTTCATGGAAGTTGGTGTCAATCTTTTTGCACAGCCATCTTTTTCAGTATTATGGGCCTGATTTAGATATTGGTGGAGGGGTTACTCCGTCACAGGGGTGACGGATATCACTTCCACAGAAATTTAAATCCCAGCAGATATATTGGGAAAAATCAGGCCCTATGTCTTTGTCTATGCATGTTCTTATTTGCAACCCAGTGAATCAATGTTGGGGACCTGTATAAATGGGGACACCCAGAGTATATGGCTGGCTTCTGCTGGATGCGCTTCAGTTTGTGTGAACTTTAGAATTAATTTCTACCTTGTTTTGCAAATTATAGTGTTGCTGTATATTTATGTGCAAAGTGCTTCCTGGTGACAAGCGATGCTTCCTTTTTGAGCTACTGTAGTGGTGCATTAGCACATCTGAAATGTGACTGTCAAACCTTTTAATTTGCCCTGGTCCTCTTAATGCATTTTCGTAGCACATCTTAATGAGTCACCAAGCCTGTGTTGTTTTGCTCGTGACTGTTATTAGCCTCGGCTCTTAGCTTGCATTGAAGCTGATGACACATTAACTATACATGGATGCATCAATTATATGCCTGCCTTTTTGAGTGTTATGGTATTTGTGGTTCCATCACATCAAGGAAACGGTGTGGCAGACACATCGTAATTTATCCTTTAACAGGTTGGCATCTCGAGGCTTTTTGAGATAAGTGCCACCTTTATAAGGCCCACATAAAAACACAAAGCACACACAGATGCACTAACAGAATTTGCTTTACTGTGACTCTTGTGTCAGTTACGCTTACAAAAGGCACATTTTCAGATTCAGTGGGGGGCATCAGCCATGGCTAGGGTTGGGCGAAATCCCCTTTTTCCAACCACTGTAAGTGAATGAGAAACTACTGGCAATTTCGCAATTTCCACATCTGTATGCCCTGGATTGGAAAAAGGGAGGAACGCAAAAGAAATACCCTTCTAAACCAGAATTCATCATTCCGCACATTGAGGAATGAATGATGAATTCTCGTACTACCCAGCACCCTGTGGGGCTGCCCATTTTAATTTACGTAATAGTAATTTAAAATAAGTTAATTACAAAGTCAAAGTCACATTTTTTTACCAGAAGAGCAGCTTGTATCTGGCACCATTGTGTCAGAGTGCCAAGAGGACAATGTAGGATAGCGCTGCACACGCATTTTCCTGAGAGGGGTATTGCTTTCAAATGCACTGTCAAGGGTCTTGGTAATGTGTTTGCCTTAATGCAGCCAGTATCTCACCATCTCTGACCCTCCTTCTTTTGCATTTCTCTTCTTCCACCAATGTTGCTCCTTGCAACTGACTCACAATCTCTTTTCCTCCCCACCCTTACACCTTCTGTTTTCACAACTACCCAATCCCGCTCTTCCCTGTCACTGCCATGTTTGTTGAGGCGATGCCTCTCAGCAGATCTGTCTCCATATGAGTTCACTGTGCAGTATGAATGCTTTCTTTAGTTTTATAAGTTAGCAATCTCCATTCGGAAGAAGTTCTCATTACTCCCCGCCTACACTTGCGAGTTAAGTTGCTCTTTATAAAAAAGTAAATTATATAAAAAATATAAAATCCTCATTATTATCAACGATTGTGGGGTGCAATCATTATGTATCCCCCTTACTGCCACATCTTTTCACTGGGAACCACATCTTTTCACTGGGCATGAACCAATATTGGTTGTTGCACGGAAGGACTATTTAGTTCGACCTAGCCCATAACAGAGTATTCTAAAAAAGGAGGCTCATCTACCCAGCTACTTCTAGACTTACCTTGCAAGGCAGTCTAGGTGTTAGGGATCAAGAGAGCATTAGGTCTACTCCCTCTAGAATACCTGCTATTGCTGTTCCAAGGACGCCCATTGCTCTTCCACCGGGTGCTCCGTTACAATGACCTCTAGATCCTGCCTCTCTACCACCACCACCCTTCTCAAGGTTCCTCTATGGCACTATGGCCTAGGGGTACTCATGGATTGCCCTTTCCTTCACAAACAGTTCCAAGCAACTTTTGTACCTGTGCCCTATGGAACATGAAGGTGTGTAGATCACAGGAACCTCAATTGGCCAGGTAAATAACAGTCACATACCAGTCTTTATTAAAAGAGTTTATGTTGCACGGATATTCTTTTCTCAACTTCATCAGCTATAAGTATTTGGCCCTTTGAATGGAGTTGGTTGTCTTTGACTTTGCTTATATAAAATATGTTCTGAATGTAGTGGAGGCTTCCTGTTCCTTCCTGTCCGATAATCTAATATCTAAATGCTGTAGAATTCAGAGGTGCCAAACTTGGATTAACTTTGCAATTTATGTGTTTCTTGAACGATGATTTTGGACTTTAAAGAGGAAGGTTCTCCCTTCCAGTAATCCTGAATTGTTATGGTTCAATATGTCAGAGCAAGAACCTTGACCTTTTCTGTTGTGCTTCACAAAGGGATTTGTTGAGAGCCATCTACCATTGGCTCTCTCGTGGGTCAATCATTGCATTACAAGATCCTGCATATTCTAATATGGTTATGATGTTAAAGGCCTAGGAAAAAGCCTTGTTTTCTTTCTTTGATTGTGTTTGTAGTGTTTGGAACACACGTGTCTATATTACTTAGAAGAAGCTACAAGGTGCCACTGAACAGATACTGATGCAATAATGATTTATTTTTTATTTGCCAATGTGCACTTAACAGAGGTTACACAGCACAAAAAGAGTTCAAAATCGATAATTCATACTAAGAAGAAATTTTGCCAGAGGAAATTATCAGAGAAAATTAACAAAAGAACATATCTACGTATGTATCTGTGCATTCATTGGATCCTTGAGAGACCCTTTGAACCCTCAGACGTTCTATATTTACTACCCCTGTAATGAACAAAAGGGCAACCCAGTATTCCCTTGTGGGCTTTGGTATCGGTAATAAAGCAAGTAAAGGTGCCTACAAGGCAGTTATTTGGCAAAAACAATCAAGGACTTAAAATATTCGGTGATGCCCAAAAGTAACATAGTAACTTAATTTCTTGTACTTAGTTGAAGAAAACATTGAAATTAAATGTTGAATAAGTCACACAGATTGGTGTATGCGCTTTGACATGTTATATTGAAAACATGTAATAAGTCAGGGAGTTCACAATAAATAATACTGCATAGTACATTGACAATGTGTTTATCTACAGCAGAGTACGAACCTGGTAATCTTTAGACATTTGGCAATGTACTGGTAACCCACTCGCTCAATTCAACACAGGAATTTCTGTCATGGGACTGAAACAAAAACTTGTTGGACTGATGCAAGTGGACCAATGGAGAGATGGGTTGTAGATTGACGTTTCGCTATTAAACCGTAAGTATCCACAAGACCATCTTCAGGACTGTGTTGTTTATGCCGAAATATAAAGAGGACCACACTCTAAACAGCAAGAAAATCAAAGCTATAATACATGAGACAAAAATGCCTGTTCCTGGCAAAATACTCCTGTGGTGAATGGAGCAGTGAGGAAGAAAATATTGCTCAAATGTTGGTAAAAGTGGAGAAAGAAACCATCACCACATTTTAGAACGAACTAATATAAACTGCATACACTCGGGAAAGGATTCCCTAAGAAAGAAGAAGGTGGTGCCCATATAGTTAGGATCAAAAGAGTCACATCTTTCCTTTGTGTGTGATTTCAACTGTTGATGTCAGAGACAGAAATCACAGTGCTTCTGGCATCAAGTAGAAACTGCCAGGATTTAGTTTCAGAAGTAAATCTCCAGCACATCTTGTTTTCATTAAGCAACAATTTCCTGCCACATACATATGTAACTTTGACCAAGTACAAGAAATTCAGGCCCTCATTATGACATTGGCGGCAAATGCCACCTACGGCCACGGCAACGGGTGCCAACATACCATCGCCGTGGCTACCAGCTGCCAACCGCATTATGACCGTAGACAGACTACCGCCAGAAGGCTGGCAGAATTCTGCTGACGGTCATGGCTGCGGACGGCGGTAAGGCAAAACACTGTTCCATGAAACAGCCTGGCGGTGTTTTGCTGATGGACGCTGCTGCTGGCAGCAGCGCCATGTCCTGTCTCCTGCCGTAGGACCCCCTGCAAGCAGGTAAGTCGGGTTCTCCAATAGGAGAGGGGGGTGGGGTGTGTTGTGTGCGTGTGTGGGGGTGGGGGTGTGTGTGACTGTGGGGGGGTTTGTCTGTTTTTGTATGCGTGCATGCGGGTGTGAGTCACGTGGAATGCGTGCGTGTATGAATGAATGTGAGTGTACGTGTCTGTTGTGTGAATGCGTGTGTGCGACAGTGTATGTTAGTGTGTGTTGCGATGTGTCGGTATGTATGTGTGCATGCGTGAGTGGATGTGGGTATGTGTGTGTGTGTATGAGTGTGTGTATGAGTGTGTGTATGAGTGTGTAAGTGTGCACCTGTGGGTGTGCGGATGTCGGGGGGTCGGGAAGGGGAGGGCTTGGTGGGGGGGAGACCCCTATAAGTGCCAGGGAAGGAATCCCCTGGCACTGTTAGTGCCTACCGCCATGGTTTTCGGGCGGTGAGAACGCCATGAAAACCAGGCGGTAGGTGGAGTCATAATCCCGAGGGTGGGATTGTGGTGGCCGCCGGGCTGAAGAACAAAGTCTCCAGCCCTGCGGCTGCTACCACCCTGGCGGACGAAGTGGTACATTGGCGGTTTGGCTTGATCCAAACTGCCAATGTCATAATTTGGGAAAAGGCCTGTTGGCAGTACCTTTCTCCAAATTACCGCCGTCCGCCAGGGTCGTAATGACCCCCCTAAATTACAATGTCACTTTTGGGCATAACCAAAAATTGTAAGCACTTGGATGTTTTTGACAAATACCTTCCTTGGTGGCACCTTTACTTACTGTAATTACTACCTCAACAGCAGTCAGAGAGGCCATTTAGACCAGGGCCCAAGGCATCCTTGCTATGCTACTGCCCAATTCTTTACATGCATGCTGCGTCACCCACCCACCAAAGTTTATGGTGGTGGTCGGTGTGAGCGCATCTGACCTTAATAATTAAACTTGCAAGGGGACGCGAATAAGTCAAACCTTTTGACTCATTAGGATGTTCTCGCCATAGCTCCAGTACATAAACAATAATCAATAAACAATAATCAACAATCAATAGAGTCAGTAAATCACATACCATGACCTTTCAGCCATGAATAACCACACCTTTAGTAAGGTTTAGTACTTTTATTTCCCTTATATTAACAATGCTAAAGTCATGTAGATTAATCTCAAAATCAAATGAAAAACATATAAGAAGAGTACTTGTTGACCAAAGCAACGGAAAAAACGCAATCTAACCAAAGCTTGAATCACAACACATTCTAAGGCAACGGTGCAGATCAATAGCAGAGTCAGTTGCAACGAAGTGATCACATACATAGAATTCAGCAGCGTAACTCATCAATCATTAGTCCCTTTAATCGTCAGTTAGGTTAAATTAAGTGCCCTCAACTAACCCAGATTAGCATCAGCATGTTGGGCTTCATGCAAAACAAATTTAGAACACAAATTTAGAAAAACATCTAGCTACGGAAACTCAAAACAGCGCAGTTGGTACCTAGAAAGGCAAAAGGCATAAAAATACAATTCAGTCACATTGTCATATCTACGTATCCACGGTATGGGTCAGCAAGCAGAATCATTCTTCGTCTTCAGGTCATCACTCGATCAGCAAAGCATCAGGCTCTCAGTCAGAGAGTATGAGCCAATGACATAATCTCAAGTCTCTTCTCAAATCCCATCTTAAAACGGGGTAAGATCTGAATAAGGGCTGAAGTCTTTTCCCTTTGTTGCATTGTTACATCAAAGTCACCTAAACTACCCCCTAATTCCCCATTGGTCTGTCAATCGTACGTTTATACACTATCCAATAATATTTATATACCAAGTCTATGAATTCTAATAGTTTGCTCTTCCCACAAAGCTGATTTGTCTGCTTTACAATGTCCTCATCATCTGGCTTGTCAGGTAACAAATTTGTTGCATCCTCGTCTCCAGTCAGTGTCTTTTTTGTTCACGTCCTGAGAAAGCACATCTCACGCACCTTACTCACAAATCGTTACATTGTTAGAGACATCATCTTCTGTCCATCGGTTCTCATGGAAAGCCTTCTGCTAAGCATTTTTAACAAGACAATGGACTTTTCACAGTTTTAGTTTACTCTGTCAGCATTTTATTAAACCACTAAGAAATACAGTTTCTGCATGAGGCCTGACAAAACTAAGCCAAGACACTCCCTAAATTAAGATCTAAAATGAATAAGGTAAACATACTTCATAACCCTAAATATGATATATTACTACATTAATCTAATAGATTTTCAATATTTCATCAGTATTAACCATCAATTAGTACATTTCGTGAACACTGGTGGCCATTCTTCGAGGTCACATTTTCAAACGTGTGCATAATTTTTCTCTACGTTATTTATTTTCTACAAAATTCATTATTCTAAATACATAAACACTCACTAATAATTTCAAATTAAGACACCTGCTTCAGCAATCCCTCCTCTGATGACTACATGTGTCATCACACCAATTACCACTCACAATTTTATAATTCTATTTCTTCAAAATGTTGTCTCCTCTGTGAGTTTTCCCCCTTTAAATTCTTTCCCTTTTCTTTTCTTCCCTTCTTTGATTATTCTCAGAACTTTTCAATTTAATTATTTTACATAATTTGCATAGTCCCCATATACCCAATAGACAACCCACGACAATTAATGTTTCCTGTCATATTTTCATAGTACCCCATTCCAAATGCTGCTGAGCCAATTTCCCACTGAAGCAAACCCTTCACCAACCCTTTCCCAAACACCTTGTTCTTTCAATTCCTTTAAATCACTACTTGCAGTAGTCAGATTAGTAGTCTCTTATCGCTTTACTATTGTTAGGAATGTACGAGCAACAATGCCTAGAATTAATCATTTTACAGACTCCGCCATCCTTCACTAAAAGAATGTCTAAAGCAAGATGAATTTGAAGAGTCATAGCTCTATACGTAGCTAATTCAGTATCTATCAGGAGTATAGCCACTGAAAAATGTGTCAGCATGTTATCCACAATAGTAGACAACTTTTGAATCTTGATCGAATTCAGGATGGTGCCCACTGAAGGAATCAGTGCACCAAATATATCTCCCACTATAGCAGAAGAGGACTCCCTCCTCTGTCTCTTATGATGTAATTCAGTCACTTTTGGAAACTTTTTCAAGTCCTCCATCTGGTAAATCTTTGGGAAAACTATCCCCAAATAACACGTCCCATACCATCCTCTTGGAAGACGGTAATAAACATTTAGTTCACAGGTATAATATATTCCCGGAATTGCAGCGTCCTACCCATTCAAAATAAATGCCCATTTACTCTGAAACAAAAACACATGCCTGCATTCACTCTTACCCACAAATAAAGTGTCAGTGCATGAGTTTGGCCTATATATACAAATCTTCCCTACGTGTAATGCATATAAAGCTAATTTCCATTGCGTTTTAATTGCAGTATAAGCATAATCATTCTTGTAAGTCCTTTCATGTAAGCCTTTTTCTAATTTCTCTTTTAGCGCCTTTCTCCTGTCATCACTATGATCTAAGAAGCTCTTCTCTAAAGGTATAAGCAAGCCTGTCAGGTTATTCTTGTGAGTATAAACTATACCAAATGTTAAAGTAGGTTCAAAGAATCCTCTAACTAATACTATGTCATTATCCTTAGCTACTCTACTCAAATACCTAATGATAGGAACAAACAAAAACACAACTTCATGATTAGTATAGAAATATTGAATATACTCCTCATTATAGAATCTTGTTAGTAACAGACTACAACTTATCCCATAAGTTAATGGTAAGCTATGATAGGTGACTCCTTCCTCAACTGATGAAGGAATCTGCGTACACACAAGACAATCCTTCGCATCCATGGTATCAACATACTCACTCAATAAGCGATAGAAGACATTAGAAGAAAGTTCTCCTTGCGCATTAGTATAATCATGCTAATACTTCTCATCTAGTTAAACTTCTCTAAAACCGTTAGTGCAGTAGTCATCTCTAAAGCAGAAGTATGGTTGGCTCCTCTTGCATCAAGAACAGACATACCCACAATCAATAGTATAAACAATATCCCACCCATAATTGCCAACCCAATGCTCATATATTTACAGCACCTAGCATCTCTAACTTGCTTATCTAAATCAGCAATGATCTGTAAAGAATCAGAAAGCAGAAATGACTTATAAACTTGCAGCAAAATCAAAAATAGACAAATCATCTTTCAGCAGTTCAGTTTCACCTCCAGGTCCCCTTCTTCCTTGTCAAAATCAGTTAGCAGCTTGTCAAAATCAGGCTTCAAAAGTCAAATCAGGTTATCAATGTCTTTTCTGATTACTTTCAACAGTCTTTTTCTCAAAAATAAATTTCAGATCGTTTCAACAGTTCAATTCATCAATCTTCTTCATGTCACCTTAAAATATTGACCTGGAACCTCCCTATCAAAACAAAAAGACATAAACTCTTGTTGCCATTCATTTGTAGTTGCATACGCCCACTCAGGACCTGTGTATGTTCCACTTGCTATTCTCTTTCTTTTCAACTTTCGATCGCCATTCAGTTCTCCTTCACTTAGCTCTTCTTTTCTTGTAGTGTCTACTTCTTCCTCTATTATTGGTTCAACAACCACCTCTTTCCTTTTCTTCACTTGCGATTTCGGCCTCTTATCTCACTTCAGTGAGCCTTCTGTCAGTATTTTCTTCAGGATTGAACTCAAACCCTTCTCCTTCTCTGTGGTGTTTTCTCTTGTTGGACCTGCAACCGGTTCAGGAGGAGTCAGATCACTTTGACTTTGATCCACCTCAACTCCTTCCCCTTTTGGGTCTGGCAATTGCTCTGTTTGTCTCTCAGGATCGTCTACTTCTGGGAGAGTCCTCTCTGGATTAGGCTCTCCTGCTGCTTCAGTTGAGACAGGTTCCCCAAAACTTTCCTTGCAGTCTCCACTCTCGTCCCTCACAGGAGTAACTGAACCGTCTTCAATGAGCACAGGCTCAGTGTCAGTTCCTCTTTGTTCTTTTTCTGGTGCTGTGATTTGTCTCACTGTTGTTGCCACTCTGAACAACACTTCTTCATGATCCAGTGGACTTGCCACTTTCTTCATGTGACTTGCGTGAATCCAGTTTAGAACCCCAGCACACTTCATAGCTGTCGTAGTCGTTAGGACCACCTGGTATGGTCCCTTCCAACGAGGCTCCAAAAACGTCTTTCTCACATGTTTTTGGACAACAACCCAGTCTCCGGCTCTCAGGTTGTGCCCTGGGTCATGGATTGGTGGCAGTGTGGTGGCCTCCACCTGCTGAGAGAAAGAGCGGACTACATCAGCCAGACCCTTGCAGTAATCCAACACCATATCATCTGTAATGTTGACAAGTGCATTGGCTGGTACTGCTGGCAACCTCATTGCTCTGCCCATGAGAATCTCATGGGGCGACCATCCTGTCTTCCTGCCAGGTGTGTTTCTCATTGACATCAACACCAAAGGCAATGCACCGAGTCATTTCAAATTCGTAGCTGCACACATTTTTGCAATTATTGACTTCAAAGTACCATTCATCTGCTTCACTAGTCCTGGTGCTTCAGGGCGGTAACTACAATGCAACTTCTGCTCAATGTTCAATGCTGCATACAGTAGTTTAATCACTTCATTGTTGAAGTGACTTCCCCTATCTGATTCTAAAGAGATCGGAAATCCGAAACACTGTATCAGTTCCCTAAGCAGCAGTTTCGCTTCTGTGAGACTATCATTTCTCCATGTAAGGTATGCTTCAATCTAGTGACTAAAGATGCAAACAATCACTAACACATATCTCAAACCTCCACACACAGGCATCCCATTAAAATCCAATTGCATTCTGCTGAATGGGCCTCCTGCTCTCCCAATGTGACTCAAAATAACCACTGTCCCTTTCCCCGCATTTAATTGCTGACAAATGACGCAACAATGGCATACTGCTTCAGTGGATTGTCTAAACTCAGGGTGAAACCAATCAATTTCAAACAGACGTACCATGGCATCCCTCCCAATGCGTGCCTGAGCATGATAGTACCTTGCCATCGGGGACAATAGGCTATTGGGCAAAACCAATTGACCCTCCTCAGAAACCCACAATTCATCCTGCCTCTGAACACATTTCAGTTTACTCCATGAACGTTTCTCCTCTTTGTCAATATTACTCTGTAAAGAGTTTAGCTCTTCCAAACTATCAATCACTTTTCATGCATAACTCATACATGTGGTTTCTTCTTCAGGTAATAATTCCCACTTGTTCTTGAACGAAATACAGTTCAATGCGCAAAACCTTGCAACTTTATCCGCATATCCATTCCCCAATGACACATAGGGGGTCATTCCAACCCGTCGACAACCACGGAAGCACCGCCAACAGGCTGGCGGTGGTTCATTAGCTATTCCGACCACGGCTGTAAAGCTGCGGTCGCCCAGCCGGGTCCGGCGGTTTCCCGCTGGATTTCCCCCGGCTGGGAGAATCCTCCAGAGCCGCCATGGGGATTCCGACCCCCTTCCCGCCAGCCTGTTTCTGGCGGTTTTCACCGCCAGGAAGAGGCTGGCGGGAACGGGTGTTGTGGGGCCCCTGGGGCCCCCTGCACTGCCAATGCCACTGGCATTGGCAGTGCAGGGGCCCCCTAACAGGGCCCCAGCAGGATTTTCACTGTCTGCTTTGCAGGCAGTGAAAATCGCGACGGGTGCAACTGCACCCGTCGCACCCCTGCAACTCCGCCGGCTCCATTCGGAGCCGGCTTCATTGTTGCAGGGCCTTTCCCACTGGGCCGGCGGGCGCTCCTTCGGCGGGCGCCCGCCGGCCCAGCGGGAAAGTCAGATTGGCCTCCGCGGTCTTTTGACCGCGGAGCGGCCAAGTGGCGGTTCCCGCTTGGCGGGCGGCGACCGCCGCCCGCCAAAGTAGGAATGAGGGCCATAGTCCTGCGACTTCAGATGTGCACTGCTTTTCACCACGGCAATCTCTTCAGGTAATTGAATTGCAAATAGAAGCTCCTTTATTTTTTCACCATTTCTCACTGGTGTTCCAGAAGAGGTCAGGAAACCTCTCTGCGACCACAATTGACCAAAATCATGAACTATTCCGAATCCCTATTGGCTATCTGTGTAGATAGTGACTCTCAATTGAGCAGAAACATGGCACGCCCTAGTAGGAGCGACCAATTCCGCCACCTGGGCAGAATACACTCCTCGAAGCCTGGAAGCTTCCAAGGTACCTGTATTTGTACACACGGCATATCCTGCTCTCAGTGTTCCTATGTTGTCTCTCAGACAAGAATCATCAACAAAAACAATTTGGTCATTTTCTTCCAATCGGGTGTTTCTAATGACAGGTCTCGGTTTTGTGCACAACTCTGTTACTTTGAGACAATCATGTTCAACATCTTCCTCTTTTTCAATTTCAGTAGTATCACTTGGAAGTAAAATTGTGGGGTTCAGCACTGCACATCTTTTCAGTGTCAAGTTTGGTGCACCCAAAATACTCGTCTCATACCTAGTTAACCTAGCAACAGTAAAGTATTGGGTTTTCTTCCTTGTCAATAAAATCTTAATTGAGTGAGGGACCATTGCATTCAGGGGATATCCCATCACCACACCTTCACACTGTGAAAGACTCTGACCAGCTGCGGCAACTGCACGCAAACAACCTGGCAAGGCTGATGCAACTGGGTCCAAAGTAGCTGAAAAGTATGCTACTGGGCTATGAGCACCTCCATGGACCTGAGTCAAGACAGACAATGAACATGCATCACGCTCATGACAAAACAATGTGAAAGGTTTAGTGTAGTTAGGCATACCCAATGCTGGAGGTCTTCACAAACTCTTTCTCAACTCAGTGAACGCTCTCATCTCATCCTGATCTAACACTATGGAATCCGTGACATCCTTATGGGTCAACTTCTGCAGTGGTCTAGAACTTTCTGAAAACTTCGGGATCCATTGGCAGCAAAAACCCACCATTCCCAGGAACATCCTGACATCTCTCCGTGTAGTTGGGGGACTTATCTGCAGTACCATTGTAATCCTCTCCCTGGATATTTTCCTCAACCCTTTCACAATTTGGCGTCCCAAATATTTCACTACCTTCTGGCAGTACTGCAATTTCAGTGGAGACACTTAATCAACATATTTTCCCAAATGGTTCAACAGGGCAATTGAGTCATACTTTATACTCATCTCTTGTCTTGGACGCAATCAATAAGTCATTAATGTACTGTACCAACGTCAATTGAAAAGGCAATTCTAATGACTCCAAATTCTTTTTCAAGATCTGGTTGAACAAGGAAGGTGATTCTGTGTATCCTTGAAGAAGTCAACAACAGCAGTAGACTCGATCCAGAAATTTGAAACAAAAGATAAATTGACTGTCCTCATGAAGAGGCACAGAAAAGAACGCTTGTGACAAATCAACAACCGAAACCACTTTGCATGACATGGAATCTGAAACATTATCACAGCTGGATTGGGCACTATGGGACAACACTTGACCACACTCTCATTTATTTTTCTCAAATCCTGAACAATCTGTATCTTTCCACATGGCTTCTTTAAACCCATTATCAGTGAGTTACATGGGCAGCTCAACACTTCTTTCAGAACTCATTGCTTCACAAAATCTGCAATTATCTGAGCCACTTTCATCAAGACATCTTGTGTCATGTTGTACTGTAGAAGCTGTGGAAAACTGCATTCAGTTTTAAGGTAACCTTAATTGGCTCCTCTCCTTTAATAAGACCTACTTCTTTTCTGGCCAAATCCCACACGTTCTCTTGTACTGTTCCCTGCATATCAGAATGAAGCTTTTTCATTGTGAACATCAGGAAAAACTCAATCAAAGGGTACTCCTTATTTGTAGTGTCACACTCAGTTTCTGGTGCTGGGTCTTCCTCATCATCACTATTTGTCTGAATCTCAATTCAATCATTTGAGCAAGTAATCAAACACTTACACAATTCCCTTCCCAGTAGGGATATGGGTCTCGAATCGCAGCCTACAAATTTATGCAGGCCCTGGAAATTGTCAATCTCAACTTGCACTGGATCTGTAATCGGGTTTGTCAAATACTGATTCACTACCCCCACAACCTGAACTGTTCTTCCTGAAAGGGGCAAATCCGGAACCTCCGCACTTCTTACTGTAGAACGTGTAGCTCCTGTGTCAACCAAGAATGAGACTCCGTGACCCATAACCTTTCCCCTCACATAGGGTCCTCTCTGATCTACCTCTAAAGAAGTCGCAAGCACACATGGCTCCTCATCTGAACTGTCCCTCATCCATTCACCATTTATTTCATTCTCGCTGTGTAACGGGAATTGGTGCACTGTGTTACTACTTCTGTCTTGTCTCTGACCTGTGACCTGTTGAGAAAGCATCATCTGTTGCTGCTCCATCGGGGCTTGAGATATCTGCATTTGCTGTCTAGGTACCATAGGAACTTGCTGCTGCATCGGCTGCAACTGTGACACATGTGCACGGGGCATTTGCACCTGTTGCATGGACTGAAAATTCTGCACCTGATTTACATTATTCTGAAAATTTGCATTTGGACCCCTTAATCTTGGTCCTCTCATATTCTGAAATGTATTGATGTTGTTACCTTCCTGAACAACACCCTCCTGCACCATCATCAGACACTCCTGCTTCCAGTGTCGAACGGCTCCCCAAAGAAGACACAGCAAAAGCTTCTTCGTTCCTTGCACATCATTCTGAACTACAACAGTATTCAAATCTGGACCACAATTCATATTGCCTCCATGACCCCCACCTCTCACCTGAGGCTGGAACATGACATTTTCCTGTTGCTGCGGCATCTGCTGCACAAAAGTTTCTTGCACTCCTGTTTCAGCTGCCTTAATCTGCATCACCATCGCTTTCTCTTTCAACTTCTTCTGCTTCAACTCAATCTCATCACTACAGTATTTTGCATACTGCAACACTTCATCAATCGGCTTTGCTTACCAGCAAATCAAATGACTCTTAATCATCTGACCTATTTCGGGTTTCAGTCCTTCCACAAATCTGAACACAAAATGCAGCATGTCTTTTGGTTCAATTGCTTCCTTACCACTGTACTCCTTGAATGCCTTCAACAATCTCTCATAGTATGCATGTATCGATTCCTATACTTCCTGCACTGTCCTATCAATTCTCTGCCAAACAATATTCTTGGGCAAAAACCTTGTTTTCAGAAACTCAATCACCTTATAGTAATATTTCATTACCTCTAGAGACAGTGCACCTGTACTTTTATCTCTATCTGGTTCACTTATTGGTCAATCTACAGCTCTCTTACACTCAACCCACAAGTCATCTGGAACCACTATCTCCAGTAACGTGTTCAAGTCCTCCAACAAACACTTTGCAATCTTAACAAACCTGTCTGTCTGCTGATACCACTCTACTGGCTTTTCCCTCAATTTTGGATAATCATTTGTGAAGGATAGGATATCACTCCTACTCCAGGGAACATGAACAAAATTTCCCCCTGGGATTTCCCTCATTGGTAAAATCTTCACCGGATCCTTGTCCTGTTGTACGTTTTCAGTCACCTCCAGAGAATCTCTTTTCTTCGTGTCTCTTTTTTTTACCCATCTGCCTTCCCACTTCTCTAATGCTCCCAAACCTGAGAACTCTGCAATAGTTCTTTAAGGTGCGCCTTCATTCCGGCTGACCTCATGTGTTCAAAATCTTTTACTTC
This sequence comes from Pleurodeles waltl, assembly GCF_031143425.1. Lineage (NCBI taxonomy): Eukaryota > Metazoa > Chordata > Amphibia > Caudata > Salamandridae > Pleurodeles > Pleurodeles waltl. The sequence continues at coordinate 171,805,745 of NC_090450.1, forward strand.
AAAATCTAATCTGTAACTCCTCCTAAAATGCTTTGTTTTCTCAATTTCTATGCCATATTTTTCTGCCAAATCTGCTAATCTCAGAAGTACAGTGCCCACCTCTCTTCTAATCCTTGGGCATAAGTATCTCAACTCTGCTTCTGTGTCGCATTCTAATCTATTCACCCCCATTGTTCCCTCAACAAGTTCACCTGCTTCCATGCTTAGTCTGATACAATTTATTTGCTCTTCTCCCTTGGAAGCATTCTGTGGAGTATTCAGCTTGTCTAATCATTCAGTTAACTGCTTAGCTGTCAGTCCATGTAATTAAATGTTACTCGCTTGGACCAGTGGTAACTGCTATACTACTGCATTCGGAGTCTGCGGTGTCAATAATTTCAAGCTCTGACCTACATTTGGTCCAGCCACAGAATCTGGCAGTGCAACCACTGGACTGAGATCTAACAATGATCTTGATCCATCAAAAGTCTGACCCATGGAAGAGACTACCTGAACTTGTTCACTTGGTCCCCTCCTCATTACACTCTGAGTCATTGCTCCCTGGTCACTCATAATTTGTTTCTTTTGTGCAAATAATGGTACCACTGGACTAACAGTAATCGGCAGCGATATTGCATCCGGAGCTGCTCTGGCACCTGTTCTCTGTGGGAGAGTAACTCCCATACTTTGATTCATTACCAGAGTCAAGTCTGCCTGTGTTCCTGTCAATGGCAGTAATATTGGCAATACCTGTGGCTGCACTTGGGGCAACAAAATCAGAGCCGGCTTAGTCTGGACCAGCATTGGTCTCTGAACCACCTGTTCCGTAGGCACCGCTAAATTCAAAGTCATCTCTAGAACAGGCACATCAGGATACATTCTCTTTATCTGTGGCAGCTGCATCTGTGTCTGAACTACAGGAGTAGTCAACACATTAGGACTACTTTGTACCGCACTCTGTGTCAGGTTGGCATTAACCTGTACAGGACTCCCTGTCCCCGCTGCCTGTGCTGGGGCTGTTGGATCAGCACTAGTACTCGGACTACTCTCATGCACCGTATACTGTAGTGGTCAGTCTCTCAGTATCTGTGTAACAAGATCCTCAGCATCTGATTTCTACTCTACTATGGAAGATTTTTTGCTTCCTTACTCACAGATGGACTTTTATTCATTTTTCTAGTCACTTTCTTTCCTTCCGTCTCATCCTCCTGCGTAATCGCTGGAAACAACTTAACATTCTACAAAGTCACTGATCTCCATTTCTTCTGTTTCCAATCCCATCTCGCTTCCGCCAAAGTCTACCCTTCTCATTCTTTTCTCGAATTTCATTTGCTGTTTCTGTCTAGCTACCAGCTCCCAAACTGCTAATGCCTCAAACTGTGCTGGTCTCGGAAGGGGCTTCGATTCATACAATGCCATCCATAATTGCTCCAATATTCTCAAATTGAACGGCCTATTCTCGGGAAATGCCAAGCTCCCATTTTTTGCCGTCAACTTGCACCATTGCTTTAACCAAAGACACGGTGCAGCACCTCTCTCTTCTATTACAATGTAAGCTGGTATACCCTCTGGCAGTGTAGGATCTCCTACACTCGCTCTAATGTACGTATCATTTTCAGCACCTTGAAAAACTTCATCTTTTCTACTTTTGTTTATTTGAATCAAATCAGGAAATGACTTTTACTCCCAAGATTCCTTTCACCAACGTTCTCAACCAATGGATTCTCACGGACGGCTGCCAATCCATGCGCGTCCCTTCTCATCAACCAACCTATCCCAGCATCTAATTATGTCACACATACTGCGGCTGACAAAGTTTTGCGGCTCGTACTCCTAAACTACAATTCACACAAAACTAATACAAAATCTTGCAAGCACTAATCAAAATCCACCAAAATAAACCAAAAACAAATCTGCTGGTTTACTACAGGAAAGGTAACACAATTCCTTCAGAAACCTTACGGATTTTCACTGATGGCCCTTTCGCGCATGCAGCTATTCCTCTTTCTTGGTCTCCCAGATTCACAAGCAAAATCCGACCTGCAAATTTTGCTTTTAACTGATCAAGGGGTCTGTCCTGGTGCACATAGGACTCACCAAACCTCAGTCGAAATTTCCTCTTGCCCACTTTAACTTACACACTGGCTTGTTGACCACGCCCAATCAACCTACTAAACCAGACAAATCACAACATATAACCAATTGTCCCATACACTTTTCAATATACTCCGGAGTCTTACACCACGCAGGGTCCGTACATCAACAACCACTTAGACAATTTTTTAGCACAAAGCGCCACACATGTAAAGTTCGATGACTTCCCTACTGGAGCACTGCGGAGTACGCACACTCCTACTAAAACTTAATTGGAGTACGTAAACTCACTAATTTTCTCACATACGTCACAATTCACCTGCGATTTGCTTAAGCTGTGCAAGCACAACCTATCTCTCGCAGTCTATCACTAGAACGCCAGGAACATACCCAACACCCCTAGCAGGATCTAGGCTCTGGGAAAATAATTTCTGGGCTTAAGGGAACATCATTTTCTCTACAAATGTCATCATTGAAAATCCAAATTGCAATAATACTGATTTCTTAATGACTGTCAACACCTATCATTCCATTCTGAAAACCTAGGTGTTGTAATTTATCATAAGTAATGTTTTGTATAAAATGTACATTCTCTATTTTCCCCTTACTTTCATTGTGTACCCACCTGCCCATAGGGATCCAAGTGTAACATCCCATTCCTCCCCATTTTCCCCTTGTCTTCCCAGTTGGTTCCTACCAGCATTCTATAATTGTTCCTGTGACAGTTGACAGCTGTGAGGAGAAATGCTCGCTACCGGTTGTGGCTGGAGGCTGTTGTTAATTCATCTTGCCAATAAATTATTTCTTAAAGAACATCATCGGAGTTAAGGAACACTTATAATACTGGCGACAAATTGCTGGTGGGGGACAGCAGTCTCAGCCTCCTCCCCTACAACTTATAGCCACCTGTGTCACAGACGGATGCTGGAAATAAACAACAGGAGATTGAGAATAATTCCCTGAGGTGAGCAGAACTTTCAGTCTGGAAATAATTTGAGAAAGTACTGTCTGTTTCTACATTTAACCTGCCATGCTGCTAACGCAGGTTATTATTATAAAATATACTCTCAGCATAAACACATAAGGCAAGTTTATGTTTAACTTCAGAATTTCCTCTGTATTTTTTTCAAATTCAACCTGTCAGAGCAGCAATTAAGAAAAATGTATAGCCCTTTGCTGGCAACAACCAGGAAACCTTATTAACCTTGCACTATCTTTAGATCTGACAGGCTCAGCTGATAAATGTGTCTTTCACGGCTGAAATAAACTATTGACACACACTGCATTTCTCAACCATTTTCAAGATTATAAACAGAATTCTATTCAGCTCAACTCTGGGAGCACAGACAAACAGAAACTACCGATTTGAATTGTTGCCTCACAATTGCATTTCTAGAAAGAAATCCTTCTTTTACCTCACCTTCTGACTGGAATCCCTTCAGCAACTGAAGTCTTTTTCTTCTTAAGTCTGATTGGAGGGATGGGACAAGGAAAGCCGGCCCCTCCTGCAGGAAACTAGAGAGTGAAGACTAGAGCGCACACCTTAAGGAAACACTAACAAAATATAGCACCATCTTTGATTTACTACTATTGAGAGCCAGCACATAATCTTCACGCTGATGGGCACAGCTGTTAAACCTTCCTGAGCAAATCTGAATCTCATGTACATTCACTGGCAGACACAGTTTATTTTTTTTATTTTTGCATATTTGCTATATTGCGCAGTGAGGCTGACACGGCCTCAATATCTTATATCTGAGCTGGCTTGATATTCTGTATCTACACGTTGATTGGAAAAGCTCCTTCATTAGCATCTTCTACCAACTTTACAAGAAGCCTGTCACGCTGATAGGCACAGCTTATTTTAACAAGTTATAGTAGTTATTAATTGCATTTGTTTATGCATAAGTGTATTCTGTTTATTCCCTCCCATCTAAAAAGAGTATATGTCAGCTGAGGGCACAGATCAACAATTAACTCCTCCATTGTTATAGTAACATATTATAGATGATTTTATATGTCTTTCTAGTGCTGAGGTAAACAGTGAACTTTAAACATTTACGAATATATGCCAGTGATACCAATTCTTTTCTGTGAGTATATTGAGTATATTGTTATCTGTTTGCTTTATACATGGCGGCGACAAATATGTCTCAACCCCCACTCTTTTTGGATGAAGCAGGAGAACCAACCATACCCTGGAAGGAATGGGAGAAAATATTCATCTCATATCTGATTGCAATAGGAGGAGAAAAATTCTCTCCCTTAAGGAAACAACACATATTACTTCACAACTTAGGTATTCAAGGGAGAAAAGTTTATGAGAATCTGCCAGATCCTGAAAGTGAGGATGAAGATGCAGATAGCGAAGCAGATGTTTACTATAAAACTTTCAACAAATTAGAGAAACATTTTGGTCAAAGAATAAGCATTGTATTAGAAAGGCACAAGTTCTTTTGTAGAATACAAGGAAAAACAGAGAAAATTTCTAGTTACATTGCTGTGTTAAGAGGTTTGGCTAGTATTTGTGACTTTGGCCCATTGTGTGATTCCTTAATTAGAGACCAGCTAGTTTGTTGCACGAACAACCACAAGATTCAAGAAAAACTATTAGCAGGAAATCCAGACTTAAAAGAAGCAATAGAAATAGCTAAAAGTATAGAACACACAGAAGAGTGCATTAGAGAAATGAAACAAAACAACAATTCAGACACTATCCACTTAGTGAAAGATCACCCAGAAGTACAAGACACAGGAGAAAGGAAGAAAATTCCAGACTCTCTCAATAAAAAGATATTCGAAGAAGAGAGAAAAGACAAATTAAAATGTTTTCGATGTGGAAATTTTAACCATTTAGCCAACAATATCAATTGTCCTGCACGTTCCGTAGTCTGTAGGAAATGCAATAAGAGAGGGCATTATGCTAGACTATGTAAAAACCTAAAAGATGAAAGAAAAAGTGTACATGTTGTGAGACATGTGGGGGAATGTACTAACAAATATTTTTTCCAAGTGGTAAGTGAAGTATCTACTACTGGGAGTAGTTATCCCACTTGTGACGTTCTGTTGGATGGAGTATCGTTCAAAATGTATGCTGACTCATGCTCTCCCTACACGTTGATCGATTACAACAATTTTCAAGAAAAATTTAAGGACAAAACGTATGTTATCTTACAACCTGATGTAGAACCTGGTGGGTACAACAAGGATCCCATACCATTAGTAGGAATGGTGAATATGAATATAACCTTTAAGGACCGTTCCACTGCAGGAAAGATCTATCTAACAAAAAAAGGATCTAATTTATTAGGTTGGGCTCACCAAAAAGCTTTAGGAATCAAACTTGATCCTAACAGCCAAGAACCTGTGTTATCAATTTTGGAAGGAAGAGAGAACTTAAGACGGTATGAGAAACTATGTGAAGAATTCCCTGAAGTATTTAATGATGATTTAGGCCATCTTAAAAATTTCCAACATAAAATCAAACTAAAAAACAACGCAGTACCAGTAATACATAAGGTAAGACCAATTCCCCATTTAATGCGTGACCCTTTACAAGAGGAATTGGATAAACTGGTCAAGCAGAAAATAATAGAACCTATAGAAAGTTCTTTATGGCTCGCTCCAATTGTAGTCACCCAAAAGTCTGGAGGGAGGGGTCTTCGTCTCTGTGTCGACTTAAGAGATCTCAATGCAAATATTTGGGTGGATAGATTTCCTCTGCCCAGAATAAATGAAATGATCAGCGTAATTGGAGAGGCAAACCATTTTAGCGTAATTGATCTCTCCTCAGCATACCACCAAATAGAATTATACGAAGATTCCAAATCCTTAACCTCATTTATAACTCCATTCGGAGCACACAGGTACAGCAGAATGCCATTCGGTCTTGCTTCAGCAGCTGCAGTGTTCCAGAGAGTCATGCAAACATTTTTGGAGGGGATAAAGAATGTTTTATGCTTCCAGGATGACATACTTATATATGGTAATGCTACAACTAATCATGACAACTCATTAAGGGAAGTTCTGTCAGCACTCAAAAAAGCAGGTCTAACCATACGAAAAGACAAATGCCATTTGGGAGTCCAATCAGTTGATTACCTAGGACATACGATTTCCAAACATGGAATTAAACCTAAAATTGATTTAGTCAACGCTGTAAAAGATGCTCCTCCTCCAACAAATAAGGAGGAATTAAAATCCTTTTTAGGGTTAGTTGAATACATGACTAAATTCATCAAGAATTTTGCAGATATTGCTGCACCATTAAGAGCCCTCTTAATAAAAGGTACTCATTTCAAATGGGACGGGGAATGCCATGAAGCCTTTGAGTCTATCAAAAAAGCCATTGTTAGTGCCCCTTCCTTGGAAAATTTTGACACCAGACGTAAAACCATCCTAACTACTGACGCCAGTGGGAAAGGAATTGGAGCATACCTAACTCAAATGGTGGAAGGCGAGGAAAAAATCATAGCGTTTGCTTCCAGAGCATTAAAAGATACGGAATGTAATTACTCCACAGTAGAGCGTGAAGCACTTGCATGTACTTGGGCTATTTCACACTTGAAATACTTCCTTTGGGGATTTCCATTTACTGCACGCACTAACCATAAGCCTCTGATTTATATATTTTCAACAAAGGGGAGGGAGACCACCACTCCTCGAATAGCTAAATGGCTCATAGGTATGGAAGGTTACAATTTCTAAATCGAATATGTTCCTGGTATAAAAAACTCTGTAGCGGATTGTCTATCCAGGCTACCATGTGTACAGGAGGAGGCAAATGCAAATAAATCTGAAGAGCCTGTATTAATGATTGATATCCCTAGTATTACAAGGGAGGAATGGAACACTTGCATGGAAAATGACCATACTCTATTAAATGTGAAGGTAAGGATAGTCCAAGGATGGCCCCCAAAGTCTAATGGCTTAGATCAGGATCTAAAACATTTTTGGTCTGTGAGACAAGAATTAAGTATTGTTGATGACGAAGTCATGAGAGGGGAAAGGATAGTACCACCGAAGGGCTTGTGGGATAGGATTACGGATTTGGCCCATGAAGGTCACTTAGGTAGAAGCTTAACCAAGGCTAAAGTCAGGGCCACGTACTGGTTCCCGAGCATGGACTGCATTGTGGAAAATAAAGTCAGGGATTGTTTGACTTGTGCCATGAGCGACAAAAGCAAGAATACCAGGTGCGCACCACTATCCCCCGTGAGTGTGCCATCCAAACCTTGGGATAAACTGGGTCTCGACATTATTGGTCCATTAAAACTTTCCAGGTGTGCTGGTAAATTTATGTTAGTACTGGTGGACTATCACTCTCATTGGATCACCATCAAAGTAGTTAGCAGCATCACAACCCAATCTCTAGTGAATTTCTTAACCGATACATTCATGACAGAAGGTGTGCCTAGCACTATAGTAACAGACAACGGGGTCCAATTCACTTCTGAGGAAATGCGTGAGTTTTTACAAAGGTTGTCTATCATACATCACAAAACAGCACTGTATTGCCCTAGAGCATGGGTACTCACAAACATTTTCCCATGGGCCAAAAAGTTTGGTCTGTGACGTGCCTGGGGGCCGCATTGATGCCAGGGCTGTGGCGGTCAAGTGGGGTGGCTGGGGGAATTGGGGGCAAGGTAGGTGTAGGAGAAGCAAATGATATACATCTAGTGCCTGAAATAAACAATGGAAAACCAGAAAACCTGGAATGAATCCCGGCTTACCCACTTTTCCAAACTGTGTGATCCTAGGCAATTGTTTAGTCTCGCTTCACTCACATTTAAGATGACCTCAAAATAAATGATTCATGGTGTGCGCTGCACAAAACCTGCTTCTATGTTTGATTTCATAAACTATAATATTGTTAATGTATGATAGGAACCCAGGCCACCCATAAAGTGCACATACCAAGTGACTGGCCTCTTCAATTTACTATTGGTTGTGTTCTCAGGATAAGGGAAATAATTAATGTTTAAACATTTTTGTTTCCAAATGTATGTTTGAAAACTATCACTTTTAAAGGAATACATCTCAGTGCACTGATAAAATAAATTGTACTAAGGCAAATAGGTTCTGCATGTTAACTAAATACACTTTTTAAATTTTAAAGAGTGTCTTAGTTTTACACTTGTGCTGCAAGATGTCTTTAAAAATTATGACGTTTCTAAAGTTAAGTGCAGGAGTCCCTAGTTACTTCCTTTCTTTAACACCAATTAAGTTTGAAATAAATGATTGTGTGTGTATTTAATATTTTTGTTGTTAGTGCATAATCAAGCAAACAGCTGCCAGCGCTCCTGTTGCCCAAGGGGCCACATGTAAAGGTCAGAGGGGCCACATGAGGCCTGCGGGCCGTACTTTGAGTATCCATGCCCTAGAGCAAACGGTTTGGTGGAACGCGTTAACCGTATGATCAAAGAGTGTATGCAAACCGCACACATATCAAGGAGTCCTCCTGATAAAGCACTTCAAAAAATGTATTGGTCCTATCACACAACCCCTAATTCAGTTACCAAGGTATCACCCTTCTTAGCGCTTAAAGGGAGGTTGCCAGGCACCAAATTGACCCCCAACTGGCTGGGTGGAGGAGAGCCTAAATGGGTTCATAGAGATAAAATGAAGAATCAAGTCAAAACACATCAGGAAGGGTACAAGAAAAGATATGACCAAAAGCATGGCTCCAAGTTAGGAAGATGGAATGTAGGCGATCGGGTAATGGTTAAACTACCAGACAATTGCCAAGGGTGTGAATCTAAATTCTCCAAACCTATAAAAATAACAGAGGTGAAGAAAAATGTAGTAACATTAGAGGATGGCAGAACGTGGAGCATGGATAGATTAACACCCCATTGTCCATCTCAGAAGTATTCAGGTATGGATGGAAAGCCAAAGGATGTATTGAAATATGATGGGAACAATCGCAGAGCTAGGGCTCGTGCAGTTCCTGTCTGGCACAAATATTACATGCTCACTTGATTTCCCAACAGGATATTACTTTCAAACATTCTATGAAAGTCTTTTATGGGAAGGAGAAGTGTTGTAATTTATCATAAGTAATGTTTTGTATAAAATGTACATTCTCTATTTTCCCCTTACTTTCATTGTGTACCCACCTGCCCATAGGGATCCAAGTGTAACATTCCATTCCTCCCCATTTTCCCCTTGTCTTCCCAGTTGGTTCGTACCAGCATTCTATAACTGTTCCTGTGACAGTTGACAGCTGTGAGGAGAAATGCTCGCTACCGGTTGTGGCTGGAGGCTGTTGTTAATTCATCTTGCCAATAAATTATTTCTTAAAGAACATCATCGGAGTTAAGGAACACTTATAATACTAGGGCAAGCTCTCTAAGAGACAAACCATCAGTCTGCTACCATCTCTGTGCGTGTGTCGAACCTTAATAAGTAAACATACAAGGGGACACGAATAATCACTGAACCTTTTGACTTGTTAGGATGTTCTCGCCATAGCTCTAGTACATAAACAATAATCTACAAATCAATAAACAATAATCAACAATCAATAGAGTCAGTAAATCACATACCATGACCTTTCAGCCATGAATAACCACACCTTTAGTAAGGTTTAATACTTTTATTTCCCTTATATTAACATTGCTAAAGTCATGTAGATTAATCTCAAAATCAAATGAAACACATATAAGAACAGTACTGGTTGACCAAAGCAACGGAAGAAATGCAATCTAACCAAAGCTTGAATCATGACACATTCTGAGGCAACGGTGCAGATCAATAGCAGAGTCAGTTGCAATGAAGTGATCACGTACATAGAGTTCAGCAAGATAACTTGTCAATCATTAGTCCCTGTAATTGTCAATTAGGTTAAGTTAAGTGCCCTCAACTAACGCAGATTAGCATCAGCATGTGGGGCTTCATGCAAAAAAAAATTAGAACACAAATTTAGAAAAACAACTAGCTACGGAAACTATCAAAACAGCGCAGTTGGTAACTAGGAAGGAAAGGCATAAAAATACAATTCAGTCACATTGTCATATCTACCTATCCACGGTATGGGTCAGCAAGCAGAATCAGTCTTCGTCCTCAGGTCATCAATCGATCAGCAAAGCATCAGGCTCTCAGTCAGAGAGTATGAGCCGAGTGGCAGAATCTCAAGTCTCTTCTCAAATCGCATCTTAAAACGGAGTAAGATCTGACTAAGGTCTGAATTCTTTTCCCTCTGTCGTGTTGTTATGTCAAAGTCACCTAAACTATCCCCTAATTCCCCATTGGTCAGTCAATCGTATGTTTATACACTATCCAATAATATTTCTATACCAAATCTATGAATTCCAAAATTTCGCTCTTCCCACGAAGTTGATTTGTCCGCTTTATGATGTCCTCATCATCTGGCTCGTCAGGTAACAAATTTGTTGTATCTTCGCCGCCAGTCAGTGTCTTCATTGTTCGCGTCCTGGGAAAGCACATCTCACACACATTACACACAAATCGTTACATTGCTAGAGACATCATCTCCTGTCTGTTGTTTCTCATTGAAAGCTTTCTGCTAAGCATTTTTAACAAGACAATGGACTTTTCACAGTTTTAGTTCACTCTGTCAGCATTTTATTAAACCGCTAAGAAATACAGCTTCTGCATGAGGCCTGGAAAACTAGGCCAAGACACTCGCTAAATTAAGACCTAAAATGAATAAGCTATACATACTTCATAACCCTAAATATGATATATTACTACATTAAGCTAATACATTTTCAATATTTCATTAGTATTAACCATCAATTAGTACATTTCGTGAACACTGGTGGCCAATCTTCCAGTTCACATTTTGAAACAAGTGCATTATTGTTTGCTAAGTTATTTATTTTCTACAAAATTCATTATTCAAAATACATAAACACTCATTAATCATTTCAAATTAAGACACCTGCTTCAGCATGGGCACTGGGTTACTTTGCTAAACAATGCCTTCACACTGCATGCTACGAACAAGGTTCAGGCGCAATGAAGTCAGGCTGAAAGTGAAGGCCTTCGATTTCCTACAACCTGTTGTCAAGCTGCAGCGAGCTGAGAAACTGCGGAGGGCCGGTTTCCCTTCCCAGGGCTCGCATATTTCAAGAACCAGCCTAGCAACCGCAGCACACAAGACAAAAACATACATTCAGCAATTACGTTGTTTCGCCATTTAAATAACTTCTCTCTCTACACTGACAGAAAAGATTGAATCTCCATCGGGTTCCCACTCCCAGCGAAACAGTAAAACAGACATCTCCAGCTTTGAAAACGTAAAATAAGGAATGTCTAAGTGTCACTTGTGCGTGCCCCACCCTGTACAAACTCAATTGCTGCTCACTTCAGACTTTGAGCACTTCAACTTATCTATCACAGCATTTCAAAACGTGACAGAAAACCTGCCCGGCTACGAATAATGCGCAGTTCCTGGAAACCATATATTGAAGAACATCACATACTGTTGCTCTCAAAGGCGTGTTCTCAGCGGACTGAAAAATTGTCGGTTTTTGTGGCAGGGCCCAATGCTAATTATGCCCGTAGGCAGAAGAGAATGTCAGGCAAATAGAGCTAAAACAAACTGTACACACGGGATGGGTATCAAATATTAACTACAGAGCATTTTTTGCAGTTTTTCATGAGCGCGGAGACAGCCCGATGGCATTGGAGCGCTTTACAAGAGCACTAGTTCCATTACAATAAGCTTAATGTCATTATTATTAATTTTAGGCACGGGGATATTAAGTGATTTCTCCCGAATTAGAGGATGCTAAGCCGATGCCGGGTTTCGGACCAGGTACCCCAGTTTCCAAGTCGGCAGCTCTGGCCCTAACGCGACATCCTCTTCATTTGGAAAATCTTTATATTTAAGATTTAAACAAACTCTCTGCCTGTATTTGCATGTTATTTGGATACTGATTGGTCGTGCCTACGCTTTTTTGAAGTTCTAAGGGTGCCACAGCTTTTCAAAACCAGACCTTGACCTTATATTTTCTATTCAAAGGTTTGGCACATTTAAATGAACTGCAACCAGGAAGTGCCTGGTTGCACTCAGTAAACATTTGGCCAAATTTAAAAAAAAGTGGTGCTACATTACATGCAGTGCCACTTTTCTTGCAGTTCCTTGTGCCCCCAACTGCCGCCATGTGTGTTGTATCTAATATGCAGAGCACCATGGCGCAGAGTAGGGGCAATAGCGTCAATAGCGTCAACATGTTTGACACTATTGTTGTACTTTTCAGGATGAGCGCCAAAAAAAATTATGCTAATCCAGAAAAGTACATAGAGGCCCATTATAAATAATGGTGTGCCTCCTTTTAACGCCTGCTCTGCAGGTTTTAAAATGCCGATAAAAATGTCGCAGTGGATTCTCATAGATTCCACTGTGCCATTTTTGCCGGCCCCCTAATGGGGAAATGCCCCCCTGCGTACATTATGTCTGGTGCAGACATAATGTGGCACAATGGGTTACAAAGTGGTGCAGTGCATGCATTGCACCACTTTGTAAATCTGGCGCGCTTGTTGAGCCAATTAGCATTTAAAAAATGAGGCTAATTTGGCAAAGGGAGGTGATAGGCCCTCTTAAATCTGGACCATTGTTTTTGGTGTCAGGAGGCACCCTCAAGTAAGAAGTAACCCACTGGAATTAACGGTACCCACCACGATCAAAGAACATTTACTTGAACCAATTATTGTCATACAATGTTGATGAGATAAAGTTCTTGATCAAACAATCAGCAAGATGTGCCAACGAGGAACATGTTAACTCGAGGAATTGGCTGAGTATGTAAGATAGACATCAGTGAAATGAAAAATGTGAGGAGAAATTACAAAATGGATTTACAAATGTTGAAATAAAATAATTTGATGAAATACTTCTAAGAGGTCACATCAAGAATCTAATTGAGAAGAAAAGGGAGTGAATGGATTTGAAGAAATAAAGAGAAAATGGAAGAAAGATTTACTAAAACTTAGGAGACAAGAAGGGAGATAAAGGGGTGAATTAATGATTAAGAAATAGGGACAGTTTCAGAATCTCCCTTAGGAGAAGAACATGCAGGGAATTATGCGCATGTACCTTGGACAACAAAGTTTCCACAATTACGAGAGGAACAAGAAAAGTGGTTCAAAGAGGTTCATAGACAATGATTTAAAAAAAAATGCTTTGGACTGATTTGAACTTGCTGTTGGAGATTATAGTCCCAAGTGAACTGTGGTCTGAGTATAAAGTCATTGTTGGTTGATCAACTGAAGAACCAGATAGGGTTGTGCCCAATAATGTTCCTTCTAAAGTGGTTGCTGATAAATGCAAGGAAGTGATAAAGTGTTTGAAAAAGAAGATGCCAGAGAATGACATTAACGGGGCAAAGATTTTAAGATCATTACAAAATGTGAAAGCGACCGTGTATGGCTATAATGAAAGGCTCATGCAGATTTTTAAGCAACACAGTGGATTCAAAGGTCCCAAGAAAGATGGTGCTAGCGGTTTTGTTTTTGGTTTTGCACCCTGAGCTCAGCTCTCATATTAAACAGAGTGTGATGTGCTCGTACAGTAGTGATTGGTTTGGTGTGAAGCAGAAAAGATCAAAGAAAAGCTTATGGTTGTCCAGACTTAGCAGTATGAGAGGAATGGCAGGGATCAGTTGATGAGTTCTGATTTGAATTTCATGTCATCTGACAATGCTGGAATTATTATGATGTCTTCAATGCAAGGCGTAAAGATGGGAAATGGGATGATGCAGATACAAGGTCATGGAAGAGGCGTTGTGAACAATTCTGCAATTATTGCAAAATATATATATTAAGAGCACTGCTTGCCATTTCTGCAATAAAATCAGGCACTGGAAATGGGAATGTCAACAAAAAACAACTCAAATCTAGAATGATTTTGTTCCCCCAGGTGCAGAGGAATGTAAATCAGATACAGACACAGTCAGTGGCACCAGCCCAACCAGCTCCTGTGCAGAGTATGCAAGATGAGAGAAAATTTTGCATGAATATGCACATGGCCCCAATGTTGCGGAAAACTATGAAAACGAAAATGTCATATAATCCGTGGTACCAGCAAAACCCATTGGTTTGGAGTAATGGTTTTCCTCAGTTCTCTCCAGAAAATTATTCCCAGTTATGGTGCCTGAGTGAGGAGGAGATTTGCTCACTTAGAGCAGTCCTCCTGAAAGTAGACCAGAGTGGCCCATACATTGATGGTGAAGTCAATCGCCACCCCGTTTCTTTGATAGATACCGGGGCAATCTGCTCTACCATTCATTTTATGGGGGATTCCAAACCTACCTCTCTCCGGAAGAGAAGTCCAAGTACAATAAACAGATTGTTAACCATGAGAAAAATGTAACCGCCCCTTTGTGACGAATCTAATCTCAGCAGGAATATCAGCCTTTATTTCATTTAAGTTTCTAAATTTTCTCTTGATTGAATTGAAACCTGTGCATATTTTTGAGCTGAGATACCAGGGCTCTGTGGGCACTTCTAGATGAGAAGAACAATGATTATCCTTCAGAACAACAGGTCATCTACACTATTTCTCTAGGAAAGATTCAACTGATGGCTTGTCAACCCTTTCAAGAATCCCCATGAGCTTCAGTCTTTTCTGACCCTGGTGCTCTTCAGAATCCAACACCATGACTTCAAGTTACTTTGTACTCTCTATCAATTGTTTAATTATGGTCCAACTTCTCTCAGACTCTCATGGAACTCCAATTTCAGTCTCCATAGTTCTCTCTGCAACTGTTTTGAGGTCTGTACTTATGAGGTTCTGCTCAATACATCTGAAGTCAATCTTGTTTTCCAATATCGACCCCCAACTTTGAATTGCTTGAAGCTGGTATATCTAGGTGGAAGCAACATTTGTTAAATGCTCAGCATGGTTGCTGTGATGTATATGATCTATCTCATTTTGTTGTGTGAGTTTAATTATCCTGCGTTTTCCCATTTTGATGTATGAACACTCACAGGATTTTGACTTCATATCCAAGTATCTGTTTATCAGTAATACAAAGAGCAAGAGGGCATGTGCATAATCTAACATTGATGATTGTTACATTAGAATCCATGCCAGGCTGCTGTTTTAATTTACTTGAACAGCAGAAATTTAGCAAACTCCTGCCATGCCCATTTCACCAGCTAGGTTTCCTTGTTCTATCACATCTGACTTTGGAAGTCAGACACTCAAGGCTACCTCGACGTCCCTGGCCGTCTGCTCTGGCTGCTGCCATTTATGTTCCTCATGCAGGCTGCAGACCCTACACGAAATCCCACTAACCTGCTTTTTTCATTTACACCTTGGTCCCACTAGGAAGTGGGATGGGTGAGAGGAGTGCAGTCTGCCTGCCAGCTTACCACCTGTCCTGTGGCTCTGCACACTGCAGTGCCTCTGACCTGGCCCTTCCTCCTCTGATGCTTTGTGCATCTTTAGCTCAACACACCCAAGCAAGGACCCAACCCGAGAACTATTCCTTAGGTCCTCCCCACCCCTTCATTTATGTGCCATAGATTGCACCATTTAGAACAAAACAAAAGCAAAGGATGGAATGCATGAATTAACCTCCCACCACTAATTATTTGGACCACTGATAAGTTCATATGTTTTTTGTTCACTATGTGACTTCAGGGATCCGTAGCTTAGTGAGCATGGTCCATATGTTTGGGCATATCCTTTGCACTACGAGCACTTATTGGAGCAGTACGAAGACTGATTTGCTTATTGTTTCTTCCCTCTGGAGTGGTGCGGTGGTCAAAAAGTTGATGGACTGGAATGTGGCCTGAGTGACTGCTAGAGGCTGAAACGTTTGGTACAAGTCAACCCATCCACTTCTTTAGTTTTAATGTGCTGCTCAGAGTACAGGGTCCAATGCTTCCATGCTGAGTTTGGCTGCCTTCATATACCAGACCTTGCATAAACGTTGTGCCACAGGATCAGCGCCAATTGAAAGAGTGGGGCAGGAGAACACAACACTCAGCAGCTAAGATCCCCAGTTTGCTTCTCCAAAACAATTCTGGAATGTCTCCCTCAAGAATTTACTGCCGTTCTCTTCTTCGGTAAACGTGGAGACGGCAGATGCATCCACCGCTATCCTTAAGTAAATATTTGCATACACACTGCATCACCTTTAGGTGGTTGTAAAGAGGAATTTCAGGGGTGAATTTTAAGACTGTATTTTTCTCTTCCTGTATGCCATGCAAAGCATAGTTTTGGACACTTGTGCTTTTCATAACATTATTGTTTTATAGAACATTTTATTGGTTATAAACAATTGGCATAATTCCACGAGACTTTCAGTATCAATGGCAGTACAGGACAACTTGCTTATAGCAATCTGTGGGGAATCACACTTTCTGCATAGACATTCATATAACATTTCTAATGGATATTCGTCTACCCTCTCATCCTGACCAGCCACTTTGGAATAGGACATTGATCTAATGCTATACCCTGGTACTGGCACCAATCCTCCAATATTTTCAAATGTTTCTGCCTGTTCTCTTTAGTTTCATACAATAGTCTAATCCCTTACATAATTCTTCCACAGATGAGGGTGTCTCTTTCTGCCGATTCCAGGCAATGTCTTTTTTGGCCACCAGCAATCCAACCCATAGTAATGTTAGTTTATAACGATTTGAATTCATGTCAATCGCTATGTCAAGTAGTGTCAGTTTCGGGTCTTGTGTGATCTCCACCTCAGTACCTCCTGCAGTGTTGTGTATACCCTTTCTCTAAATGTTGTATTTTGTTGCAATACCATGTAGTGCAAGGAAATATACCTGTTCTTGCGTACATCCGAGGCACATCGGGGCGTTGATGTGGCCTAATGCCCCTAGTCTTGTACAGGAGTGAATAACCTGGTGCAGGCAATTTAGTTGGATCAGTCTGAAATTAGACATTATTCCTGTTTCTTGCAGAGTGATTCCTGCCCTGCAGCTCTCATCAACAGTCAGGGCCGCAGTCCCTCCTCCCATCTCCGCCTCAACTTCTCCATCAAGTCTGTTTTTTTGATCACCAGCGATCGATCTACCTGACATATATTTTGCGTAATCAATTCTCACATAGGTAATGTAATGTAATTTCCCTTCCAAATGTTTGAATTTGGGGAGTTCAGATAGCTCCTTTAGATATGGCAATAGTGCATGCCGCAATTGGTGATATCAGAAAAAACAGCTGCTGTGGAGATGGTATTCCTGCTGCAGTCCTTCAGATTAGTCAAGCATTGTGTCCAGCATCAGGTCCCGACCTTTGGGATGTCAACCAATGTTGTTCCACCGGTGAAAACACCATAAATTTGATATATTCTTCAATCGCATTCCCTGCCATAGAATGGTTTCTCTTGCCAGCTTTTTTCCCCTCACCCAACGTATCTTACCATATTCTGAGGACTGTATGTGTAACGTGGAAATTGGGGCACTGGGCATACCTTCATTCATCAGGTGTATAATTGGGATGCTAGTCATTTCTTGGTTATGAATATTGGGTATGATTATCCATCATGACATCATTGATTAATTATGATGCTTAGGTGAGATGCACTAAAGTAATAGAAGATGTCAGCCACTGCAATTCCTCCTTCTTACGTGGATTTAAAACATTTCACAAAGGCTTTTCTTGGAGGTTTTTAGTTCCAGAGAAAGCTACTCAGCAAGGAATTAAGGTGTTAGAAGAAATGGTGTGGGAGCTCAAATAGGTATTTCTGAAACTGGTAAAGGAGGTGCGCCAGTGACTGGTTTGAATACTGCTGCCTTATCCATTATAGGAAATGTAATAAAACACCAGAATTTAACCCCCCCTTTCAGTGTCTCCATCTGCAGCATTACTTTTTCCTGCCATATGATGTCTTAGCTCTCTTACATAAATAGTCCCAGATATCCAAGCCCTTCTTTCAACAACCCCAGGCCCTTGGCCCATCCCAAGTCTTGTGGCTGTGTGCCCATCAGGTACACTACGGACTTACTTCAGTTAATTTTGTATCTGTCAAAGATAGTAATGCTCTGTAGCACTCTGGGGTCTGAGTGTTCCTGGTCTTAAAATAATATAAAAGGTCATCTGCAGATAGACAGACTCAGTCAGCAATTTCTGCTGCCCATTCAAATCCCTTGAGAAGTCCATCATTGTGGATCCATTTGGCTGAGGGTTCTATAGTATTAGCTAATAAAGGGGAGACAGGGGTCAGTCCTGTCTCATTCCTCTCTTGATATGAAATGCTTTTCATAGTTCATGTGTTAAACCTGGCATCATTAGTTTGGTTTCGCCTAACTTTTTTGCCTTCAGACCTCCTTTTTTGCTGACCTCGTGTTTGCTGCCTATAGGATTCTGGGAACTTTACCACTGATAATCAGTGCTAAATTGCATGTGCTTTCCACATAAAACATGGTAACATTTGCCTATCCACAATTAGCATATTTAATTTACTTATAGGTCCCTACTAAGGTGCATTACCTGTGCCCAGGGCCTGTAAATTACATGCTGCTTGTGGGCATGTACCACTGATTGTGCCACCCTCTTAAGTAGCCCTTCAACATGTTTCAGGCCTGCCACTGCAGAGCCTGTGTGTGTAGTTTTAAACTGCCATGTTGACCTGGCCAGTGAACCCTCTTGCCAGACCCAAACCTTCCTTTTTAATGCATAGGTCACCCCTAAGGTAGGCCCTAGACAGCTCAAGGGCAGGGTGCAGTTTATTTAAAACATAAGACATGTACTTTGAAGTTTTACATGTCCTAGTAGTGAAAACCCCTTAAGTTTGTTTTCACTACTGCAAGGCCTATCTCTCCCATAGGATAACAGTGGGATTACTTTATAACATTTTATAAGTGCAATTTCCAATTGGGAAGAGATGGGACCCCCACATTTGGTGTCTCTGGAATCACAATTTAAAATCACAACTTAGAGTGGATTTTAAATTGTAATTCTGAAAATGCCACGTTTTAGAAAGTTGTCATTTTCTTACTTTAGCCATCTGGGGCCTTCTGCCTATCTCCGATACACGTCTGGGATTGGGTGACTGCTAGGCTTGTGCATTCCCTCAAGTCAGACACACACAAAGGGAGTTTAGGTGTGACGATAAGCCACCAACAGCTTTATGGGCCATCATGGGCAGGATGGGAGGGAGGGGCTGACACTTACACCTGACTAGGCTGTGTCCTGTCCTTACACAAAGGGCTATATACCCCCCTTTAGTGAATCTACAGCCAGGGCAGGAAGGCCAGGGCCTATGTGCACTTCAAATGCCTCTTTGACGTCTCCCTCACTTCAAAAGCACCACTGGGTATAAGAATTGGACTTCTGACCCTACCAACTCATTACACTTCTGGACCTGTGGATACTCTGCCAGGAGAGGGACTGTTGTGCTGCTGAAAGAACTGCTACTGTGCTGGACTCTGCTGGACTCCTGCTCTGCTGACGTGCTGCCTGCTGCCCTCCTTGCCTGGTAGTGAGAAGGACTGAACCTGAATCTCTCCAACCCAGAACCAAAGTGACTCCAAGGGCTGGGTGGCTTGCCTTGTGTTCTTCTGAAGTCTCAGGGACACCAAAGACTTCCAACTCATCAGCTACAGCACATGGACTCTGCTATCAGAGAGTCTGGCCCTGCCAAGTGTTACCAATCCATCGTTGGTCCCTTGAAAGTGGGTATAAAGTGCTGATCCAGTCCAAGCTCCATGCATCAATGACATTGTGCCACTCAGAATCGGCGAATCTCCCTCAAAGCGATGCATCACCACTGCTGCGAGGATCAAGGACATAGCATCACCATCGATGCCCACTCATCGCTGCTGCTGTGAGGATAGGGAACAACGGATTGCTGACTGTGCAACATATGGCCTCTATTCCCAACACATCCTCAACATTTGGGCAGCTCGGAGCAGACACGCCGCCTACATCTTCGAGATTGATGTCAACAAATTGCCTCCTTGGCTCCTCTCATCTTGTTCTCAATGTCGTTGCAACTCTGAACCAAGGAACTATTTTCAGTGGGCCAAGGCTGGTCTATGTATCTGACCCCCGCTCCATCGTGGTTCGGATGACTTTTCAGATTTGACCCGGTTTAAGCTTTATGCTTCTAAGCAATACAGCTCAGTTAATCCTTTAAAATTCATGTCGCAACTTCTACTTATTGGATTTTTGTTGTTTTGATCTTGTTTTGTTTGTTAAATTAAGCTCTATTTTCTAACTAAGTGTGGTGTCTTTTTTGTGGTGTTTTCACTGACCTACTGTTTGAAGTATTGCACAATTGCACCTGTTAAGTTAAGCCTACCTGCTTTCTGCCAAGCTACCAGAGTGAGAGCACAGGTTAGTTTAGAGTGTGTGTGTGAGACTTACTCCGACTGGGATTGTGGTTCCTGCTTGGACTGGGTGCGTACCCCCTCCAACCAGAAACTCAATTTCTAACCATCAATTAGTAGTGAAGATAAGGCTCATGTTTGTGCAGTAATTGGCCTTTTTGATTTTTCCAAAATCATTTATTACCCTACCTGACTGTTTGTGGTTAGGGCCTCACCTGCAAAGATGGAATTTGAGCTTGACAACCTGAAGGGTTACACTGTGGATGAGCTCAAGAAGTTTTGTGAGGCGAGGGGGTTGCCCACTAAGAAAGGAATCAAGAAAGTGGAGCTCCAAAAGGCCTTTAGAGCATGGGCAGAAACCCATCCATTGCCAGGCACAACAAGTGACCAGGAGGAGGAGGATAAGGAGTCTGAGGCTGAATCAGCTCCTTGCCTACAGGAGGGTGTGGTGCTATAACCTATGGAGTGGGAGAGTATCATGCCCCCAAGGATGGGGGTATCCTCCCAGGCAGGGAGCAGTGTGTTGTCTCACAACTTATCCCCAGAAGAACTGGAGGACAGATGGGAAGAGAGAAAGCTCAAGTTGGAGCTGGCCAAATTAAAATTGGGGGAAGAGAAGGCTGAGAAAGCCTTGGCGGAGAAGAAATTAGTCATGGAGGAAAAGAGAATGACCCATGAGCCAAGTCTGAAGAACTGAACAACAGGGCTAATCAAGTAGAGTCCAATGGTGGCAGCACTACTATTATTATTTAAAAATTCATAGTCGACTTCTACTTATTATGTTTTTATTCTTTTTGGTCTTGTTATGTTCATTAAATTAAGCGCTATTTTTCTTACTAAGTATGGTAGCTTTTTGTGTTGTGCTGTCACTGATTACTGTTTGAAGTGTCACATAAATACGGAACACATTGCTTCTTGAGTTAAGCCTGGCAGCTCTATGCCAAGCTACCAGAGAGTGATCCCAGGTTAATTTAGGGTGTGTTTGACTTACCGTGACTAGGACTGTGGTTCCTGCTTGACCGGGGTGCATACCTCTGCCAAACAGAAACCCAATTTTTAACAATCTCCCACTGTTGCTCCAGGCGACAGGCATTTGTAGAGGAGTGGTACATACCCTAGATTCTTAGTTCCCAAATTGTTTTTTTTCAGGGCTGAAAATCAGTATGCCAAGTTCACAAAATCAAAGGCTTTTTCAAATCAGCCCTCAAGAGTCCTAGTTGGCCTTTTAGTTGGCCTGTCATTGGCAGTGCGTTTTGCAGATGTCTGATCTTACACCTCATGTTGCGGCCTGGCATAAAGCCACACTGGTCTGGGTGCACCAGAGATCAGCTCACTTTGTTTAATCGGTCGACTAGTAATTGACAAGGTTTTCACTTAGGCACAAATTAAGAAGCTAAAGAGGGAACATAAGAAAGAAGGGCACCCTCAAGTCAAAACCAAATCAGAAAAAAAAAAAAAAAAAAAAGTCAATCACCCTTTTAGAAGCTTTCTACTAGTCATTTATGACTTGCTGGTCTTTTCCTTTGAAAATACTCCCATTGTCCACTGGTAGGCATTCCTCTTTGGGCTATGTGGTAAATATATATGACTACTGAAAGACTGGTATTTTCTCTGGGTGACCAAAGCATTTTTTGACTTGCTCATAATTTTCTTTCTCCCAATCATTTCCTCCATCTTTCCATCTCGTCTTGCTTTATTTTTAGTTTTGGTACACGGTTGGGAGACACATGGGAGCTCATACCTTCATGAATTCTCCTGTAAGTCAATTATGGCAATGAAACATGTTGCGGTCTTAACATTTTGGTCTAAACATGTTAGAATGCTTTCAGTCATGAGCCTGGGCATGTATAGTAAAGAATGTTATGCATTAAATATGGACTCATGTTTATGAATTATTTCATTGAGAAAGTATCCAACTCTTGTATTTTGAAGACTCTATACAATTGAGTGCAGAAGATTGATGTAATTGCTGAGATTTTGATCAGTCCATCACATTCACCCGGCATAGTTATTTCAACGAACAGGCTTGTGGTGGTCACTTATGAGAGGCACATCCTATATTTTTTTACTAACACTCCCTCATATCTTTTTGCTCTTTATATACACACCGGTTGATGACCCGATTCTTAGCTGTACCAGAGTAAGTTTGTTTCCTAGAATTGATTTCATTATAGGACTTTGTCATGGGTGACTAATACAAAGCTTTGAATGGGATGACTTAAATTGAGGTTTTGTTTTTTCTAATAAGGATTTTCACTTCACTGCTAAGCAGTGAAATAGGATGATTGGAGGAACAGTCTTTGAGTGGCCCTTTCGATTTAAAGTAGTACCAGTATTTCAGCTAGCATGAGATCAGGCGGAAATTCACCTGTATTTAGGATGTCCTCAAATTATTCTCGGATTGGGGGGTGAAAAGTTTTGTTGTGATGTTCTTAAAGAATTTATCAAGGAACCCATTTGTGTCTGTGTTTTTTCTGGATTGTAACTGGCTCAGGATTGCCACTATCTCCTCTTTATCTATGTGCTCTTCTAGGAACTGTCTCGCATCCTATGTTAAGGATCATACAGGGATTCACACCATAAAGCTATCTAATTTCCTGGGGTTACACTTTTACACTGTGTATAAGATTGTGACAGTACACTGCAAATCCTGATGCAACAGCAGAGTTGCTACTTAACCGGGCACTTTGATTATCTGTTATATATGTTACTTGTTTGTTCTTGCTTGTGTTTGGCTTAGCCACTGTAATGTTTTATTGGCTTTTTTGCTCACTGGTAAAAGTGGCTTTGCGGTGCAAGTCATGATGCCCTGATTTCATCTAAATTACCTGTTGAAGCCTTGTCTCATTATGTCCAATGAATCTAAATATATTGGTACTCTGTGACTCAAGGTATTGTACCTCCAGTTCAATAAGTGTGGATCTTTGAAGGTGATTATTCCCCTCCTCATTGTCACTTTGTAGTACAGACATAGCACCCCAGGCAAGTTAGCCACCCCCTTTTTCTGTAAGTAAAGTGACACTCTGTCCCATTCAGTATTTGGGACCAAAACTCTGGTTTAGCCAAACGCCACATATTAAGCCCCATCCTGTTCCATCTCTCTTTGAATCCAGCTGAGCAGAGCTCCAGGTGGGCAGTGAGGGGGACTTTGGGTTGAGAGAGTGGTGTACTTGTTCCATCACGAAACTGCTATGAGATCTAGTCTACAGGAAGAAAGGTCTTAAGCTATGTCTTGAGGGTGAGGGACTTTCGATCCTTTCAGAAAGCCCAAGAATCGCAATTTACTCTGGTGAGATCAGCCTTCCACATCTTCTATTTGTTCTGATAACTTCATGGAAGTGGCTTCTATCATTCATATTTTGGAATTGAGGTCTTGCACTGTGCCCTTTAGTTCTGAGATGCATGGGTTCACCTCTGGCACTTGATCAATGGTATTGCATAGCTCCTGGTGCAGCAGGGTGACAACTTGTTCCATTGCTAATCTGGATTTACTAATTCATTAAAGAATTGTCTGCTGATGCGATAGAAACATCTCCGACATCCCTACCCCTCTCACAGGGACAGCTGGTGTCCTGACACGTCAGTCCCTGGGGGGCAGAGGGTGCCTTTGGAAATATATCCATCTTCGCCTACTTGGAGAGCATCTCTGGTCAGTCCCTGGACACATGGGTGTTCCCTCCTGGTGCCATCCTCGGTCCAGTCAAGAGTCACAAGTCTCTTGGGTATCACTATTCAAGTCTGATTTTCTCCCCTCTGTTGCCACTCTAGATGTAATCACTGAGCTGCTTGTGTGTGCCTGTCAGAACCCGGACTTCATAGGTGCATGCACAGTCCCTCGCCCAGTACCAACCACAGCCTTGCAGAATGTGATTCTGGTCAGTGATTAATGCATATGAATGCCACAAGTTGCAGATGACCCTCTAATTCTCAGGTCACACCAACAATCCATTTCCTCAGCTCTCTCGGCTCCCTATTGAGCACTCCATGTCATCCACAGACGTCCAGCTAGGTGGTGGCTTGTGTCTTTATGTTCACATACTTGTGTGGGTTATTAGAAGAAGGGAGGAAAGGAGGTCGACCACACAGGAGCAAGAGGAGGCCTCCTGGGAAATAATCCAGGGTTTCACTACACCACTTGGCCACTTCCAAGAGGTTCCAGGCCCCGGAGTATTAGACACACTTGTTAGACTGCACCAGCAGTGTCTCTCTCCACTGCAACGTCCCAACATACTGTGAGTATGCTTCCACTCTCCACTTAAATCTCCTGCCCAACCGCCATACATCCACCACCTCAGCAGAGAAAAGGGAGAGAAAAAACACAGGGCACTTAAAATCTGAGGGTGAGGGAATTTCCAAGGTGGAGCAATTGCCGACAAGGCCCAATAAGGGACCATCACTATGTCATCTACCATAAACCGACTCCTACTCCTCCTGATGATCAACTCCTGGATCAGACCCGGTTTGTTGACCTGAGTCAGGTAATCATCTTCTCTCTGGCTTATCTCAACCCATTGCAGCAGTCCCCTGTCAGTCACTTGCAGCGAGAGCCATCATAGGCAGGTTCACTGTCTTGCTTTTCAGGACTTTTACTCTGATCGAGTTGTGCATTTGTGCTCACCTGTGCCACCAACCTCTGACTTCTTGTACTAAGTGGTGGCAGATTACAGTGCGACCCAGGGAAGGGATCCACAGACCTGGGGAGCAACAACATACCAAGATTATGTGGGATTGTAGGTGCTGGGGAGGGAGCACTTGCAAATGGTGTCCACCATGTTGAGTTGCAAACCCGTGCTCCAACTTTTTTTTTTTTTTTACCATTGAATAGCAGCTATATTTTAAATGGCTGTATAAATACGTTTTGTATTTTATAGCTAAGTAGAGTTACAGGCAATACATACAATATATAAATAGTAATCCGAGGTTCAACGAAAGCTCCGAAAATGTTAGCATTAAAACCTAGCTGTTTGATGTTGCTTTCACTTATTACTAACTCAGATGTTTTGCTATACATCAGTCATTGTGAAATGTACATTTTTTTCCAATTTCGATACCGTTGTGAAACTGCAAATTATGTGTGATGCATGTTGTGATGCGCTAGGCTTCTCAATATCCACCTCTCCCACCAGCTGTCTTTCAAAAATATCATTTGCGAGTCAGTGGAATGTCGGGGACTGAGTTTCTCAAAACAATCCGACTGCTTAAGGTGATCTGCAAGTTGGTTCATATATTCCACTTTCAAAAAATTCCACAGGATTAAAGGCAAAACAAAGCGGCAGGAGCGCTCTCTATTCTAAATGTTTGTTAGCTGAGTTTGTTACTAGAACCTATCAGAGCAACAATATGTGAGAAATAGAATTACTGACGCATCGAATACCCTAAAGGTGATTTGAGTTTTATGTAATGCATGTGTACTGACGAGAGTGCTGGAGGCTTTACATAGGAACACGCAGCTACGATTTTGGAGCATTGAGAGCAAAAAACGTATATTTATCTGTACTAATCCACTGCTAATACACTTTAGGTTCCGAGTAGCGTGCTACTCGCCGAAAAAAGCTTCAATGCCTCGTCATGGGAAAGCTAGATACATTATTATTACAAATATAGTTGTAAAAGGTGGGCCAGGAAATGTGTTCTGAAGAGCATGATAAAAGGTTTATCAGACGAGAAGTTTCATGGCTGTCTTACCCTAGAGAAACTGAATTTTGGGTTGGGGCACCTTAAAATCTTGGAACTTCTAAACAAAGAGGGCCCGATTTAAAAATATTTTGTTATGAGTAGGAATTACTTTATCTTTGATAACGCGTCAGAACCTTGATAAGTATATTTACAAGGAGACACATCTTAGGCCAATGAACCTTTTGACCACGTTTGGGGACTCCCCAGAACGAGGTATCCGATTAGCATTGCAGTCAATAGATCAATAACCTCATCAATATTCACAATAACTAGTCAATCCAGTTAATCAATAACATTTAACATGAATCAATACTACAAACGCACCATGACCTTTCAGCCATGAATAACCACACCAAATCTAGTAAGAGTTAATATATTTATTTCCTATTAGTTACAATCTAATATCATGTTTATTCGTCTCAACAATTGCAAGCACATCAAAACCACTATAATTTGGCAACTCGAGCAAAAATTTATCAAAGCATAGATCATGAACATTAGAATAAAGCATGACGTTAACATGAATCAACTTTAGCAGAGTATCAATAGTACATTATTCAACAAAGCAAGAATTCAGTCATTTGTCTATTTGCATCCGATATTAGTGAACTCCTCATCTAGTCTCGAATTAGCATCAGCATGTTGGGCTTCATGCAAAACAATTTGGCAACATGAATTTGGAAAGCATCTAACTATGGTCTCTATCAAAAGAGGAGTTGGTACCTAGAAAGAAAAGGCAAACAGACAATTACAATTTATCATCAGATAGTTACCCATCCGAATGAGTCAGCAAACAGCATCAGTCTTCGTCCTCAGGCGATTCGCCACCATCCAGGATAAAACAGGTAAGTCTCAATAGGGCATAGCAAGAAAAGGCTCTTCCCTCATAAGGAGGAGAAGTGCATAACGGACAAGGGATAAGGTGAGGATGGTTTAAGGCATAAGACAGCCAAAGACAAGGGCCCATATTTATACTTTTTTAGCGCCGCATTTGCGTCATTTAGTGACGCAAAAGCAACGCAAATTTACAAAATACAACTGTATTTTGTAAGTTTGCGCCGTTTTTGCATAAAAAGCGGCGCAAATGCGGCACAAAAAAACTATAAATACGGGCTAAAGTCTCTCAGAATGACAAGGAATGATGAAGAATGGCGAGGAAGAATGGGTTCAAAAGTGGCAGAGTAATGGTTAGGAATGGCTCAATAATGGCTAATTTCTCTTCGGGTCACGTCGTTATATCAAAGCTGTCAAACAAGTCTCTAATTTCCCATTGGGCAATATTTGGTGCATCGTATCTTTGTCCAATGATCCATCACACACCTTACTAGAATTTTCACCTAAGACAGTTCTCATGTAGTTGATTGGCTCCTGTGATTGACATCTTCTTCGGGTGGAATGTCAGGTAAGAAAAGTTACACTTGTCGCTCCAGTCAGTAGTTCCATTGTCTTCTCTTAGTCCAGGCGACCTTGCACCTGTTGCGAATTACACTGTTGCATTCTGCAAGAATGTCTCCTTGAGCAAGTCGGGTCCCATGAGAAAGAATTTAATACAGTTACACACATATCTCTAGCTTCTGGAAAAGTACAGCTTCGTGTCCTTCAGGAAAGCAGCACATTGCACGTTAGAAAAACACAATTAATATGAGACCAGGCAGCTTGGCCCAGACCCTTGCTAACTAAGGCCTAGTGATTAATTTAGCATAGCCCTAATACATAACTTTAATGCTAATACAAAGTCATACATTAGTACACTGTTAATTCATTATTAGTCAGTTTCATTAATCATTGTATACATTGGTGGCCACTCCCCGTGGGCACATTTCAAACGCGTACATTAATTTTTTCTAGGTTAACATATCTTCAATGTGGCTTCATTACACATTATATTGCAAGCTTTTCATGTTAATATTAATTCTAAAAGTCACACTCCAACATATTCCAATAGTCCATTATATTATTTCTGATTTCCAGGAGTAAACCAGGAGAATGATGCAGGGTCTTACACGTGAGAATCTAGTTTGAATAACATTTTTGAATGAATAAAAATATAATGTAATGCAGAGTGTGTGGAGGAGAAGTGACCATTCATTTTCGAAGCGGATACTAGTCTTTGAGTGGCATGGAAGGTGGCTTTTAATGGGTTGAGAGTGGATTGTCGCACATGCACCAAAACAGTCCTGTCTTTGATACTATCAGCTATCAGTGTGTGTACAGCATATTTAAGTTTAGCTGGTCCAGCAGGCCCTGCAGGTGGAAGTTTCGTGATTTTTTGATTCTTTGTTTGTGAGGTACCATTGATAGCACACAATCAGGACTGGGCCCAGGTAGGTAACAAAGGGAGACAGAATTGGGAAAAAAGTCTGTTAATTTTAGATCTTTTAGAAGTAGAGGCTGAATGTTGTTTTTGAAGTTGCATGAGCCCAGCAAAAACTCTGCTCTTTTTTTGAATTAAGTAGTAGATAGTTGTATGCCATCCATGTTTGCATCTGGGTGAGGGCTGAGGACGAACTTGTGTATCAACGTGAGTTTAAAGTAAACAATTGTGTTGTCAGTGGACTGGTGTACAGAAGGGTGTTGGTGCCGAGGCAGAGCACTGAGGAACCCTAGAGGATGCTAATGGGCAAATTTAGTTGTTGTCGCTGACCTTTGGTAATTGGAATTGTTTTGAGATGAGGTGAACCAGTTCAGCACTGTACCACATAAACACATGCGGTGTTTCAGAACTGACAGGAGGTGCCCATGGTCAACTCTGTTGAATGCCGCTGTAAAATCTGAAAGTGCCAAGAGACAAGAGTCGCCAAACCGGGAGCAGACTAGGCCGCGCCCTAGGAAACTCATCCACCTTACAGTTTTGCATACAGCAAGACCTCATGAAGTCTATGCCAGTGTTGAACATTGTTCTGACAGCAATTTTGTGGTCTGTAGTTGGACAAACAACTTAGAATCGCTTTGGTGAGCCCACACCCCTCACACGCGGTTACCACAGTTCATCCTCCATACCCACTGTATTCTCTCGCCCTGAACTTTCCCAAATGACCTCATGCTCAAGCAGGTTGTGAAAAACAGGCAACCTACTTTTTCATCATTATTTCCTTCTTCATTAAGTGATGTATCCAATATAAGGATGCAACTGAATGGAATATGCTGTGCTTCCTTTTGAACTTCACCCATCATATTAAATTCCTTTATTGTCATTCTGTCATATCGCCTGCTCCCATGTCGTCCTCTAAATGGGCCTTGGTGAGGTCGGCGGTCCGTTTTTTGGATTGCTGGGCTTTCCGCAGCCTTTTTCCTCAGCCGCGGCGTGAATTGTTGCCAGTGGCTAAGTCTGAGGCCCAGGGTTGATCGTCGAGCCTTGCGGCGTTCAACGCGCGGCGTGGGCATTCGCTGTGGGGTGTCCGCGCCCCCCTCCTCCAGCCCTTCACTTACCTGGTGCCCTGATTTGGGCTCTTCCTTTTTCTTCTTCCCTTGCGGGGTCTTGTTCTCTCCTTCCCAGCATTCAGTTCTCATTTTTTCCATGCATGCATCAGTTTCCTTTTCTATGATGGTGCCTTCTTTGCCTTTTTCTGTAGCCCTTTTTCCCAATCTAATATGGCTTTCTTACTTCTTCCTGCTTGTCACTTCCTGGTGAGTGGTGTACAAGGGGTCAGATTGCAACACTTCCCTTGGTGGTGATCACGCTCAATGTGCCTTGGTAATCAATGTGGTATTTATCATACTCAGCCCTCATTAATAGTATGGCAGTTCCAAAGTTCATGAGATTATGTACTACAATCTGAAAGAATCACATGTGGATATTTAATGTTTGATGGTATTCTACTGACATGCAATAATACTCCCTGTGCGGTGTTACACTATGCGTTCCAATATCCCAAGTGGTAAATCTATTGGATTTAGGACCTCATTCTCAGAACTGCAGTGGATCCACTTTGATAATTCCCACCCAAAGTTATCAATAACGTGGTACTGGGTAATTCCAGAATGTAGACATTTCTATGTCAGAATACCGTGGTCAATAATACTGACTTGCACTTATAGCCACTCCAGAATATCAGCTAGCAGCATATTGTCAAGGTAATGGCATCTACTTACCTTGACATTATGTTGCAAGTCGATACTGTGGAGTTGATGAGAACACAGGACAATATTAAAAAAATTCCATACATAGTGAGAACACCTGACAGAATTACCGTGATATCATGAGGTGTCCCTTGAGAAACGATAACCATAGAAATCTGTATTCCTGCACCAAATGATATTCCAACATATTGACCTGTTTTTCCTATGTTTCACAATCTTTGTCATGTCAAGCATGCACAGGGAAAAAAACAATCCTAGAAGAATGCAGTGCTACAAATGAGTCGGTGCAGTCAGCAGTCAGATACTGTGTACTTGCATTTCTTCAGCTTACAAGGAAAGTAACAATACTACTCAGCAGGGATGCATTACCAACATCTCCATACTTTAGGTAGAGCACAAACACTTGCATTCTTCTCCGTGGAAGAACCACAAGATTGATATTACTGTCCCTTGTGTGCTAGATTTGTGCCTGGCACACCACCGGCATGCTGTGTCCTTGAGATAATAACAAAGATACCAGCGTTTCCCTGGTGACCTCACATTATCCAAGCACAGCAAGCAGAGGAGCTGAGGACAGCTGAAAAGACATGCTCAGCTGCTTTTTCTTGAAGATAAGAAGAGAGAAAGGTGCTCCGGATCCTAGTCCGGTGGTTAATCCTGGAGTCAATTTTCTGTTTTAGTCATTGTGCTTTAATAGCCAGGGCAATGGGTAGTACATGTATGTTGCCCTCAGACTATAACATCAATATTATGGCCCTCATCATGAAGACGGCTGTCCAAACCGCGCTACCTGCGGTGGCGGTAAAAACCGCCAACAGAGAAGCGGTCCGGACCGCCAAATAAAGAACCAACTGGAACACAGGCATCCTGAAAACCACCCACCGCCAGTAGAGGAGTGCCGCCGACGACGGCAGAGTCCCCCCACAGGCCGACGGAAAGGCCCAACCCGTCCATCAAATAATGAACCACTAGACCGCCATCAGTTCCGGGGCAGGAACCACTGCCATGCAATGCCAGATGGAAACAAACCTAATATAAGGAAACACTCACCGGAGGCATGCACATCGCGCTGAAGCAGACATGGATAGAGAGCTGCAGGTCATGCCAGCCCTGCTCCTTGCCATATACCTTCACGACCAAGACCACCAACGAAGACGACGACGGTAAGTACTGCAACCAACGAAACAAAGGAAGAAAGGGCACAGTTACATACCCGCCCACTCCACCCACCCTGCAACGCACCCACAACCCTTCACAGCAGCACAACCCATACACCCCACAGCAAGAGGTACTTACCCGACACAAGGCAAATCCAACCTGACCTTAGTACAAACAAATGCCCCACACCCAAAAACAATGAAACGAGAGACCAGGGTTCAAGAGTGTGCCGCCGAAACACAGGCCAAACATAAATATTTATTTCAGCTCACAGAGCTAACTATTGTCAACAAGGCCAATGGCCAGTCCATAGTGCCAGACGTGTTTGGGCTACAATGGCCCCAACCTGACTCCCAAAAGTGCACGGTACTCCACCTAATGGGGCAACAATGGGGCATCCAGGCACCTCAGGGAACAGGGGCAGGGGGTGGTGGGGGTAGGGATTTGCGACCGGGGTGGGGCTTGGACTTGCGCTCGGAAGGTGGAGGGGGTTTGGGTTTGGCTTTGGAAGGTGGGGGTGTGTGCTTCGACCAGGAGAAGCCAGATGGTATTGGCTCTGCAAGGGGCTTCTTCCTCTCTCGGGAAGGGGCACGGGTATGCGAAGGGCAGACATGGGCGGGCTGTGATTTGGAAGAAGTGGAATGGGCAAGGAGGTGCGCACGCTTAGGCAGAAGACGGGGTGGGCCAGTGGGTTGGAAGAGGTCAGCACAGGAGAGGAAAAGTTTTTTGGGAGCAATTGGGTTGGGCCTGGAGGAGGGCATGGGAGTGGAGGCAGAGCGTGTGGACGTAAGTGGTGTAGGGGTGCGTGTTGTGGGTGCAGGTGACTGGACAGTATGCTGAGGTGTGGTGGATGTGTGATGGGTGGGTGTCTTGGTGCGTTTGCATGTTTTTGGAGGAGGGGGGTGGACACAGTGGGAGAAGACAGGCTGCCAGTGTGGATGTATGTTGTGTGGGTGTCTGCAAGTCTGGTGAATGTGCTGCATGTGTCAACTACAGTAGTTGTAGTGAATGCAGGCGTGGTGTCTGGGGTGCATGTATGGATGTCTGCTATTGTGGTGAGTGCAGGAATAGGCTCAGCAACAGTGACTGAAGGTGCAGTGCTTGGGGGTGTGCCTGTAGAGGGGACAGACAGGGAGGCGGAAAAGGTGGGCACACTAGGTGAAGT
Source organism: Pleurodeles waltl (assembly GCF_031143425.1). NCBI lineage: Eukaryota > Metazoa > Chordata > Amphibia > Caudata > Salamandridae > Pleurodeles > Pleurodeles waltl. The sequence continues at coordinate 171,838,170 of NC_090450.1, forward strand.
GGATGTTGCTGTGTGTGCATGTGTATGTTGGCTGTGTGAATGCTTGTGGTGGGTGGTGTGGTGCTTGTGTTTAGAAGTGTGCTTTTTGTATGTTGAGGTGCTTGACTGCGTGTCAAATTGTGTGCTTTGGACGGGTGAAGGGAGTGGGGTGCTGGAAGGGGTAGAGGAGGTTGGAGGGGGGACGAAATGACCAGGGAAACTGGCTGCCGTCCAAGAGGAGGCCAGAGCCTGAAAAGATCTCTGTAGGCCAGACACGTCACTGTGAATGCCATCCAGATAGGCATTTGTCTGCAGCATCTCTGATGCTAGCCCCTGGATGGCATTGACGATGGTTGTCTGCCCTACAGAGTTGGTTCTCAGGAGGTCAATAGCCTCCTCTGTGAGGGCAGCAGGGCTGACTGGGGGAGGGGAGGAGGTGCCTGGGGCGAAGAAGACGCCCACCCTTCTGGGTGAGTGGGCACGGGCAACTCGGTGGGGAGCAAGAGGGAGGGCGGTGATGGCATGGGGGTGGCGGAAGATGATACTGTAGGGATGTGGCCACTAGGGTCCGCCACCGCCAGGGAGCCCCCATTGGAGGAGGTATCAGAGTCACTACCTCCAGTGGTAGTTGCCTCCCCCGCGGGACTCCCCTCGCCCTCCAACCCACTGGTCCCCTCGACATCGGATGACTCTGACTCCGAGGATCCATGGGCTGCTGCATCCCCACTTGCTGGTGCCTCAGCTCCCTCGCCAGATGATGCTTATGTACACAAACAACACTAGAAAACAGGGATGGGGAGACAAAACAGGAGAGACACTTGTAAATAGCTGAAAGGAGTGAACACAGTGGCCAGACATACACCCACCCAGAAGACCCCCCAAACAGGCAGCCCCTTCCACTATGCGCATGGCCATGCACCTGACTAGTGACCAGAACCCTACTCTACAACCATCCCCTGAACTACCTAAGGACCCGACGTGTAGGAGACTTGACAAAACACCCCTACACCCTACAGGGGCCATCATGTAGATGGACTTCAGTCAGAGTCCCTGCAACTAAACAGCATAAACCCTAATGCACACACAGACATCCATCAAGGTTAGGTATCAAGGGTCCATCAAGGGTTAAGACTGTGACATGAGTACTCACCCCCTTGTGACTGCTGTGCAGCCTTCAAGCGCCCATCCAGGTCTGGGTACGTCACCGCCAGGATGCGTAGCATGAGGGGGGTCAGTGCCCGATGGGCAACCCTTCCACGTTGGGAGGACTTCCCCAGCTGGACCTCACTGATTTTTCGCACCAGAGTCGCAGGTCCTCCCACCTCTTCCTGCAGTGGGTGGTCCGCCGGTTGTAAACCCCCAGGGACTGCACCTCCTTGGCGATGGCAAGCCAAAGTGCTCTGTTCTGGTGGGCCCTGACCTAAAAGGGAGACACAGAAATGTAACACAGAAGTCAGGCACTTGGAAAATATGTACATCTGGCTATGCGTCCACTATGGGACGGACAGTACTGACAGACCTACAGGACATACGCACGCAGCATGGCATGAACCATGGCCCATGCAGGCTCAGAGGTGCACACATATGTACTTACAACACCATCCATTACACCCAAACAGTGCCCCCAAACACAAGACTCACCTGTACCTCTGGCCTTCCGTAGAGCTTGGCATACAGAGGCAGGACCCCGTCCACTAGCCTCTCCAATTCCTCCTGGGTGAAGGCTGGGGCCCTTTCCCCTGCAACACGAGCCACTTCCATGACCAGAGCCAGGACACAGCAGTACACTGAGTGGAGTACCTGCTCGCACGAGATCATGGAGTCAAGTGAATTTGGGGTGATGAATTAGAGTACGTACCGCAGCGGTGTGCACCGTCACTGCCGCCAGCGATCATGATACACCAGGATTCCCCATTGGCATCCATGTCAACCAATGAGGGTGCGAACAGCGGTAAACACCTCCTTACACTGTTATGTCAACCGCTAGAGGTATGAGGTCACTTCCACAACTACCGTTCTGGATTACAGGGGGCAGACATTTTGGCCTTAACTACGCATTAATAAAAATGATATCTGCACAATGCAGGCCCTATTGTTCACCTAACACACCTATGCATGTGACCATTAACAATACCACACATAAAAAACCCTGTTCACTCATTAAGGTCTAGATGAAATTCTATCAAGAACATTTTACTTTTGAGTCCCTACAATCAAGTAAGCAGTTCACAATGAATGATAATGTGTGCCTATGTATGTGTGTTCCTCACACGTGTTTCAAATCCCTTCTAGGTACCGACCCTTGTGGCGAGGAAGGGCCCCATCGGTGTACAGACCACTTGTTGATTTGTGGAGCGTCACATCATAATCAATTACAGACTCACCCGTGCAACTATTCTCGAACTTTGTGCATTACTGGATCCTGCACTAACTCCGGCAAATTGTAAGCAGCATGCCATCCCTACTGAAGTGCAGGTGCTCTCTGCACTCCATTTCGTGGCCACAAGCTCATTTCAAGTGACAGTGGGCATGGGTGCAGGAGTTTCACATCCAATGTTCAGCATGATACTGACAAGATTTCTAATTGCATCTGTACGACACCTGCAGTCCTAAGTGAGGTTTCCCCAAAGTACTGACCTCCCTGCCATCAAATCTGACTTCTATGCGTTTGCAAACATACCCCATGTGATCGGTTCCATCGATGGCACCCACATACCTATAGTACCCCCAAGGGTCAGTGAATGAGTGTACAGAAACAGAAATAACTTTCACTCCATGAACATCCAATTGGTATGTACTGCAGACCAGTACATCTCACATGTAAATGCCATGTTTCAAAGTTCAGTCCATGATTCCTTTGTGCTGAGGAACAGTAGTGTGCCACACAAGATGGAACAACTACAAGAGTACAGAGGGTGGATCATAGGTAGATGTTTCTGTCACTAACTGCCACCTAGCAGACAGCCAGGCTGTCTGACTCAGACGCTTGACAATGACTTCTCTGTTTTGCACATTTTTCTAGGTGATTCTGGCTATCCCAACTTGCGTTGGCTCCTGACACCAGTGAGGAATTCTGGGACAGATGCAGAGAGGAATTACAGTGAGGCCCATGGACGTACTAGGAGGGTGATAGAGCACACAATAGGTCTCCTGAAGGCTAGATTTTTTTGTCTACATATCTCTGGGGGTTCCCTGGCCTATGGGCCAGAAAAGGTGTGTAGAATAGTGGTGGCCTGCTGCATGCAGCACAACGTGGCAGTGAGAAATTCTATCCCCCTCTTGGATGTGGATGGGGCTGTAAATCCTGAACAGCTTCCTCAGAGAGGGGAGGAGAGTGATGGTGATGATGAGGAAGGGGAAGACGTCAATTCCAGGACCCAACTGATACAACTCTACTTCCAGTAACTATGTGGGACTAAGGGCTGACATTGATGTTTGTGACACATACTGTCAGTGTGCTTTGTCATCTAGGTGGGGTTTGAATCTACTATTTGCAACTGGGTCCAGGTCTGCATGGTACCAAATACAATTTAGTGCTTTTTTTTTTTTTTACATTTAGGCACACAGGTGTACTTTCATGCTACGCATTACAAATAAAGTAGTTATCAGCCAGTTGCATCCATACTTCACTTTGTTCACACATTATGACAGGGGACAGTGTTACAGGTGTGATATGTGTTTTATATGCGGCAGGGATTGAATAGTGCAATTTACAGTGATGGCAGCTGGTCATGGGTGGTTGTCCTCAATGCCAACATGGTGGCAGCCTTGTTGTTAGTATTTATGGGTCATCAATGCTTACATGAGTTCTTATTGATTGTTAGCACTGTTTGGTGGTTGATTGTGTGGGATGGTTGGTAGGCAGATTGTTGCAGAGTTACTTCTTGGAGTGGGCCTTGTTTTTGGCAGGGGTTCCAGTCCCATGTCTTGGCTTGAGGGTCCGTTTGGGCGCCTGCTGTTGCCCTAGAGGAGATGACATGGTTTTTCCTTGTGTTTCCTCTGAGGGTAGTTCGTGGAATGTTGCTGCTGATGCTGTCATTGTCCGGTCTGTCTCCTGTGCTGTAGTGGGGGCCTCCTATCCTGTGTGGGTCTCAGACTGGGTTTGTACCAGCTGCAGTAGTGCTCCTGCTATGCTGGCCATTGTGGCTATGTGCTGTTTCCACTGCTCCATGGCCTCTTGGTGGTGTTCCTACTGCATCCTCTGACTATGCTCCAGGGTGGATACTATCTGGGCCAATCTGTTATGGGTATGCTGGTAGGCCCCCAGGACCTCAAAGATCACATCCTGGACTGCAGCATCCATCCTGTGGCCTCCCCCCTGGGCCACTGAGGCCCTACCACTGGGCCTAGCCCGCTGTGCCTGTGTACCCTGAGACAGGTCTGGCGGTACCACTTGTATTTGGGCCATCGTCTCCCTCCCTGTTGGTAGGGGGTGGTTGTGGCCTCTGTACCTGTGTTCCACCAGTCTGTGGCCTGAATACACTAGTGTGTGGACTGTTGCCCTGGGCTGATGTTCTTTGCTGGGTGGTAGGGATGTCAGTGGTATCCTGGGCGGGGCTGCTAGTTGGTGACAGTCCAGGACGGTGTGAGGGGCCAGCCTGCTCATCAGTGTCCAAGGATCCATCCCCAGTGTCCTGTGAGATGCCTCTGTCTCCCTGGGGGGCACTGCCACTCCTTGTCCTGTCCGTCAGGGTGGCATGGGTGGTGGTGCCTGTTGGGGGAAATGGACATCTCTGTTACAAATGCATGATCGGATGAGGTGCACAGGGCTGGGCTGTTTTGTGCTGGTGTAACTTTTTGGGGCCATGCAGGGTGCCTTTGTGTGGTTTGCACTGCATTTTGCTTAGGATGTGGAGTTGCATTGTGGGTGGTGTAGTGCCATTGTGAATCCTTGCAGGGGTAGGTGGCTGTGCACAGGGGGAGGGATATGGGCCTGTTAGTGGGTTTGTGGGCATGCAAAGGGAGTGGATTCAGTGGCTGTGGGCTGGGTGGGGTGGTGGTCCTGGTGGGTGTTGGTGGGGTTGGGTGGTGCATGCATTCCAGGTATGATGTATATGGGGTAAATGTACACGACTTACCCAAGTCCATTCCTCCAGTGAGTCCAGTGAGTCCCTCAGGGTGCAGGATGGCCAGTACCTTTTCCTCCCAGTCGGTGTATTCGGGTGGTGTTGGTGGAGGTCCTCCCCCAGTCTTCTGGACTGCAAAGTGGTGCCTAGATGCCATGGCCCTGACCTTACCCCACAGGTCATTCCATCTCTTGCGGATGTCGTCCCTGGTGCGTGGAAGGTGTCCCACTGCATTGACCCTGTTGACAATGGTCTGCCATAGCTCCATCTTCCTGGAAATGGGTGTGTGCTGCACCTGAGCCCTGAATAGCTGTGGCTCCACCTTCAGGATCTCATCCACCATGGTCCTTAGCTCCCTTTCTGTGAATAATGAATGCTTGGGGGGTGACATGGTGAGTGTGGTGAATGGTGTCGGGTGTGGAATCGCGGTGAGGGTGCTCTTCTGTGGGTTGGTGTGAGTCTCGTGTATAGTGGCGTTCGGTGTCTGCTTCTGCTGCTCTCTGTCTTCGTTGGCCTAGTTTCATTGGAAAGGATTGTGGGGTGTGTATGTGAGTGTTTATGGTGTTGTGGATGTGTGTCAGGTGTGTGGGTTTCTAGCTTATCCAATGCGTGCACTTCTTGCTGTTGTGTCCACTTGCTGCCCATGGCGGTCGGCACCGCCAATGGTCGTTTGACTTCCACTGACCGCCAAGGTGATTTGTGCATCATTATTTGGAGGACCGGATGTGGGTGTGCTTGGCGGTGGCAGGTGGAAGGTCCAGCATTTCCCCCGACAGGGTCCTGGCGGTGACTGGTGGGCTGGTGATTTTTGGCGGTTTCGGGATTTTGGTTCATTATATGGCGGGTTTCTATTCAACGCCAATCGTGGTCTTCTGTTGACCGCCGCCACGGCGGTCGGCAGTGTTTACCGCCGTGTTCATAATGACTGCCTATGTCTTAAATATCATCCACTAAACTGTCACCCAGTTGGCTTCAATAATAGGAAATCCACTTATAGGGACAATATTTTTGTAAACAAATATTTAGGAAACTTAGGATATTTCTGTTGGGTGATAATTATGCATGCAATATTATAACATACTTCCCAGTACAACACTGCCCTACCAGGCGATGCATCAGCATCAGACCCTAATTCATAACATATTTTATTTCATAATATATTGAGTTTGCATCCTTCTTTTTCTATTCATGCAAATATCTCACAGTGCCAGACTAACTGTGCCCTTAGTGCCTTGAAAAGGCCAGAGATGCCATTGAACCTCATTGACTCTAAAAAATATATGTTCTTGTGGGACACACTCAAGTTCCCCAAACAATTTCCAGTATTGAATCAGCAAGTGCAAGGCTTGAGTGTGTCATTTGGTGTGTGCACTATTGAAATTTCTGCCCAGCGACTCATCTGACCTCCTGGACAGCATCTGTTGCACTCTCCTGTGCAGTTCGACCTGTTGCTGAGGCTGCTGCCTCAAGCGAACTGACAGCCTGTATGACTCTCAGTTCGAGACCTACCTGCTCCCGCCTGCGCCTCAACCCTGGTGGCCTAGTGGCCATCTGCAAGTAAATATCTTCTGTCTCTCTTTACTTCTACCTTTACTTCTCTTTTTTACTTCAGTTTTTATTTTCTGTCTTTTATTCTATTTTTTCCTCTTGTGTCTTTCTCTCTCCTTTCACTCTCACTGTGTTTTCCCCACTCCACTGCTTCCCCTGCGGCCCGTCCCCCCTGCGAAGCACATTTCCCACCCTTCCGCCTCCCAGCTGACTAGATCCCTGCCTCCCTTCCCTTCTTAATGACCGCTGCTGCGCACTGAGAGGGCAACTTCTCTGGCCTCCTGGTCAGCGTCTGTTGCCCTCCTCTGTGCAGCTCCACCTGTTGCTGCTGCTGTTGCCTCTACCTCAAGCGAACTGAAAGCCTGTCTGACTCTCAGTTCAAGGCCCATCTCCACCCCCAGGCTCCCCCCGGTGCCTCATTCCTGGTGGCCTAGTGGCCATCTGCAAGTAAGTATCTTCTGTCTCTCTTTACTCCTGCTTTTACTTCTGTTTTCATTTTCTGTCTTTTATTCCATTTTTTCTCTCTTGTCTGTTTCTCTGTCCTTTCACTCTTCCTGCGTTTACCCTCACTGCTGCTGCCCCTGTGGTCCTGCTCCCCGTGAAGCAGTTTTCCTGCCCTCCGACCTCCCAGCTGACTGGGCCCCCACACATCCCTCCCCTTCTTAGTGGCGGCTGCTGTGAAGCCGCACAGCTGGCACTCTGAAGGTGCTCCAAAGGCAAGCCCATCTGTGCCCATCCACCCCCTGCACCATGGACCCTGGTCCTCACTGCATCCACCGGTTCAACGCCAACACTGTACGCGCTCTCAGTCCGGGAAGATCCTCAGCCTGCCACCTAGCTGCCCGGAAGAACACTCATGGACCTTTTTCATGCCGCACATGCACCCGCACCCTCTGAGAACCACCTCTCAATCCCATACCAAGCACGGCCGACCACCTCAACTGCATACTCCTCAGCACAAGCTCCCTCATCAAGTATGCTGTAGAAGTCTGGGACCTCCTCGACTGACTGCCCCGGACGTTGCCCTCTCCACAGAGACATGGATCACCCCCACCTCTGCCCGGGACATCGCCACGGCCATCCCAGGCAACTACAAAATCACCCACAAGGACAGAGCCAACATGACTGAAGGAGACATTGCCATAGTCTACAAGAACACCTTTGCCTGACAGCCACCAACAAGTCACAGTCTCAGCCAACCCATGAACACCTACACTTTCAGATTCAGACCAATACCCATCTCCTCCATCTGTGGCACACTCATCTACAGGCTGCCCAGACCCCAACCCCAATTCTGCAAAGACATCACCGACCTCATCATTCCCCAAGTGCTCACCCCCTCTGACTACATCCTACTCAGCGACTTGAACTTTCACCTTGATACCCACGATGACCCCCAACACCACAAATCTCCTGGACAACCTAACAACACTCAACCTCTAAAAACTCGTCAATGTCCCCACCCACAGAGCCGCACACATTCTCGACCCCGTCTTCTCAGCAGGGAACAACATCACCATCTCTCACACCTCCGAACACCACTGGACCAACCACAAGTGCACCCACTTTACCTGCACGCCACTATGCCCACCGCCCCGTTGGCAGATGCTTGGGCAAAGTTACAGAAGCACATCTCACCAACACTCTCGACCACTCCCAGATACCGGACGTAGCAGACACTAATGAATCTGCACGCAATCTACACCACTGGTTATTGGAATGCTGGAACAACGTAGCCTCCCTAAGGAAACCTGCGGGAAATCTACATAGCAAAACACCTAAATGGTTTACGCCAGACTTACAAGCATCCAAACACTCATGCAGATGACTGGTACAGAAATGGAAGAACAACAAATTAACCGAAGACCGCACAACCTACAAGAATGCAGTCACCATGCACCTCTAGAACATCAGAGCCGCCAAAAAAGCTGCCATTCAAGAACGCCTCAGCACCAGTGCTCACAACAGCAAAGAGGTCTTCGCCATCATAAAAAAGTTCACGAACCCTGGGACAGACACCTCATCCAACCCTCCGTCAAAATACCTTTGCAATGATCCTACCACCTTTTTTCACCAAGAAATCTCGGACATTTATTAAGGTTTCAGGAGCTAAGACCCACCCGCACCACCCACAAACCTCACCACAGACTTGGCACCACACCAGATCCTGAACTCCTGAATCCTCATCACCAAAGAGGATGCCCAACGACTCATGAACTCCATCCACTCGGGAGCACCCTTGGATCCATGCCCTCATCATATCTTCAACCTAGCCAGTGCCACTTTAGCACCTGAGCTCTGTCGAACTATGAACCGATCCTTCAAGACGCCACCTTCCCATCAGACTGGAAGCACGCCGATATCAACCCACTTCTCAAGAAACCCACCGCCAACCCATGGGAGATGAAAAACTACAGACCCATCTTTCTGCTTCCTTTCCCAGCCAAAGTATTAGAAAAGGCCGTTAACCATCAACTCACCAAATTCCTCAAGATACACCAAATCCTGACCCATCCCAAACCGGATTCAGAAGCAAACACAACACCGAATCAACACTCCTAGCAGCCATCGACGACATACGCATCATACTAGACCACAGTGCATAGCAGCACTCATCCTCCTCGACCTCTCCGCTGCGTTTGACACATCTCCCACTTCACTCTCTGACACATCTCCCACTCCACCCTCTGCATCAGACTACATGACGCTGACATCCCAGATGAAGCACTGGATTGGATCAGTTCCTCTATCACCAGAAGAACACAGAGTGTCAGACTACCACCGCTCACGTCAGAACCCAAAGACCATGCAATGGAGTGCCCCAAGGATCATCACTCAGCCCAACGCTTTTCAACATCTACATGGCTCCGCTAGCCAAGATCCTCAAACAATACGGGCTAAATATAGTCTCTGATGCCGAGAATACCCAACTGATCCTCTCCCTGTCCGATGACTCTGGAAAAGCCAAGAGAAATTTCCACAACGGGATGAGAGCAGTTGCCACCTGGATGGAAGCCAGCTGCCTCAAACTCAACTCGGACAATACAGAGATCCTTGTAATCGGTTCCACCCCTTCTGCCTGGAACAACTCCTGGTGGCCAACTGCACTGGGAAACTCCCCCACTCCCATGGACCACGCACACAATCTGGGCATCATCATGGAACCTCTCCATCCATGACTTGTCAAGTCAATGCCGTCTCATCGTAATGCTTCCACACCCTCTGACTCCTGCAAAAGATTTTCAAGTGGATCTCCTCCGACACATGGAAGACAGTCACCCACAAACTCGTCACTAGCAAACTGGACTACAGCAACGCATTCAATGCCGGCATCACCAAGAAACTACAATCAAGAATACAAAGAATCCAGAATGCAACAGCCATACTCATCCTGAACATCCCCGACACAGCCACATCTGCTCCCATCTCAGAGACCTACACTGGCTCCCAGTCAACAAGCGCACCACATACAAACTCCTGATCCACACCTGCAAGGCACTACACAACATAGGACTGGCATACCTCAACAACCGCCTCGCCTTCTACGTACCCAACAGACATGTCTGTTCTTCCCAGCACGCCCTTGCAGCCATTCCCAAGATCCAGAAAAGCACAGCAGGAGGAAAATCCTTCTCCTACCTCGCAGCCCGGACATGGAACATGCTACCGCTCAAGCTCAGGCAGTCCACATCACTGAAGCAGTTCAGGAAGGACCACAAGACCTGGCTCTTCAATTAAGCAGCATGACCACAAACAGCGCCTGGAGACCCTATGGGTGATTAGCCCCACTTCGAAAATGACTGATTGATTTTTAGCATAGTTGACAAACGGTGCACTTTGTGAAATTTGCAACAGTTGTTAAAGTCACAAAACTTTGTTTAGAAATGAAAATTCCCTCAAACAAATGTAGTTTGCATAAGAATTGTTGCATAAAGACATTTTCTGTAAGAAGATTCGCCCACTACACATGGGTATTTGCAAGAGGTGTTTCCTGGAGAACCTAACTTTCAGAGATTTCGGACCCCATAAAGATTTTTTTAAACATCAAACTCGTATTCAAGATGGCAACTTTTTTGTGAAACTTCACAAACTTTGCATACGAAAACCTTTGCAACTTCGCCCTATAATATGAGCATTGACATAAAGGCCAGTTATTTCACTGATGAAAATGGCTTTTTCTGCTGGAACAGGTACATCAGTGCTAAAACAGCAATTCACTGATCTTTTTCTAGCTATTTTCATTGAGCAAGATTGTATTGAGTCATCCGCAAGGCAGCTGACTGCTCGATGTCCGGAGGAAGAGTTTACCACTGCAGCAGTTCGAGGCTTAAACCATATTACACAAGGTCACGAGTTTTGCCTAAAATGTCTTTCATCTTCTCAGGTGCGTCTGTGTTTTACCTTCAAGGCTTTGTTCAATTTCAGAAATTGTAAAGAATGTAAATTGGTAGACGTGAATAGTCAATTTGAAGCGCCTTCATATGTCTCTTTGCGTGACCTTAATAGTTTCGTGAGAAGGATGCAAGATTTTAGGAACTAGATATAGGAATATTTATGTGCAACTAGTGCAGACAGAAAGGCCCGCGGCCTCTTCGCACTTTTACTAATAGGGAGTTGTATGTTCGGCTTGTACGACTATGTGAAGGAGTACTCCTGCAACAGTACTTCCAGTACTCACAAAGGCTTTTATCAGTCGGCACTGGAATGTGCAGTGGGATGTGCTCCTACTGGGGCGCACACAGATCTGTCAATCCATGTCGGTGACTACTGAATTAGCATGAAATACAACGGCTTCATGTTGTTCTGCTAACTAACAGAAGCAAGCAAGCACTCCCTCTCCCGCAAGAGAACATGCTCTGAAAAGTGTTCCTAAATAATAAAAATCATTTATTAGAATAAATACCAGACCACCCCCTTCATGGAGAAATGACTACGGATGTGCATAGTTTTTCCTTGCAAATTAGGTACGATTCTTAAAGAAAGTATGAAAACCACACAGAGTACCCGAGGGCTTAACGTGAAAATATGGGCTTCAACAGGCATTTCCTATGTGCGCATAATTTGTGTTAACTCACTCGCGACGGATAAGTAATCAAGGTATACACTTGAGTACAAATTGCTAATGAGTTACCGGTGTCGAAAATCTCAGGGGACTTGAAAGCAAACTATGCACTTTCATGCAAAGTGCCAGCAAGTCTTTGCAGCAGGAAGGTTTTAGAACATTTGGGAGAAAGAGCTAAGCAAGGTATGCACTCACTTAATAATAGGAGTGTTAGGATCCTATTGCACCTCAAGTATTTCTGAGTTTTATCATGCAACAGTGGTAAGCGGCCCATTACCCCTCTGCCACCTGCTACCGGAAGTGCTGTTTTGACCAATCCACAAGGAAACACTAACCCTTTAGTGCTTTGTAGACGGAGGTGGAACGAGCACTTGAGTATATGTCAGTCTGATATATATGATATATGACGAAAGAAAAAAACTCCCAGACTGAAGGAAGCTGGACAATAAAAGAACCAGAACCTTAAGCTCATCAGGGCTGGCAAAGGAGAAAGAAAACAACATTTCGAAAAGAGACCTTTTCTTAGAAAGCAAAACCAGCTTGGCCTCCTCCTTCAGTGCCAAGACCACCACAATTTTTGTAAATGCACATTTACAGACTCGCTCCTGGGGTTAGTAGGCTCTCTGTGCAATCGTGCCTTAGGAGATAATCAGAGAACAAAAAGATCAGAGACATCTACAGTTGGATGCTCTAATAAAGTTAGGACATTTCCTTCCTTAAAGTTCACTTCCAGGACAGAAATGCTTCTGACGTTTTGTCAATCACTCTACCATCAGTGAACAAGTCATGGCTCTTATTCAGTATTTTGCCATTTAAATCTATAGGTTTTATATGGAGAAATAATTCTCCCCATTCTCCGAGCCACATGAAACATGCATATAAGAACCCAAGAAAAGTATATATTTGACGTGGGAAGTAAAAGTAAATAATAAGTTTACAAGAAGTTACAAAAGACGATTGTAGTCCAGCATTTCGTGGATGGATTATCAAGTGGCCACAATATTGAGACCAAAATATCAAAAAATAATATAGGGAGAGTGAGAAGGTAAGTGAATATAGATAAGTATAGGTTTACATACCTTCACCTTACATCTACATACGCCGATGATATATATTGTCAAGGTACATATTTGTGGAGTTATGTGTACATACCTACTTACCTCCTGATTTTTTGGTCCTCAACATTTTCATCACAATATTGTGGCAACTCGATATTTCATCCTAGATAGTCCAGATCTACCACAAAAAGTTGTAATGCATATGATTATGGCAATTGTCTGACCTTAGGTATCTCAGCATCAATTTTATTCTACTAGCACTATCATTTCTTCCTTTAGTGATTATTATTATCTTCTATCTTTGGGCGTGCTACCTCGAGTCGGTGCAGAACAGTTTTTGAAGCCTTCTCTAAACTGCTGCTCAAGCCCAAAACATTCAGAAATACATGAAAAGAATACTGGACTACTTAGAAATATTTGAAATGTTCTTGGTGTATCTAAATTTGAATTTTAGACACCTAGGAAAGAAAGTATATGTTCTAGAGATTAACGAAAAAAGGTTAAACTTGATTGCACAAGAATAGAGGTATTAAAACTAAGAGACATTTTTCATGGTTCCACTACTAGGAATGTTCAAAACAACTGCAAAATAGGTTTCCAATCCATAGGGCCTAGCACAGAGCGAGCCACATCTCATCGGTTTCCTTTTGCACAAAGGAATAGTCAATAACACCTAGTTGCAAGGTTTAAGACTTCTTGAAGATAGATAAGGGTACAGTTTTCCAAAAAGACTTAGAGGGCCAACTTAGTTAAATTCCTGATGGATGATGCACAGAATGTATTTTAACAGAGATCCGCTGCTGTGTCCTTCAAGCCTCACCAATGAAATTGTATTTCTAAAGGTTGTAGATAATTCTCATGGGTAGATTCTAGACGTGGTAAAGATTCATGAGCTGATAGACCAGGAGACCTAGATAAAGCAAATTACCACAGTGTAGTTGTGAGAATAAACATGTGTTCTGTAGAGGAACATGCTGTTCTGATGGAATAACTAGAAACATTGTTTTCAGCAGCTGTGTATGGTAAAAGCAGACAGAGGTATGACTTCCCAGAGCAAGCTTATTTTATTGTATTCACTGGTTCTGGAGGAGTACCTAGTAGCTGGGGTCAAAACTACTCCAGATGACTCATGTTCTTAGCAGACTCATTTGTAATAGGGAGAACCTCTGTTTATTCCAACTAGAATAGTACAAAGGTGTGCCTCATCCAAAGGCAGATTATCTGTAAGGCAAAAAAAAAAACGGAGAGGTCTTTCTCTCATCTTGATTGACCCTGACGATGATTTGTGTACTGCCTGGTTCTGAAAAAGAACAAAATCAATAAAATTGGCTAAGGCATGCCAGAAAATGAACAGACTTAATGATCATTTTGAAGCATTTGTGTGTAGTTGAAAGTGATTTGAACAGAGTTGTGAATAATACCCGAGTTCTCTCTGAAAAAAGATTGGAATCAGCTCATGGCTGTCCCTGCTATACAGAACAACGTCGCACATCTTTTATCCAGAGTCAGATGATTCACAACATCAAAATCAGTGTATTGGTCTAACAGGACCCTGGCAGCTGTGCTACTCAGGTCCGGGGTCAAGCTTATGTCCTCTAGGACAGCCACCAAAACTGATTCTGCTTTGAAATCCAGCTTGCTGTGAGTGAAGTAGGTCTGAAGATTACTGGAAATTGTCAAACCATTTGAACAAGTCTGGTAAGGCCAGAGAACAAAGGATGCTCTTAAGTTCATATGGGTCCACATACGTTTTTTAAGGGCGGTGCTTAAACTGTCGATTTCCAGGCCAGACACATTTTTTTCAGTAGCAGATGAAGCATTCCTAGTCAAAGTCAATGAACACCCACTTAGAAGATCAAACTTATAGTGCACACATTTCAGACAAAGAGCATCAGGGGGAAAACAGCCACGACCCCATTGTGCCACCAATGGTTTAATAAGATGATTTTGAAACTTTCGAAGAGGTATATACCAAGCGGGTGGGGGCCAATCAGAGATTTGAGGCAATCTGGGGAACCTTTCTGCTGCCTTAATCAGCATTAATTTGCACCACTAGAATAGGTTTCCTATGATGTTTGAGATACTGCGTCATAATTCCCAATAGGCAGTGCCGTAGGGAGCCCCCCACTCTAGCTGCTTAAGCGAGGACTGCCACTGACCCGGTTACATGAGGAACTTGATCCCACCTGAATTCTAATTAGTTGGTTATAGGCCTCTTCTATCTTTAGCTCTGCAGACAAATACTCATAAACGATGCTGTTGGGGGAAAACGAACCTGATGGGTGCAGGCCTGGGGTTACTAAACAAAGTGACAGGAACAGAGAAAGAGAAAATATGGAAATAGGGGTAAATCAAAGGGAGAGTAATGAAAAGAAAAAAAACATGGATGAGAGAGAACGGTGGGAGTGAAAAATTAAGGAGAAAAAATGGAGGGTAAATAAAAAGGGGAAAGATAGAAAAGGAGGCTGAAGGAGGGTGAGAGAAAGGACGACGTGAAACTAAAGAAAGAAAAATGTTGGAAAGTATGGTGGAGGGATGAAACAATTGAAGACTGAAAGAATGGGTAGATTAAAGGGAAAAACGTTGGAGGGAAGAGTGAAAGGATGAACAAGTGTAAATAAGACTGAACAGATGGTGAAGAATGGATGAACGTGTGTAAGACTGAATAGATACATTCATATATTGATAGATGAATGAGTGAAAGGATTTATGCCTACATAAATTGATGAATGAATGGATTGAAAAAAGTTGTGGGATGGGGAAGGGTGGGTGGATCGGAAGGTGAAGGAATGGAAGCATGAATTATTAGATAGAAGGGTGAACCGATAGATAGATGAAATGGGAATGAAATGGTGGAAGGAACTTCACTAAAGAGGGTTGAGTTACCTCACTGTGCATGGTTTGCATGATTTGAGGCCGGTTCAAGTGGGGGCTATTTTGATGTTGTGGCTACGCCCTTGCATTAGGCATTAGAGTATCCGGACTAGTGATCTGTGATATGGCTTGGTTTCTTTTGCAAGATTGGCACCTTAGGTATATATTTTTTCCCTTCCGATTCATTATTTACTGACCTGATTTGGCACTTTTTTGCACTAATGCACTTTTTGAATGTCTTATCATGCGCATTGGAAAATTGCACTACTAGCACGATGTAGTATTAGTAAATTAGAACAATTTTGCAATGCCAGGTCTAATACCATTGCTCTAGTTAATGTAATGTGTTACTAGGTTTTCAATCTCTCGCCCTGGTTGCTTAAACCAGTTTTCCATTGATAGTTCTTTTAAAATGTTCTCAATGCTTATTTTTGTTGCTTGAATTAGGAAGTGCACTGCATTTAGCACATATTCACACACAGCACTTTTTACACGTGTTCACTTTATTGGAATCTACTGCTCTAGCTACTGTAAAGTGCTTTTAGATTTTTGATCGCTTGACCTCATTTTTTAGACCATTGCTGCACTGATATTTCTTTTACCATGTTCTCAATTTTTGTTTTTGATGCTTGATTTTTGAATTGCACCGTACTTGGCGCGTATTTGCACACTGTAAAATGGAAATTGCGTTCCCCAAATAACTTTTTTGTACTTGTTCACTTTAATGCTACCGCTGCTATTGTTTACTGTAAACGTATTATTGTTGCGATCCTGATAATGTGTGATAATGGTGCTTCTCTGTCCTATTGGTAACAGTCAAATTTTTTCCTGAGATATGTTCATTTTTCCTTCTTACCTATCCTGCACAATAAAACAAAAACAAATACAAAAGGAGCATCTGGAGACCCACATTTAAGAGAAGCCAACAGTTATGTAACCTCCACCACTGAGACTAAGGGAAGAAAATAAACATGCTGCAGCACTCAGCCACCATTTGTGGTGGGAAAAATACTATCATAATTTCGTTTTACTTTTCTGTAAGCATTGCAGGCGACTCTTGCCAGATAATGTAAGGACATTAGGAGCTACAAGACTACTTAAGACAGAGAACAGTTCTTTTGATGACTGGGGATTACCTGGATCTGTGGTTTATTCCTTTATCACCTGAGGTTCATTCTTCTGTAGTCGCAGTTTATGGGCTTTCAAACCTCAAGACAGATATGAGTGTTTCCATCAGTGTTCATATTGATGAGGGCGCCATTTCTCCCACCCATTGATTCATCATCTCCTTCATGGTGTAATCATTTTATTAGGAACTTCTTGGTCCGAAATATTGGTCATCTGTCAAACTTTGATCTTTAAGGAAACTATTTCCTGAAGAGACAACATGGATTCCCAAAAAGCTGACTCTTCAAACACTATCTCTAAAAATGTTTTAAAATATTATATACAAGAAGCATATCCAGATCAAAGGGGGGGGTGGGCAGGGAAGGGCAATTGGTGAGACAAGAAAAAACAAGTTACTGAACGCTTCTGTCATCTCAGGATTACTTCGGATTTGATTTCTGGTACTTCTGCTTGCCCGTGAAGTCACCAGCTAAATAAGAAAATTTTGAGATACCTGTTAAACATATGTAATTATTGCGTTAAGGATGTAGTATAATTTCTTAATCACCTGCTAAGTATCTTTTGAAAATATATTGAGGTTCTGGAATGTGTTCTATATCTTGTTTTTCTTCCTTTTTCAAAACAAGGTTTACTCAATAATTTATTATATACAACAGCAAGCTTTTCTGAATGTCATGTCAATATTCTTCACAACTAATAGCTTTCATTTTGAAATACATCAGATTCATTCGTTTCTCTAACGTAGTGGATTCCTGAAAGTAAACAATCTGTATCAACATGAGCATAGTATTTGTATACTGGGAATTATAATTGTTTGTGTCAGTGTTTGGTAATACACACAATACAAACTCGAGCAAGGTTCTTCTACATGAAATCTTGCTCTTGGTAGCATTCACCACCCCAGATACCGTATCCGCAAGGAGCTCCAACCAAGGAAGACCACAACATCCAGAAAGGGTCCCGATATACCAGAGGTTTTAAGTAAAGAAAATAAAGGTTCAGGCTTCATAATTTCTAAAACAAAATGTTTCCAAATATTGAAGGGTAGCTGGCTCAAGAATGAGGATTCTACTCAACGTGTGACTTCGTGGACTTCAACCATAGAGTTCCAACGATGAGTGTGCACACACAGCACTTTGTCCCTTTTATTCTGCCTGATTTCCGTTTTCTTCCGAGGCCATATTAGAAAGTGAAAGAGCAAATGCCAGTCTTTTTTGCATCATAGCAGCACACCCATCTTTCAAATAGGTAAATTCCTCTATACTGGGCAGTGTAGCCTGACAAAATCAGTGTCAATACAGAGTTTGAAAACGATTTATTGTCCTTATTTTAATGATTTGACCTTAATAGGTCAACTAATTCTTCAGACTAAGCCACCAGCTCTTCCTCAAGAGCAGAACTAAGCTTGATATCCTATTGAAGTTCCTCTAGCCTGTGTTGTTGTTGATCTTACCTGGGTGGAAATCCTCAGTGACCTCAAGGTCTGGACTTGAGTAAAATCAAGTTAGAGTAATAAGAAACCCTACATCCTGCTCATCATAGACCCGAGGCAGCTATCTTAGATAAACCTACAGTGCATGCGAGCTGATTGGTGATCTGCCTAGCTAGTGTTTCCATACTGTGAGCAGTTGCTTGCTTCATTTATTATGGACTTCCTACTGTATAGTTTTCCAGTACCCAGTAGCCACTTTCCAGTGTGAAGTGGAGCACAGGCCTTTCATCACCTTCAGTGTGCCGTGTGCCAGAAGAAGTGGCACTAAGAGATGCTTGAGGTTACCCTAACCTTTCAGCCTGTATGGAGGTCTGTTACTCATCTCACTCTTGTTCTAGCTAGTCTTGCATGGTAGTTCCATCTGCCCATTGTGTGTGCTATGATACAACCCTAATTTCCCCCACAAATCAGAATCCTCCCTGACTGGCTTCACTGACGAAATCTGTCCCACCTGGACATGTGGACTTGTAACTGGAACCTAACCCTATACTGGGAGTCTTGTGAAAGCTTTCTCAGTAAAAAAACAATAAACACAAACAATAAGAACTTTGATGTTCTTATTTAACTGTCTTGTTGAAGCTCCACACAGCTTGTAACCCTTACGTTGTGATTTGTCTTGTTTTTTTATCCCAGGCAACTAATGATCAAGAAGAGGAGATTTCGTGCTGTTGGTTTTTACTGGAAAGAATGGGTAGGCAGATTCTCTCCCACAGATTGACATTAGTCATTTGTTTTCAAGGCGAGGAAATCAAACCCCACACATTGTGAACAGCGTTTTATGGTCAACAAGGAGATTGCAAACAGTTCAAAGGGAATTACAATTTTTTACTGGAAAGCGGACAGTCATACCCCCTCCTATAGAATAATATTGGTATTGTTTCCTATGAGAGAGGATCACAAGCCTCCTTGTTTGTGAGCAGCATATCATGTAATAATTGCAGACATACAACTTGCATTATAAATTGGTACCCCCTATTGTTAGTTTGTAGTTACAGTTGACACTGGGGCACATTTACAAGAAAGTTGCACATCAGTCCCGATGTGCCACTTTTCTTGCGCTGCCCCTGCCCCACCTAACAACACCATGGTTGCGCCACATTTACAATATGGCACAACATGGCAGTCATTAGAACAATTGCGTCAACATTTTTGACACAATTGTAGCACTTTGCTACACTAGTGTCAAAAAGGTTAACGCTTGTGCAGCAAAGCTCAGGAAAGCCCATTGATTAAAATGGGTGCGTAATTTTAGCCCCTGCTCTGAGCAGGCATTAAAAATGATGGAAAACATGACGCACTAAAATGTTGTAAACCTCATTGCACCATTTCTTCAGGCCTCGTTGTGTCAGAATGCCCACCTTGCATCCATTATGCCTGACGCAGGCATAATGTGGTGCACGGGGTTGCAAAGTGGGCTCAATGCAAGCATTGCACCACTTTGTAAATACGGGCGAGGAAAAGACACCTTAACGCCACCTTAGCTTCAAAAGAAATGATGCTATGGTGGCGCAAGGTGGCACTAGGGGCTTTTAAATATACCCCTTTGTGCGTTTATTGAACAGTGTGTTTTCCACTTTTCAGTTTCACTTTTAACTGTACATATATGGCTATGGTTCTATTAAAGAGTTTTCTTTTAAATGAGTAACTATTCTGGCTGGGCATTCTATCTTTGCTGAAATTTCTGCATACTGACCTACAATTGCAAGCTATGAATATTGTGGTTATTTCCCATCAAGAAGTTGCAAGTGACATCGCAGCGACAAAGGCGTATACTTTGACATAAAACTCAACAATCATGACAGCCACCAATGCACAATTTTAAGTTATGCATGCCACCTTCAAAGTCTGTTTCCCTGTTCTGCTGATCCAGTTGGTCAGATGAGCATGGACATCAACGCCTCAGGTTTCCCTCCCCCAGCTGTACTTTAAAATGAATATATGTCTGGTGTTCTGTCACCCCTTTCCCCTACCATCTCTTGTCCATAACCCCATCCAAATAATAGAAAAATACCTTATCGTCTTGCACACCCCCACACTTTTCAATACTCCCTCTTTCTCAGGAAGAAAAGAAATACCTTGCATCCTGCCAGTGTCACAGACCATTGAGTAAGTGGATTTTGAAACCAGTGTTCCCATTGACTGCTTGCTATGGAGCCACACATAACAACTGTTTTAAACTTTCTATCAGTGGATTCAAGACGTAATTTACAAAATAATAAGCGCTAGAGCTGTGTAGTTTTGATTCCACCTTATGGCTATTTCACCAGACACTCCCTGCTTCTTTATCTTGCTCTTACAGGTTATTTTACCTTTCTTGGTTTTTCCCTTTGTCACTGGTTTCCCATTTTCTTCTTTCCCCTTTTGTATTTTTCTCTCTCATGCTCTGAGTCAAAGGAAATATGAGTGTGATGACGCAGAAAAAGAGGGTCCAACATATATTCATACATATCGTGTAATCAAAACGTATAATGTAGTGTGATTTTAGTAAAGAAAATAATGTACGAGGGAAATTGTGCCCTCGGGGTAGTTCGCCATCAACGTAAACGAGCTTTAATGAATCACGAAGTATTGGAAATGTAGTAATCCGTCATAATTGCAAATGTATGCCATGATTTCTTGTTTGAAATTGTTTTGCTTAGCTTAAATTTAGTGGAGGCTTTGGCCTAGTTGCCTGGTCTCAAATTCTAGCTGCAAGGCTTTTTCCTTGAACTAATGAAACATATATTCTTGCTTGAAGTTGTATTTTTCCAGCAGAGATGACTAATACACTTATCTCCAAGGTTTCGTACTAGGCCGGTTTCATCCCCTTTGATACAAGGTCAGTCTGCAGGTGCGGACAATGAAGGTACAGATAGTAAAATAATTGGCAAACCATGTTACAACTTGTGTTCCAAGGCTCCAAGGACAGTGTATGCATAAATGAGTGCTAGTAAAAGACAATTTTCATTGGACAATTTGAAGCCAACCTATGAACTCTCCAATGGAAGACCCTGCAGAATTTGGAATGTTTCTTACTTAAACCCACTGGACAAAGAGAAGTCAGCCATTTTCCTTGATGCCAATTTGAAGCCAGATGCCAGACTCCATTTTGGACGACACCCTGATGCCCTTCTCTCTATCGGAGAGAAAGAGACTCACCCTAGAGACTTTAATTTGATTTGTCCCGTCTTGCCCATGAAGTAACTTTGCCCCAGTCTTCTTGCCGCTGCAAGGAAGCTTGCCCTTAATTTTGCCCCTTTGAAACCTGCCCCATGCTGATCGAACCGGTACCTGAGGGACGAAGTCTTTTCTTGAATGCTGTCTGTATTTGGTAAATATGAAAGGATAAATGTATTATGCATTGTGTTTTTTCCTTTTAGGTACCAACTGCTATTTTGTAGGGCCCAAGTTAGAAGTTTCCAAATTTGTGTTGACTAAATTCGTTTTGCATGAAATCCCACATGCCAATGCTAATTAGAGGTTAGTTGAGATATTCATTCGATGCACCATGTTAATTTGAAATCTTGTTATGCTAACCAATGTATGAAATTAGTCAAATACAGTTAGTCATATTAGTGATTTGCATTGCCATAACTGAGTGTATCATTATTCAGGTTTTGCGTAGATTGCGTTTCTTCCGCCGCTATGGACAGCTAGTAATGTTCATCTACATATATAATTTGGTTTTGAGACTTATATACATCGTGTTAGCTTTGTTAATATAGGGAAATAAATTCACTAACTTTTAATAAACTGGTGTGGTTATTCGTGACTGAAAGGTCATGGTGCGCCGAAATACCAACTGTTATTGATTTCTGATGTGTTATTTTGATCTATTAATTGGGTATTGATTGTCGATTATAATAGTTATTGATTATTGATCTGAGTGACCCAACTATTCTAGGATGAGGAGAGCCCGACTCGGTTAAAAGATTCACCGACCCCCAACGTGTCCAGGTACAGGTAATTTATAAGGGCTGGACGCGTTATCAGTAGATGGTAGCAGAGATTGATGGTTTAGCCCTTTGGGACCCCATCCGAACAATAGACAGAGTCAAGTTAGAATTTTCTTTGATAAAACAAGTTGGAGGGATGATGATGCCCTAAGTCCCCAATGAATTTCCCGGGATCTCGGAGCTTGCGAATGAAGAACATGGAGGTGTGAGAATGGTTTCGGCGTTTCTAGTGACAGTATGAGTGAAGTTAGGGTTTTGCGCTTGCACAGCTTATTGCCGCAGATTAATTGAGAAGTTTGTGAGAATTTTAGGGGGTTAAAAGATATTAGAGGAGTGTTACTCTAAAAGTGTGAGAGTAGGGAAGTCGCCGAACTTCACATGTGTGTAGCGCTTCGTGCAGAAAATTGTCCACGTGGTTGTTGATGTTAAGACGGGCCCTGCGAGGTCAAGAGACTCCGGAGTATGTTGAAAAGTGTATGAGACACTTGTTTGATGTTGTGATCTGGTCGGTTTAATAGGTTGATCGGGCGTGGTCAACAAGTCGGTATGAATGTTGCGGAGTGAAAGAAAACTTCGACTTTGAGATTTAACGAATTCTAAAGTGCACTAGAATAGTTCATTGATCAGTTGAGAGTAAAGTTTGCGGGTCAAATTTTGCTTGCGAAAGTGGGAAACCGAGAAAGATGGAATAACTGCCGAGGCTAGTGAAAAATCCCTAAGGTTTCTGAAGCAATTGTATTACCTTTCCTGTAGTAAACCGACAGATTTGTTTTATTCTTTTGGTTAGTGCTCGCATTATATTGCAGAAATTAGTTTGTGAGTGAAGACGAACAAAAGAGGACAAGCCGCGGGACTTTGTCAGCCGCAGTGTGTGAGTGTGACGTCACTAGGAGCAGCGCTGGGATAGGTTGGTTGGTGAGAAGGGTCGCGCACGAATTGGACACAGTCCGTGAAGCGCAATTGGTAGGAGAAAGGCAAGCGAAGAGTATTCCGGGAATTAAAGTCACTTATTGATTACACATTTTAAGAAAATAAAAGACGGAAAGATGAAATTTTTCAAAGCATTTAAGAGTGCCATGAGGGGAGATGTTTATATTAAAGCAAATGTAGGAGAAGAAACACCGCCTGAGGGTACACCAGCTTACATTGTCATTGAAGAAAAGGGTGTAGCACCATGTCTTTGGTTAAAACAATGGTGCAAATTAACAGAGAAGCATGGAAGTGTAGCGTTCCCTATCCACGGGTCGTTTAATCTAAGAGTTTTAGAAAATCTGAGATTTGCGCTATACGACATGAAAGTACCTCCAAGACCAGCACAGTTTGAGGCACTAGCAATTTGGGAGCTAATAGCTAGAAACCAACAACAAAAGAAATTTGAGACAAGAATAAGAAAAGTAGAAAAGACACTAGTGGATGCTAGATGGGACAGCACACAAAAGGTTTGGAGATCAGACGTATTGCAGGGGATTAAATTGTTTCCAGCAATTACCGATGAAGCGGAGACGGAAGGAAGGAAAGCCACCTATAAGACAAACAGGAGTCAGTCCAGAGATAGAGAGAACAATAGAAACTCGAAAAGGGGAGATGAGTCAGATGATGAGGAGTTCATTATACAATTGCTGAATGATCGCCCACCACCATACGTGGAAAGCGAAAAAGGCTCAAGCATTAGTACTGCCCCTCCAGAACCAATAAAGGGTAATGTAACACCAAATTTGAGAATATCTCAGAGGCCGAGCAGCTCCGACATGCCTTTCTCACCACAAATACCACAGATTCAGAGAATATACCCAGAGGTGCCAAAATTGAAACCTGCTGATAATTATCAGCCACAGATTCAAAGACACTGCTGTGATGAGCATAACATGGGAATGACTTCTGATTCAATGGCGCAGGGAGGACAAAACTATCAGAGACCGACATTGATTCAAGCCGAATCAACACAGTTTTTGATGCCTCAAAAGCAGGCACAAGAAGGGCCGAAGTATACTTGAGTAACAGAGAGCCAGTTAGGTATGCCAGCAATGATGAACCATAATGTGGGGATTAACATGCCACAGAATTTGGGGAACAGACAGAGTCCAGGCGCGATATCTCTGCCTATTACTGTAGGTCCACCAGTACCACTGTACATACAAGGAGACCCAAACGTATGTGAACAAGGGGTAGTAATGACACAGAGTGGGACAGGGAGAAGATGCATAGAGACCACTCCAGAAACAACTCCAATAGCGGCACTGCCAAATGGATCTGGGTCCTTGTCGGAATTCAGTCCAATTCCAATTTGTGCTCCGTCAACCGTGGTAAGGTCACATCCACCACTATTAGTACCGTTAACCTCAGAGACTGAAACATTACAGAAACCATCAGTAGCAGTTGACGTAACTGCTACACTGATGGGACTGAACGCGCAACAGTTAACACAATGGTTTAACAGCCTGAACTCCCCACAGATTACATCCAGCGGAAAGGGATAAGAAGACCTGAATAAAATAAGATTGGGCATGGAGGCAGATGAACTGGTAGAGGGAACAATGGGCTTGAACAGATTAGAATCATACACAGAGGAAGAACTAAGATACATGTGCCCTAGGATTACAAGAGAAGTAAGCAGCATACATAAGAAGTTACAAGAAATTGCAGACAGAAACGAGATTGATATAAGTAAGACTAAACACCTGAGCAGAAGTTACAGGTTAGACTTTGAGACAAAAGATTTTGAACACATGAGATCCGCAGGGATGAAAACACACCTTAAAGAGATACTGCAGAGCGCACAGGTCTGAAGATGTTTAGACAAGTGGGAGAGCAGGTGGGTTAAGAAGAAGGACAAAAAGAAAGAAAATACTCCAGAACGGAATGAGAAAAAACAACAGAATGACGATCTGATAACTATGTTACCAATGAGAGAGACAGCAGGGGGAAAACTTGTACATGTACCATGGCACAGGTGCGATATTCAATCCTTTACGGATGACTTTCCCAAATTGAGAGAGAAGCCGATTGAGTGGTATCAACAAACAGATAAATTTGTGAAACTCGCAAAATGTCTCTGGGAAGACCTGAATACTTTATTTGAAATTGTGGTTCCGGCAGATTTGTGGGAAGATTGTAAAAGGGCTGTAGGTTGGCCGACGAGTGAAGCAGAGAGAGATAGGGACACAGGTGCGCCATCACCTACGGTAATGAGTTTGTACCACAAGGTGATCGAGCACTTGAAAACCAAGGTTGCGTCGAAAAATGTGGATTGGCAGAGGATTGACAGGACCGCCCAAGAGGTTAAAGAGTCTATACATGCGTATTATGAGAGGTTGTTGAAAGCGTTTAAAAATTACAGTGGCACGGAAACGATTGAGGCAAAGGACATGCTCCATTTTGTGTTCAGGTTTGTGGAAGGGTTGAGACCCGAAATCAGTCAGATGATTAAAACGCATTTGATTTGTTGGCAGTCAAAGTCGATCGATGAAGTATTGAACTACGCAAAATACTGCAGTGATGAGATTGAGACAAAGCAGAAAAGACTGAAAGAAAAGGTGATGGTGATGCAGCTTAGGGCAGCTCAGACAGGTTTGCAAGGTTTGCAAGGTTTCCAACAACAGATGTCGCAGCAGCAGCAGGGAAATGCTATGTTCCAGCCGCAGATGAGAGGCAGAGGCCGAGGAGGTTTTGTGAATAATGGTCCTGATTTGAATACAGTTATGATTCCAAATGGTATACAGGCAATGAAGAAGGTGATGCCATGTCACATGTGCGGAATTGTCACGCATTGGAAACGGGAGTGCCCAATGATGGTGCAGGAAGGTGTAGGTCAGCAAAACAATGATGTGAATGCATTCCAGACTATGAGAGGACCGAAACTGAGAGGTCCGAATCCAAATTTCCAAAACAATATAAACCAGATGCAGGGTTTACAACCCATGCAATCGCAACAGTTGCAAATGCCCCGTGTGCAAATGGCACAATTGCAGCCAATGCAACAGCAGTTTCCTATGGTACCTAATCAGCAAATGCAAATACCCTTAGCACCAATTAATCAGCAGCAAGCAGTGCTTCCTCAACAGGTCACGGGTCAAGTGATGAACCAAAGTGACACAGTACACCAGTTCCCCTTACATAGTGAGAATGGAATAAACGATGCATGGGAGAGTGAAAGTTCAGACGAGGAAGGAAATTGTATGCTTGCAGCATCTTTGGAAGTTGATCAAAAGGGTCCGTATGTGGAGGGAAGAGTTATGGGTCATCGCGTTTCATTCTTGGTTGACACAGGAGCTACACGTTCCACTGTCAGGAGCATTGAAGTACCAAATTTGCCACTTTCAGGGAGAACAGTTCAAGTAGTGGGAGTAGCAAACAGGTACCTGACGAACCCAATCACAGACCCAGTGCAAGTCAGAATTGGTAACTATCAAGGGTCACATACATTTGTGGTGTGTGACTCAAGCCCGATATCGCTGTTAGGGAGAGACTTATTGTGCAAATTGGGGTGTTCGATTATGTTTTCAAACGATGGAATTAAAATTCAGACAAGCAGTGATGGGGAAGAAAAGGACAGTGTAGGAGGGGATGAGGTGGAAACTGTCGATGAAGAGTATCCCCTGATTGCCCTTTATCCGATGATCACTGAAGCAGATATTCCTGCTGAGCTACAAGAAACAGTCGGAAAAGAAGTGTGGGATATGACAGGGAAAGAGGTGGGATTGGTGAAAGGAGTGGAACCAGTGAAAGTGACTGTAAAACCCAATGTAACCTTTCCCCAGACCCCACAGTACCATATGGCACAAGACACCCTCATGAAAGTCGCCCAACTCATTGATGAGTTTGTAAAACAGGGAGTACTGAAAGAGGTGTTAAGCAGTCCATGTAATTCACCAATCATGGGACTAATAAAACCGAGTGGAAAGGTCCGAATTGTTCAGGATTTGAGGAAAATAAATGACATAATAATCAAATGTTGTCCCGTAGTATCGAATCCAGCTGTGATAATGTTTAAAGTTCCCTGTGATGCTGAGTGGTTCTCAGTCATTGACTTATCACAAGCATTCTTTTCTTTGCCCCTACATGAGGACAGCCAGTTTCTCTTTTGTTTCAAATTCTTAGACAGAGTTTACAGTTGGTGTCGAATTCCTCAAGGGTTTTCGGAGTCACCGTCAATTTTCAATCAGATTCTAAAGAAAGATTTGGAAGCGTTGGAGTTGCCATTCGAGTCAACCCTAGTACAGTACATTGACGATTTACTGATCGCATCCAAGACAGAAAGTGACTGCACAGCCGACACCATTGCCCTATTGAACCACTTGGGAAGGAATGGACACAAGGTGTCCCCTTCAAAATTACAATTCTGCCAGAAGAAAGTGAAATATTTGGGTCACCAAATAGAGAAAGGGTCATGAAGAATTATGAAGGAAAGGATAACAAGTGTACTTCAAATGAGTCCTCCGAAGACGAGGAGGGAGGTGAGGAAGTTTTTGGGAATGGTGAGCTATTGTCGCCAATGGATTCCCAATTTCTCAACCCTAGCAAAACCTTTACTGAAACTGACCCAGAAGGATGCGCTGGATGAAATAGAGCTGAAAGGAGATGAGATGGATGCTTTTTTTTAATTGAAAGAGTGCATGTGCAGGGCTCCAGCTTTAGGTATGCCTGATTACACAAAGCCTTTCACATTGTTTTGTCATGAACGTGATGCATGTTCCTTGTCTGTCTTGACCCAAGCCCATGGTGGCGTAAACAGACCAGTAGCATATTTTTCAGCTACTTTGGATCCGGTCGCAGCAGCACTGCCAGGGTGCTTGCGTGCCGTAGCCGCAGTTGGTATCAGCCTCACTCAGAGTGAAGGAATAGTGATGGGACACCCTTTAACAGTCATGGTCCCTCACTCAGTCGAGATACTTTTGACACGTTCCCGAACACAGCACATGACTGGTGCTAGACTCACAAGGTATGAAACAATAATTCTGGGATCACCTAACGTGCAGCTGAAACGGTGCACTACGTTGAACCCAGCAACCTTGTTTCCCACTGAAAATGCCGAAATTGAGAACGCTGAAGACATCGAGCACGACTGTCTTCAGGTGACTTAATTTTTCACCAAACCAAGGCCTGATATCAAAGATGCCCGATTGGAAGAAAATGATCAAGTTATTTTTGTTGATGGTTCATGTTTAAGAGATGCACTGGGAATATTGAAGGCAGGATACGCTGTATGTACGGTAACAGGTGTTCTGGAAGCATCTTGGCTTCAAGGAGTTTACTCTGCACAAGTAGCAGAACTGGAAGCCCTTACTAGAGCTTGCCAACTCTCTGCATTAATGAAGGTTACCATTTACACTGACAGTCAGTACGGATTTGGAATAGTGCATGACTTTGGACAGTTGTGGCCACAGAGAGGCTTCATGACCTCTTCAGGATCGCCAGTGAAAAATGGTGAAAGAATAAGAGAATTGTTACATGCCATCCAATTACCAGAAGTAGCAGTGGTAAAATGCAGTGCACACTCGAAGGGACAAGACTATGGGGGTCATTCTGACCCTGGCGGTCCATGACCGCCATGGCGGAGGGTGGAGGAAGCACCGCCAACAGGCTGGCGGTGCTTCCTGGGCGATTCTGACCGCGGCGGTAAAGCCGCGGTCAGAAAAGGGGAGCCGGCGGTTTCCCGCCGGTTTCCCGCTGGCCCAGGGTATCCGCCATGGTGGCGCTGCTTGCAGCACCGCCATGGGGATTCCGACCGCCTTCCCGCCAGCCTGTTTCTGGCGGTGTCCACCGCCAGAACCAGGATGGTGGGAACGGGTGCCGTGGGGCCCCTGGGGGCCCCTGCACTGCCCATGCCACTGGCATGGGCAGTGCAGGGGCCCCCTAACAGGGCCCCACAAAGATTTTCACTGTCTGCTTTGCAGACAGTGAAAATCGCGACGGGTGCCACTGCACCCGTCGCACCCCTGAAACTCCGCCGGCTCCATTCCGAGCCGGCTTCATTGTTGAAGGGGCTTTCCCGCTGGACCGGCCGGCGGTCTTCTGGCGGTCGCCTGCCGGCCCCGCGGGAAAGCCAGAATGGCCGCCGCGGTCTTTTGACCGCAGAGCGGTCGTTTGGCGGGAACCGCTTGGCGGGCGGCGACCGCTGACCGCCGCGGTCAGAATGACCGCCTATGTTTCTCTGGGAAATGGGTATGCGGATCAAGTCGCAAGGTTTTGCGCATTGAACTGTATATTGCTCAGGGATGAATGGAATTTGATAAATGAGCCAGAACTTGAACCAAGCGAAATCTTTGCTCTAAAAGTTGTAGATACAATGGATGAATTGAAATCCTTACAGAATGATGTCAGTGAGGATGAGAAACTCTCATGGACCAAATCACAATGTGTAAAGAGACTAGACGAATTATGGGTTTCAAGTGAAGGGAAATTTGTTCTGCCAAACAGTCTTTTGACACAGTTAGCCAGATTCTATCATGGACAAGCTCATCTTGGAAGGGATGCCATGATTAGACTATTTAAAACTGATTGGTTTAACCCCAAATTCCGTCAAGTTGCTGAAGCAGTTTGCCATTGTTGCGTCATTTGCCAACAGATGAACGCAGGGAAGGGAACCGTAGTAAATTTGAGCCACATTGGAAGAGCAGGTGGTCCCTTCAGCAGGATGCAAATTGACTTTATTGAGATGCCTGTGCATGGAGGCTTGAAGTATGTGTTGGTGGTTGTGTGCATCTTTAGTCACTGGATTGAAGCATACCCTACACGCAGAAATGACAGTCTCACAGTTGCAAAACTACTCTTGAGAGAGCTAATACCACGTTTTGGATTCCCGATCTCCTTAGAATCAGATAGGGGAAGTCACTTTAATAACGAAGTAATAAAATTACTTTGTGCAGCGCTGAACATTGAGCAAAAGTTACATTGTAGCTACCGCCCTGAAGCATCAGGTCTAGTGGAGCAAACGAATGGCACATTGAAATCAAGGATGGCGAAAATATGTGCATCAACAAACCTGAAATGGCCTGACGCATTGCCTTTGGTGCTAATGTCAATGAGAAACACCCCTGACAGAAAGACTGGACTGTCCCCGCACGAGATTCTCATGGGCAGAGCCATGAGACTTCCCGCAGTTCCTGCAAATGCTCTTTTGAATATTACAGATGATATGGTGTTAGACTACTGCAAAGGTCTAGCTGATGTGGTCCGCTCTTTCTCTCACCAGGTGGAGGCAACCACCTTGCCACCGATCCAAGGTCCAGGACACGCCCTGAAAGCAGGTGACTGGGTCGTGATAAAGAAGCACGTGAGGAAGTCGTGTCTGGAACCCCGTTGGAAAGGACCTTTCCAAGTGATTCTGACAACTACCACCGCTGTGAAGTGTGCGGGAGTTCCCAACTGGATTCACGCCAGTCACACGAAGAGGGTGTTGTGTCCCACAGACGAGGAAGTTGAAGCGCTGAAATCACCAGTGTCTAATAACAAAGTGCCAAGCGCCGAGACAGAGCAAAGAGGAACCAGAAGCGAACAGGTAGAAATAGAAGAAGGAGAAATATTTTCTGAGGACGAAGCAACCGATTCATTTGGGGAATTCCAAGGAGGAGCCTCAGAAAGTGATGACGGTCCTGAAGGTGACAAAGAGCCTGAAACAGCTGAAGGTGACAAAGAGCCTGAAACAGCTGAAAGTGACAAAGAGCCTGAAGAAAGTAACGGTGACAAAGAGCTCGAAACAGGTGAAGAAGCAGGAGAGCCTGATCAGAGGAGGGCTTTCCCAGAAGCAGATGATACAGGAAAAGAAAAGGAAAACCTGATTGACTTCCCAGAAGGAGGATACAAGACAGGACAGAACGAAGCTGCTCAAACTCCTTCAGAAGAGATTGCAGGTCCATCAAGTGGACACAGTGCAAAAAGAAGACAAAGCATATCGCCAGTAAAATTAAGAATTAGAGAAACGATAAATGACAGTGAAGGGCCAAAGGTGAAGGAGAAAAGAAAGGAAGTGTCTGTCACAACAGCAGCACAAAGTGAGGAGAAAGACTTGGCCAAGGAAGAAAGTACCAGCGAGAAAGAATCGAAGAGAGATGCAAAATTGAAAAGAAAAAGGATACCGAGCAGAAGGTATTCTGGTCCGGAGTGGGCATACTTAGCCACTAACGATTGGTCAGACGAATTCGTATCCCTCAGTCTTGAGAACGGAGAGGCAGAACTTCATTTTGGCACATGAGAAATAAAACTCCATGAACTTTACCGAATAGAGACATTGATAACCTGATTGACTTTTCAACCGGCTAAGACATTGCTAACTTGATTAACTTTGAAACCGATTTTGAGACAACGCTGCTAACCGATAAGAGACTAAGCTGCTAAAGAAAACTGTGTGAACATTGAACTCGTTCAGCTTTGTAAATATCTGCAAATCCGCTTTGATAAAGTGTCTTCAACTTTCTGATTCTATACAGATCATGACTAGCTTCACTACACAGGGGCGAAAATTGAAGTGTTGTAAATACATGTGTATAGGTCTAATAACCGCATGCGTACTAATCATTGTAGCAATAGTTCTTGGAATGCATGGTAAGAATGAGAGTGAGACGAATGATGCTTCTACTTCTAACCCTACTATTGTTACTGAACTAACAGCTCTGAAGAGACTCGAACAAGACGAGAGACATTTGCATTATAAGAAGGAACTTCATCTAACGTTTTCTATCGCTTGCTGAGTGAGTATGTTGAGACAATGGATGCAAAAGATTGTTATGTGTGTACACAAATACCTACCTCAGTAGTGGAAGGGGTGACGTATCATAGCATGCCTCTTACTCACGGAATTACATGTAGTATAATAACATCCAGATTTTATGGTCAACAGTATATTCATTATTTTTACTCTAACTATGATGTTACATTTGCATATGTCCCCATAATCGAGTATCTGAGTAAAATAGCTAGAGATTATTATTTCAAATTAATGAGAGAATTCTTTGAGCCGTTGTCACCTTTTCACACAGCACACACACATAGAGAGAACCTTACATGCTTGCTTTCACCAGTAGAGATAAACTTCTTAGACCGCACTGATGATAGGAGGAAAGAAATGAAGGAGGAATTAGAAAGGGAATTACACAAAAGGACATCCGTAGATAACTATGCTTTTGCCGCAATAAAAACACAAGGGAAAATAGCTTTAGATACATTGCACGTAGGGAGATTTTGTATACATAGACATAAATCATACTATGACACAGTTTTTGTGTGAACGAGTGAATGCAAACATACGTTTTTGTTTCAACCTAAGTGGACGTTCATGCTGAATGGACAAGACCCAGTTATTCCTGGAATATATTATATTTGTGGACTTAACGCCTATTATCATCTTCCTAAACGATGGTATGGGAGATGTTATTTGGGAATAGTGTTCCCAAAGATTTACCAACTGGATGACTTAACGAAATTTCCAAAGCTGTCTGAATCACATCATGTTTAGAAGAGAGAGACAGCTTCTGGTGTGGTAGGAGATATATTTGGAGCATTGATTCCTTCAGTGGGAGTCATATTGAATTCAATCAAAATACGAAAGTTGTCTACTATTGTGGATAACATGCTGACTAAGTTTTCAGGAGCTATAATCCTGATGGATGCTGAACTTTCTGCAGAAAGAGCTATGACTCTTCAAAATCGATTTCCTTAGACATTCTTTTAGCAAAGGATGGCGGCGTTTGCAAAATGCTTGGTACACGTCACTGTTGTACATATATACCAGACAGCAGTGGAAAAATTAGAACGATGCTTACAAATTTAACTAAAGAAAGTGTAGATTTGAAGGAATTGAAAGAACCCGGAGTCTGGGAGAAAGTTGGAAAAGGATTTGCTTCAGTGGGAAATTGGCTCAGCAACGTTTGGAACGGATTGTTACTAAAAATAGTGAAGGGAATATTGATAATATTAATTTGTTTATTAGGCTCCTGGGGAATATGGAAAGCTATCAAAATATGGAAAATAAGGCGTGAAAGAAAAAGAGAAGAAAAAGAACAAGCAAAAATGGTGGAAATATATAGAGAAAAATCAAAAGGGATTAAAAGAAAAAGGGAATTGACTGAAGTGCCAAATTACTATACAGAATTTTAATGGAATAAAATTTGTGGGTAGATTTGATGTGATGACATAATTAGTCATCAGAGGAGGGATTGATGATGCAGAAAAAGAGGGTCCAACATATATTCATACATATCGTGTAATCAAAACGTATAATGTAGTGTGATTTTAGTAAAGAAAATAATGTACGAGGGAAATTGTGCCCTCGGGGTAGTTCGCCATCATCGTAAACGAGCTTTAATCAATCATGAAGTATTGGAAATGTAGTAATCCGTCATAATTGCAAATGTATGCCATGATTTCTTGTTTGAAATTGTTTTGCTTAGCTTAAATTTAGTAGAGGCTTTGGCCTAGTTGCCTGGTCTCAAATTCTAGCTGCGTGGCTTTTTCCTTTAACTAATGAAACATATATTCTTACTTGAAGTTGTATTTTTCCAGCAGAGATGACTAATACACTTATCTCCAAGGTTTCGTACTAGGCCGGTTTCATCCCCTTTGATACAAGGTCAGTCTGCAGGTGTGGACAATGAAGGTACAGATAGTAAAATAATTGGCAAACCATGTTACAACTTGTGTTCCAAGGCTCCAAGGACAGTGTATGCATAAATGAGTGCTAGTAAAAGACAATTTTTATTGGACAATTTGAAGCCAACCTATGAACCCTCCAATGGAAGACCCTGCAGAATTTGGAATGTTTCTTACTTAAACCCACTGGACAAAGAGAAGTCAGCCATTTTCCCTGATGCCAATTTGAAGCCAGATGCCAGACTCCATTTTGGACGACACCCTGATGCCCTTCTCTCTATCGGAGAGAAAGAGACTTTAAGAATTCTCACCCTAGAGACTTTAATTTGATTTGTCCCGTCTTGCCCATGAAGTAACTTTGCCCCATTCTTCTTGCCGCTGCAAGGAAGCTTGCCCTTAATTTTGCCCCTTTGAAACCTGCCCCATGCTGATCGAACCGGTACCTGAGGGACAAAGTCTTTTCTTGAATGCTGTCTGTATTTGGTAAATATGAAAGGATAAATGTATTATGCATTGTGTTTTTTTCCTTTTAGGTACCAACTGCTATTTTATAGGGCCCAAGTTAGAAGTTTCCAAATTTGTTTTGACTAAATTCGTTTTGCATGAAATCACACATGCCAATGCTAATTAGAGGTTAGTTGAGATATTCATTCGATGCACCATGTTAATTTGAAATCTTGTTATGCTGACCAATGTATGAAATTAGTCAAATACAGTTAGTCATATTAGTGATTTGCATTGCCATAACTGAGTGTATCATTATTCAGATTTTGCGTAGATTGCGTTTCTTCCGCCGCTATGGACAGCTAGCAATGTTCATCTACATATATCATTTGGTTTTGAGACTTATATACATCGTGTTAGCTTTGTTAATATAGGGAAATAAATTCACTAACTTTTAATAAACTGTTGTGGTTATTCGTGACTGAAAGGTCATGGTGCGCCGAAATACCAACTGTTATTGATTTCTGATGTCTTATTTTGATCTATTAATTGGGTATTGATTGTCGATTATAATAGTTATTGATTATTGATCTGAGTTACCCGACTATTCTAGGATGAGGAGAGCCCGACTCGGTTAAAAGATTCACCGACCCCCAACGTGTCCAGGTACAGGTAATTTATAAGGGCTGGACGCGTTATCAAGTGCCAGGTCCCAAAAATGAGTGCCAATGGGAACCACCTGTAACCCCTTGCTCAAAGTAAGCACTGCCTGGCTGTAAGCCACACCTTGGCTGCTCCTCCAAGCTACCGAGAAAAATCAAAGAGGCATAGGCCGCCAAATGTCTGCATCAGTAAAGTACCCAGATTCATGGTGGTTGGGGAACAGATATAAATTCTCCTATGCAATTGCTAAAAGTCAGTACAAATTCAGATATTAGAAAAAAACAGACAACTTTGAAGATCGCAATCTTATGGGGTCAGACTTTAGCTTGGATGAAGTGAACTATCCTTTTACGTTTTTTAACCACAGCTCTGTCTCATGTAGTGAAGCTTTGAGCGTTATATGAACCTGGAAGTTGAGTGTCACACTGCATGTATACAGTCTGGCTGCCAGGGGTACTGCCTGTAGCATTCAAGCCTGTCAGTGGGGACGACCGGCTTTTTGGCCTACAGAGGTGTCTTGCTTTGATTCAATTCAGGAAGAAAGGTACCACCTTTAATCTTGTCCATGCTGCTTTTTGACAATCAAGTTACTCCTCACCCCCACTGCTCTACCCATCTAGCCAACCATTCTGGATTCCTGCCTCTGAGGATCCCCACACTGCTTCAATGTGGGCTTCTGTGCAGTCATGGGAGGTTCTTCTGTTGTCTGTAGCTTAAGCAGGCATTGATGGTGGGACTAAACTTGGGCCAAGAAAGCAGCCTGCTAAATACATGGTAAACGGTTACCTGTGAGTGATAGTAAATGGGGTAGCTAGATCCCTTTCAGCAGATGCAGTAGTAGGCAGATGCACCTGGTGAATGATGGTATGTTCTATTGACCGACCAGGACACACCAGGAGAGTAGTAAGCTGCACCAGGGATGCAACCTGTGCACAAGCAGACATACGACCATGGTGCCTCCTGCTATACTGTGTCTGCATGCCGCCTGAAAGTAGTACTCTTTGCATTATAATAAACGTTTCATTATATTTATTTAGCCAACAAAAGCTTGCAAACACTAGTTAATACATTATATAATCTATGTGAATACAATAGACATTCACTAAACCCCAATATACGCTACATGCCAGTACTGAGGTTATGTGTTTCAAGTAAATATGGGTGAATATTTGAAGAGAGACCCTAGAAAGGCAAGCAGTTCTATCACTTATCTAACACTATTTTGATTTATAGGAGAAAGTAATCAGCACTGTATAAATACAGGGTGACTGAGGTGGTGATTGA
This sequence comes from Pleurodeles waltl, assembly GCF_031143425.1. Lineage (NCBI taxonomy): Eukaryota > Metazoa > Chordata > Amphibia > Caudata > Salamandridae > Pleurodeles > Pleurodeles waltl. The sequence continues at coordinate 171,874,286 of NC_090450.1, forward strand.
TGCCTGTGTTTCTCTTTATACAGTATGGAGTCTTAGGGAATGTTAGCAGAGGTATGTTTGGTTTAGACTCGTCTTTGATAAGCAAAGGAGCAACCAATGTTTGATTGGCCGCTGGAAAATAGGTCATATGACAACAATGTCAGTCCTTGAGAAACACCAAACAGGTAGAAAAACATCAAACCATTCTCGTTTGTGAATCTTGCAGGCAATACAGAATGAACCGTAACAGAGACTACTTGAGCCCTGATTTGCACAGTTTTCCTTAGTTACATTTTGGCAGGAGAAACTTGCTCAAATTACTGATTACAATGGTAATAAAACTGTATTTTTCCATAAAACTGTTGTTTATTTGTCTTTCAACAAAGACATAAATAATACAGCCTACTATGATCCAACTCAGTGGTACTTCTTTTTCAACACAGAAGGAGCTATGTATAGGTATATGTGTGTGTGTTTGTGTGTGTATGCGTGGGTGTGTGTATCACTGAAAAAAAACAGAGGTTGAAATAACATTATAGTTAGGTGTGATAAAAAGATCTGTTTTTGTTTTTAAAAAATCTTGTTTTAAACTAAGGTAACTATATCTCGCGCCCCCACCATGCACAGTTTTCTCATCAATAATTTAATTGCAAATTTTGGAGTGACATTATCAAAGATGCTATAAGTGGTGCTTTATATATATAATTTGGCCAGGCCCTGCTTACAAACACTCACAGGCAGCCAACCTCAAGCTGCGCAATGCCTTTGACCATGTAGAGCGTGGGGCTGGCCAGGCCTGTGGCCAGGCCTTCCACCCAACTTCCACTGATACCCAACCTCTTGCTGCACACAAGCCATGCTTGTAGCCGGGAGAGGGTTGTGTACACGACCTAGCATCCAAACTCCAGCAGCCGCACCCTGTTGAATATAAGGGGTATTATTTTAAGTAAGGCAGTGCTACTGACTTTGTTAAAGGTTCAGAACATCAAATTATAAAAGGGGGCCTATTGGCTTTACGAAGGGGGCAGGCTATCAACATATATAAAGCACATGTATTTTCCTTGTAAAAAAAATTACCAATAAGTACAACAAATTTACATTTCATTAATTCACACAGTTCAATGTTCTATAAAAGTAATTGTCATTAAAACATTTAATAAAGCATTATTAAAAAAAATCTCTTTGATTCTTTTTTAGCATTTTTCAGGCTACAAAGTACAGCCATAGAGTAGTGAATAACAAATGAGCAGCTCTTGACGCTCATTTATTATTCATTTTTTTCTTTTTCTTTATATTTTGGATGTCCCAGAGCCCACCCAGTACAGCCATATATTTCTATTTTATTAGGGCCTCCATGGCCCTGCTGGCTCCCCTACCAGTACTCATCCTGGGTACTGGCAGAATCTGCCAATTATTTATTTATTTATTTTAATGTTGGAGGGGGGATGTGTTGCACCCCTCCGTAAGACAACAATGGCCCCAGGGACCCCTTCCCCAGAGGCTGTATTCTTTATGAAAGAGTATGGGGTGCGTGGCCCCCCTCCCCAAGCCAGCAGTGGTCCTGGAGACCCATCCCCTGGTGCTGTATTCATTATTAAGGGTAGAAAGGTGCATGGCCACTTTTCCCATGCCAACACTGGCCGAGGGGACCTCATCTCATGGGGCCTAAGGAGGGTACCTCGGTGCCCACTCGGGGCACTGACAGCACACACCGTTGGAGGCCATAGGGAGAAGCCTCAAGGCCCCCGTGACCCCGCTGGCTCCACTCATGCCCACATCCTGGGTGTAACAAGAGTACGGGCAGGAAAACAAAATGTGTGCTGTCACCCTGCGGGAGCATTTTTGCTGTAACAATGGCATAAACCAGCCCTCCTTGACCCACTTTGGACATGGCCGATCTAGAACGTGTCCAGCAGGACAGTACAATCAACACGGTCTCTGCAAAGCCGTAATGTCATATACATGTACTGACGTCATAAAAATGCACGTAATCAAGGCAAAGCCTTAGTGTCATACACATATATGCTGAGCTGTCATAAACGTGCATTGTTGAAATGAAAAATACACCTTTTGGGAGAGTTCAAGTAGAGAGGTCGGACAGGTGAAAAACTTTGTTCTGCTGACGTACAGAACAAGTTAAGGAATTTGTTCCATTAGGCGCAGGTCAAAGGTAAGGCAGAAGTGACAAATGAGACTTCTGCCAAAGGCACAGGTTACAACTTTCCTTCAAGATATGTTCACACACACAGGCGAATGTGTTTCTGCTGGGGCTAGAACAGTGGGAAGAGTCACAGGATGTTGGTGAAGTTTGTTTGAGTCCCTCACAATACCATGAGCAGCGCGTGCAGTGTGAGGTGACGCTATGCTTCGTTATTCCTTTTAACAATGTGCACTCCTTCACTGAAAAGACAACCAAAGCTTTGAGTTGTGCTGAAATGTCATATTGTGGATTTTGAGTACTGGCTTTTAAGCATTTGATGGCAGTAAGTGGCCATTGTTATTGACCGAGAAGCCAGAAAATAGCTATTGCTGTACAAAGATTTCGCACCTGGTTTCCTCACTAGCTCGCGTTAAACCCTCACTCAGGTGACACCCTTCATTCTTTAATAGAGGATCCTACAGTTTCTTTTGCTGTGAACCAGGATCCTATCCTGCATCGGTTTCCTGTGTTGTATTTTTCTGCAGGCTCATGGGAGCCCTCGTCAATATTGTCAGAGTTAATACATTTTCAACAAAAATCTTTCTTAAACAAGCATTCACATTGTTGCCCTGATGAAGTTCCATATGTGGAAAGAAACAGGTTGGATTTATTATTGATGCTAGTTGCTGGTCGTGCTGGTCTGACAGCTACAGTGGAAACACTAAAAGCTTGAAAAGAAAGGAAGCATTCTAATCAATAATTTGAAGCCCAAGAGAACTTTACTCACTGCTTATTAAATCATATCTGCTAGAATATTCAATAGATTGAACACCAATCTAAATTTTACTTTTGAGAATTCTACCCTGTATAAAATACAGAAGCCCTGTAGATGGATTACAGAGGTTGGCACCATATATAATGAACTGAAAGGGAATGAGGCTGCTGGTGTGAATAATATTTGGTCTGATGCTGCTGGGCTTTGGACCCTGAGAGCATTCTGAGTCCTGACAAACTGGCCTTAGTGCCAGTGCTCTGAATGTTTAAAAGGTATATGTCTAATTATTTTACCCACACTTGCCATCAGTTAAATTACTTAAAAGTCCTTAGTATATGGTACAAGGGTACATAAGGTGTGTAAATTAAGTGTCCCTCATAAACTGCAACACTCATTGTGCCACCTGGGTGTGACAATGCAAAGTGTGACTCGCCGGCATCCATTGCTGACTGACAGAGTGGCTTTTAAACTGCTAACTCGACTTTGCCATGTCAACCAGTGGCAAACCCCAAACCTTCCCGCATGGTGCATTATTTTTAGAAAGAAGGACATTTTTATTAACTTTGGATGTCCTGAAAATAAAAACCATGCCTTGTCATTTTTACTTTGTATAGGCTAGTAGCTCCATTAGTGGGTATATAGTTAGAAGCTTACAACCCAGCAGTGCTAACTTCTGCACGGGACAACTAAATATGATACTTTTAGCTACCAAAAGAATAATTGGATTAAAAGTGACTTATTACTCAAGTCAAATGTAATGTAACTCTCTCAGAAATGGTAACGTTAGAAAGTTGCACTTTGTTGCTCAAAAGTTTCTAGTCACTGTTTATGGTTGCACAAAACTAATGTCCTTGTGACAGCCTGCTGCCCTCCTTGGGGGAGGTGTGAATGACTCAATGGAAGGGAAACAAAAGACCTGCTCCTGGCAGTTTGGCTAGAGTGGATGTGAGCCCAAAAGGTGAGCACCAAAGCGGAAGCCACCTTTGAGGGCAAATGTTAGTCACACATGGAAGGGCCAGGTCTTTTGTTTTAGCAGACAGACTGGCATTTTGGCCAGAGAGGGAAAGTCATTGTTAAACTGTTTTTTCAATGGGACTGCAGCCCCCAGTTAGCCACACCACTGGGTTTGGCTAGGGTGCACCAAACTCCGAGAGAAGGGTTCTGCCATGTTGGGAGTGGGCAGAATAGTGTATTCTGGGCTAGCTAGATGCCACACTTCAGAGGGAGTCATCATCAGGTAGGAGGAGACCAGGTAGCCCATTGTCCTGTTAGTTGCCACATCCCTCTAGAGTCATAGCAGGCATAAAAGTGGCAACCCTGGCACCCAGACCTCAATCAGGTCTGTACTGGAGACAGGGTCAAAGAAGGACCACCCTGATGTTCTCTAGACCCAGCAAAGAGTCACTGGACCAAAAATCAGACTGCACCTGCTGCACCTTGATATAGCAAAGAAAGGACTATGCCTATGGTGCCTTGAGCATGGAAGAGTCACCCATGAGCCCCATGCAGAAAAGGTGACTACAAGAGTTAGCTGGCCCACTCCCTGTTACAGCCACAGGACCATAAATGCTGAAAAGCCTTCACCCTTGGGAGACCAGCACCATGAAGCTTGACCACCGCTGGATGTCGAGACGTAGCTCAGGAGACCTGACCATCAAAATTTGCATTCAGGTCCGCTGGACCAGGGAGAGTTGTCACAGTGCAGTTTGGGTGCCAAGCACATAAGTTACTGCAAGCTAAAGGGAACAGCTGGTTTTACTGTACCGGAGACTTATACATCTGTGACAACTGGGTTTGTGTTGAACATCATCCGGACTTCATGGAACATCGACCCCTGAGGTCAAAGTTGCCCAGAGACCAAGAGGTGGCCACAGGAAGACTCCTAACTCTAGTTTAGCATCCCCATCATACTTGAGAATCTTCAGCATTCTATATCCCTTGCAACAGGACCACTCCATTTACTTCTATGACGGATCATGCATAGGAATTGGCTAGGAGACTGCTTAAGCCGATAGGTAACTGTTTAACTGGACCTGACTGGTCCCTGTGACCTGCTCCTTATCAGAGATGGTCCCCACAAGAATGCCCATAAAGCCATTTTTCAAGTTACTTGTTGTGAGAAGCCTACACTGCGCGTCAATGTAGATTACAAAGATTTATTGCATTCAGTGAAAATTAGTGATTGTTGTTTTTGGGAAAATTCATAGAGTAAGAACCCACCAGGAGATTTTTGCTACTGAGGTGTCTATTTGTAGATAAAAATACAACCACTTTTTATAAATTGGTGTTAGATTTTTATTGGGTTGCTTTTTTCTTATTTAAATGTTGTGGCACTTCGTAGCGCTTTACCCCATATCCTTTGATCAAGTCTGATGTTCTGAGGCACAGCTGCCCAGGACTGAGCTAAGGTTTTACAGATGAACCTGACTGGACCAGATACTGAATTGTGTCTTTATTACACGGTGAAGGCACACAACCACACCACTTTTCTCACACTGTCCATTACAGGACAAAGAAGCAGCTCACAGCCATGAACGCTGTTGGGGTTGTGTTACAGTTACTAGGAAAGAAAGTGAAGAAGATCAAGAGAGAGCACGCCTTCAAGAAAGAGGTGTTGACTTTGAGGGACTTGGTGTGGATAATAGGGCAGAAGCAATGAGACAGCGTCTGTGGCACGGGGACAGAATAGAGGTGAATCAGGGGAGGAGCCAAGATGGCGACCGAGATGGACGGCTAGAGCGAGTGCTCCATCCCGGACCCACTGTAGACATCCTGCAGGGCGTCCCCGGAGCGAGGCCAGCGCACGGGGGCGCGGGAACGGCCTCCAGAGGACCGGCGCGACTCTGTGGAATCCGGCGCCATCGAGGTGGGGGCTACCGACTCGTGGCCTCCCGTTTGCTCGGGCGTCGGCGCACGAGCCATCAGCCTTTACGGGGCCTGCAGTGACGCGGAAGGCGCCCGGAGCACCCGAGCGCGAGCAGTTGATCCGCCCGGCCGTAGCAGCGCCTCGGGGCTCTCCACATCTAAGGTACACCGGCGAGTACGGCGCACTAGGATCGGGCGGTGCCTTCCGCCTGGAGCCCTGCCGGGCTGAGATCGGCGGGGGAGCGGCTGGTGAGGGTGCCTGCGCGCCCCAGGTGGGGTGGAAAAGAAGGAGAACTGAGGCGCCTCTCGGCCCCCCTAGACTCTGGGCGGAATTGTGCCGGGATAGGAGGAATCGCTTACCGGGAGTGCAGCACAGGGACGGGCGCCCGTGGGCCTGCTCCCCTTCCGATTTCTGGATTACACTGCGCCGCAACACATGGCGGTAAGAGGGGGCTCGGATTGAGCGTCGCGGCCCCTGGACAAGGAAGAAATAGCGTGGCCGGGCCTGCGCCACCCTTCTACCCCCCTCCCCGCTTTCATCCCCACCCACGTGGGACTACGCAAAGTACTTCTTCCAGCGCTGGCCTTTACCTAGGCAGGTTTTTGATCCGGGAGACCACAGGGTGTGGAGTTGGACTTGAATGAAACAAGAACAGCACGGGCCACCCCCGGCAGGACCGGACCGGTCACTTTTCTCCTGCATTGGGGGCCCCTGAGCTCCATTTGAGTGGACGCCCCCCTCAGAAGCCCGTTGCTATCCTAACAACGGCCCCCAAGCGCTCCCGCCCCCACTGGATACCTCACGCCTGCCAGGGCTGCTGTCGCCAGGAGGTGTAGCAACAACATTGGGTGACAGCTAACTATGTAAAATGGAGAGATACACGGGGTAATCCCAAGAACAAAGCAACTGGGGTCGCTTGTCTGCCTTGTGGGCCCCCCGCAATACTCCTTGAGCATGCTGGGGCAAGACCCAGGAAGCCAAGAACGTGAACTAGGCTCGGCTAAAGCACGGAACCTGGAAAGCAGGAGAGCACACATTGAGTCAGTGAAAAGGGGCAAAAGGGTGACCCGCTGCAAAACAACACCCAGAAGAGCTCCGTTGCACCCCACAAGGGCCCCCTTGGACGAACACAATGGCGGGCAGGCTTAAATCAGCTAAGAATCAAGACCGAGCCATGCATGGCCCGGCACCCACCGACCAACAGGCAAACCCGACTCTACAAACACTGGAGAGTACACTCATGACACAATCCGCACAACTGGAGAAAGTGCTACAAGCGATAATGGACACTAAAACTTCCTTGGAAAATAGAATAGATGCAGTATCGCAAGACTTGAATCTACTCCGGGTGGACCACCGCAAGCTGTCGGAAAGAGTCAAAACAGCAGAAGAGGGCCTGGCCGAGCTGACCCCCACAGCCCAAGACAACCAAAAACAGATCTAACGCATGGATGCGGAGCTGAAGGCGTTATGGAAACGGGCGGAGGAGGCTGAGAGCAGATCACGCCGAAACAACATCCGTTTCTTGGGGTTTCCCGAAAATATGCAGCAACAAAGCATGGAAATATCTTTAGAAAAATGGCTAATCAAAGAGGTGCTATGCGGGGCCTCATCCAAGTTCTTCACTGTGGAAAGGGTGCATAGAATTCCGGGCAGGCCTCCGCTCCCTGGACAACCACCCAGGCCATTGATTACCAGATTCTTAAATTTCCGAGATCGAGATGCAATTCTACAACAGTTCCGCAACAAAGGCCCATTCAACTACGAGGAATCAATTATCAACGCATACCCAGACTTCACTCAGGAGGTGCAAAGAAAACGTAACTCATATCTTAGGGTCAAACAACGCTTGCGTGAACTCAGTATTAAATACGCTTTACTGTTTCCCGCCAAACTGAGAGTGATATCAGAGGATCGTACTCACATATTCGCCTCTCCGGAAGACGTCTGGACATGGTTACACGCCAAAGGCCTTGCGCGCATGACCGACGACGCGGAAGGAGGAGAGGAGTGGTTGACCTCGGCGTCAAGGAAGCGCTCCAGGAGGCACACTAGGGGCCAACCGTCTGCTCAACAAGTAGCTGAAGAAAGAGCAAAAGTTCTGTAAGAAACCCCCCTGCTAACACAAAATAACTTCGAAGTAATCAGGGAGGTACCTGAGATCAACATGGACTCGGACACGGCCAGCTCTGTTTCTAATATAATGGATGAATCGAAAGGTCCGAGGGTCACCCCCAGAACAGCGGATGATCTCTGACTACGAATAACAGCATTATCTCTGCTCCACTATTCAGAAGAGTCATGGCTGGTCAATGCGGAGGGCCCCGGAGCGACGTGGGACCCTGGAGAAAAAGCATCCTCCAAAAAACTTGTATCTTTTGTATAAACTCATTTCTGATTAGAGAAGCCCCATCATGGGGGTTGGCGGGGCGCGGGGTGGCAACCGGGGGGGAACACACACTCCGTGGGTGCTCACTAGCATTTGCAGACTTAGGGCCTGATTCTAACTTTGGAGGACGGTGTTAAACCGTCCCAAAAGTGGCGGATATACCACCTACCGTATTACGAGTTCCATAGGATATAATGGACTCGTAATACGGTAGGTGGTATATCCGCCACTTTTGGGACGGTTTAACACCGTCCTCCAAAGTTAGAATCAGGCCCTTAGTCTGCGGTCTGATGTGAGCCCCTCAAATGAGCCACATTAGACCGTCATGATAATATCACCATGGATATCCAGACGGATACAGGTTTTTCTACATATTTACGAGTTAAGTAGTTTCACACTAGTTGTTAGGGGTGAGGGGGAATTAGTTGGGGGGAGGGTATTAGTAAGTTAGTAAAAATGCACACTAGAGTTCCATTACAAAAACACAAACACTGCTGCGATAGGCAAATACATCGGGCAGCACTATCAGAGGGGCTGCACGCTGGAAGATCGTGGAGCAAGGCAGAGGCACACGAACAGGCTTACCCCATACTCCCTCATGGCACCACAAATTAAACGCAACAGTAATCAGTATGACATAGTGACATGGAACGTGAGGGGTATGGGCACACTGAGTAAAAGATCTTGAATCTATGCACGCCTCAAGCGACTGGGAATACACATTGCTATCCTCCAAGAGACACATTTAATGGAACCAGATCTGCGGGAGCTGTGCGCGAAGTGGGGAGGACAATTGTTAGGCACAACATACTCAGCTTTCGCAAGGGGAGTATTGATATGGATCGCAGGAGGTGTCCCATTCCACCAAACGGCACATAGAATAGACCCAGGGGGTAGATTTGTGGTGATGGAAGGTCAGCTAGATGGCAGACAACTTTCTGTAGTTGGCATATACGCCCCAAACGGCGGCACAGCGGGATTCTTGGGCACACTCACGCCGTCATTGCTAGCAAACCCATCAGCTCCGGCTGTTTGGGGTGGGGACTTTAATAGCATACCGGATGCCACCTTGGACAGATCTAGCGCTCAAGCGAGCTCGATAGCGAGGAGGAACACCACAAGTCCACTGCAACACTGGGCGGGAGACTTGAGGCTTTACGATATATGGCGCATAAGACATCCCCATCAGAGGGAATACTCATTTTATTCAGCCCCACACAGAACACACACTAGAATAGATATAATATGGGGCACCCAGGAGATAGCCGCTCTGGTAAATGAGACAGAATACCTAGCGAAGACACTGTCAGATCACTCACCGTTGAGAGTAACATTAGATTGGGGCAGGAGCCGACAGGAGATCCCCACCTGGCGCTTACAAGTAGACGCGCTTCAAGACCCGGCATTCGCAGAAACACTGAACACCACACTACGTCAGTACTGGGAAACAAATGACCTAACTGCAAATACACGTGCCGTGGAGTGGGATGCCCACAAAGCGGTGGTTAGAGGGCAGTGTATCTCCACAAGCTGGGGAGTAAGGCGCATTCTGCATGCCGAAATCGCTAAACTAGAAAAGGAATTAAGAATAGCGGAAATAGCAATCGCACGGGGGGAAACCCCTTATACAGCACTAAAAGCAGCCCCATAAAATATAACGAAGCAGACAGTAGACTTCGGTGCCACGATTACAATTATTACTTAACGCGCCTGCAAGCGTAAGGTGATAGATCAGGGAAAATGTTGGCCTGGCTACTGCGAGAAGACAGACAACACTCCCCCATCGGGGCTATCCGGGTTGATACTCACACCATGGTCACTACACAAGTGGAGATAAATGAAACGTTCAGAGACTACTATGAGAATCTATACACCAAACGCACCTCGTGCACGGCTACACAATTTGAGTCTTTCCTGGGGGGCTCCCTCCTACCGCAATTATCTCAAATAGACAGGGACACACTTGAAGCCCCTCTTACAATGGGGGAAATAGATTTAGCTCTAGCGCAGATGCCCAGGAATAAATCGCCGGGAATAGATGGCCTCCCAATAGAGTATTACTCCGCATACTCGCCCCGCCTGAAGCCCCAACTATTGAAGGTGTTCGAGGAGGCGTGGGCCACTGAACTGTTGCCCCCATCCCAGAGAGAGGCTATGATAGTGGTACTCCCCAAACCGGGGCGTGATCCCACAGATGTCAAATCTTATAGACCACTCTCGCTTTTAAATTTAGACTGTAAAATACTGGGTAAAATACTGGCCAATAGACTCACTCCCATTATACATACCCTAATCCACGACGACCAAAACGGCTTCATCCCGGAGCGTAACACCTTTTTAAATATCCATAGGCTCCTGAGCGTAATGGGGGATACCCCCCACGACGCATATGACAAAATGGTGCTATCACTTGATATTGAAAAGGCGTTCGACACGCTGGAGTGGGACTTCCTCTTGACCACAATGCAGCAGATGGGAGTAGGTCCTAACTATGCGCGCTGGGTCCGTACATTATACTCAAATCCACGAGCCAGAGTGAAAACGGGTGGAGTGATCTCTGACAGTTTTCCTATCTCCAGGGGTACGAGACAGGGCTGTCCCCTCTCCCCATTATTATTTGCTATAGCAATGGAGCCACTAGCGTCTAAAGTACGTTCCATGGCAAACAACTGGGGAATAATCAGGAACGGAGCACACCACGTAATCTCGCTATATGCTGATGATGCTCTAATATACACTTGGAAAGGTACGGAGACGTTATTCTCCATAATGACACTTCTAGCCGAGTTTGGAAGGATATCTGGCCTAGCAGTAAACTGGGAAAAGTTGTGTGTGTTCCCACTAATTAGGTGGCCATCAGGAAGGCAGGAAGAGGCGCCATGCGGGCGCCTGAAATGGTGTTTTGAAACATTTAAATACCTCGAGGTTTACATATACCACAGCACAGAGGACCTCAGAGACGGTAATCTGGGGAGAGCACTAGCCTCCATGAAGGGTTCTCTACGCTTCTGGAATAAACTACCGCTTTCCCCGCCAGGCAGGGTGGCGATCGCAAATATGCTGATTCTGCCCAGGCTGCTATATTATTTTGCGGCTCTGCCAATCATCCTTCCACAAAGTTTTTTTAGTAACCTGAACACAACGCTGCTACACCTCATATGGGGGGGGCGGCAGAGCGCGGGTGGCACTATCCACACTACAGCGTCCGGTGGATTCGGGCGGACTGGGAGCCCCCAATTTTGAACTTTACTATGCAGCAGCGCAGCTAGTGTGGCTGCAGCTCTGGTTCCACAGACCAGCGTCAGCTGAGTCTGTATGGTTGCAGACTCGGTTAAAAGGAACCCAACTGTTAACATGGCTGTCAAACAGGCATCCCAAAAGAGAATCCATCAACCCATTGCTAGCTGTGGCACATGCCTTCTGGGGGAAATATGTCCAGAAGGGACATGGAGCAGTCCCATACACCCCATACGTCCCGCTGGAATATCTTACGGGGCGGCATATGACTGCATCGCACTCATCCTCGGTATGGTTAGAGGCGGGAATACGGATGGTGGGTGACTGTTTTGAAGACGGTAAACTAATGTCATTTGAAGCCATCCAGGCCCTCACTGCAGTGAACCCTGGTCAATTCTTAGAGTATCATGCTGTATGCCACGCAATTAAAAAAACATGGGGAGCAGGAGCCCTAGAACCAGAGACTTCTCCCATAATACACCACATATTACAGGACGATGCCCAAAGCAATCTCAAGCCTATACAAAATACTTAGCAAACCCCCAGAGCCCTACTTGGAGAGGGCCAGGGATAGGTGGAACACTGTCCTCCCTGTCCCAATCCCTCAAGAAGACTGGCCGAAAGTATTGTCCCACGCTCGGGGGGTTCAAGGAACCCCAGATTCCGCTACACCCAGTTCAATTTTATACACCAAACGTATCTGTCACCGGCCAGGTTAAAGCGTATGTTCCCCGACACGGTTCCGACATGCCCCAGGTGCATGGAGCCATCGGCCCACTTTTATCATATTGTCTGGGAATGCCCCCGTGTGCAAACAGAATGGAACAAGGTGGTGAAGGAGATTTCAGACTGGACGGGGATTGTGTTGGCAGTGGACCCCAGATCTTGCTTATTTGGAGTGTGGACAAGAGCAAAAAAACACAGACACTTACACAAGTTTGTAGACTTAGTCTATGTGATGTATAAAAGACTGTTAGTAATGCACTGGAAAGCGTCCAACGCCCCTGACCAGAAATCCTGGCACTCCCTTACACTGCGTTGGGCCCGCACAGAACATCAGGTGCTTAAAAAATTTGCACGAGATGGTCAACCACATACAGGGTGCGACACCTGGGAAACACTGGTAACCAAGCTCGAGACAAAAAATGATGACAAACCTCCATGAAGGGGGCTGTATATCAATGAAGCTGCATTTACCAGAATCCCACCCAGTTATAACACGACAGGTTGTCACCAGGACAAGAAATTTGCTGATGGGGCGCATGCCCCCACACCTCTCAACACGGGGCTAACTCAAGCGAGTACATTGACACAGGAGCATTAGAAAAGGTATCGGGCAAAAATCAGGTATATCCACCGCCTATTTTCACTGAACCCACATGAGAACACCCTTAGCCACCCCAGGGGTGTCATCAACAATAGCCGGTGTGCCATAGCAGCCACAATTGGGGCCTCTCTGAGATGCAGCATAAGCATAATATTCTGAGCAATGTAGCAGGAAATAATACTGAATGTAATAAATGGCTCGTTAAGTGTGTAAATGGGGGGGTTTGGTTGTTTCTACGAAATATTAATCAGATAAATGTGATCCTGTAGCATTTTTTATAAACGCTTGTATTGTGTATCTGCTATATAAAATCAATAAAAACTATTTTAAAAAAAATTAAAAAGAATAGAGGTGAATCAGGAGGCAAAGGAGGAGCTTGTAATGATCCGGCTATTTTTGGATGTGTCTTGGATTTGGTTTTAGAAACAGATGCCAGTTTGAGAGTTTCAGTGGCTCGATTAGGAGTTCAACAGATAGGAGGAAGATGGTCAGTGATTGAGAGGGTACAACACGTAAATTGCTTGGAGTTGACTGCAGGTTTGTATGCTTTGAAGAGCTTCAAGGAGAAGTTGAAAGGCCCGATTCTGCTGATGAGGATGGACAATGTGTCAAGAGTGGCATATATGTCAGAGTTAGTGTGAAAGTGGCAGATGAATTCTGTGGTAGATTGGAATTTGCACAATCTAAGAGATTTCAGGGATTGGAAGTTAAGTTAAGTATGTTTCAAGAGGATAGAGGAGGAATGGGAACCTCTGGAAGATCTTTTTGCAAGCAGGGTGACTTATCAATAAGACAATATTTCATGCCAGGAGCATGGCAATAAATGCATTTCAACTAAGATCCAAGATCATGATCGTTAGATAAAATAATAAAAATGTAACTTGGGCAGGAAAGGAACCATATGCCAGAGATCAATTCTATTTGAAATGTACGGACATCTGAAAGTTTGGAAATATGATCATTTTTTAGAAGGATTACAGTAAAGAACTGACTTGTACTATATCTCAACCTTGTCAAGGGCACTTTGAATATAATGTGTCAACAATGGTACTTCAGACAAGCCTTTTGTCACACCATAATTGTTATCTTTTCTGTTGATTATAAATGAATAACTTATTATGAAATACATGTCTACTTCTATCCAAGTAAGGCCCCAAACTCTACTCATTTACCCATCATATCAATTAAATGCAATTCAGATTCTGGTTGCGATTTTGCATTGCTCTACACAACAACATCTCGTATCACAGCTAATTACCAGCATTTTTTAAGCAGGTGTATGTTACAGCCAATTTACAAAATGTTGAACTTAAAGCCATGAAAACATTTTGTTTGTTAGTCCAATCGGGCAGGAAAGTTAATGGCTTTTCTGAAATAATCTTAAAAGGGCTCAAAACCTGGGCTAATGAAGTAGCTATTATTGTGTTGACCAAAAGCAGGGTTTAGTAAGGAGTACATTACCAGAATAAAACTTCTAGCTGTGTACCCCCAGTCCATTTCCCCCACTAAATATTGAGTGCACAATATATTACCAGGTAACCTAGTTAAGAATAAGGGTTATTTCATTAGACTAGGGTAACATACGTTAAAATAAAACCTTTTAAATAAGAGGACTGGGGGCTTTCCCACACAACATCATAGGATTTTGCATAATCCAGTGGAAGAGATGTAGACATGTGTTGTGACAAGTTATAATGTAACACACAACTCTACTAGCAATTTCTAGAAATGCATAAATATGCTAAACAGAAATGAACTCAGCTTTTTTTGTGCTTCATTGATTTTGCTTTCACATTTGATGCAGTGCACATAGGCAGACTCTGGGACGTATTAACTAAATGGGAGAACAATTATTCTTATTAAACCTTTTATGCAACTTCACACCAATTCATGTGTATGTATTAGATTAACTGAATGCAATTGAGTAATGACTATGGTACCTACTCTGTGATGTGTAAACTGCAGATGTATTTTAGCTCCAATCCTACTTACCCTCTGTACTGCTCTCCTGGCACTTAAAATGTGTTGCGCTAGTCAGTTTTACACTATAATTGGGGGATACCCTCTTACAAATGTACTGATCGTCGATCCCTGGAGAATCTAACAGGACACAACCTGGTGTTATTTTAACTATTAAGAGAGACATTCGCCAGGGATTTGTCATCATTCGCCAACCAATCCACATTTACGTATCCTAGGTCCTATGTAGACCCTTCCCCGTCCAAGAGCCCTGAGCTACGATAACATTGTCATCAGTCTCCGCCGACCTGGATGCCTCAGCTATTCAGATTATTATTGTTGGGGATCATGCTATACTTCCAGATCATTGCTATTCTGCACTTTGCAAACACAGCACCATAATCTATATCCCTGAGCATTCCTGCAACGCATCAAGGAGACAGATCGCAGGGCTGTGCAAGCCCCTCTAGAGCATCACTTCAGGCAAATTTACAGTAATTGTATTCTACAAGGGATTCTGCTACCGGACATTCCAATGTTAGATAACGTAATGATACCATCATAAATATCCTCAACACTTTCTTTTGCTACAGAAGCTTCAAATTGCATTGCTAAACTGTGGCTCCTCCAAATTGCTCCCAGTTTCCCTAAAACTTGTGCTGCTTATCCTATGGCTCCTTTTGATCCGCTCCAAGGAGTAAGGCCCAGACCCTCAACTATCCAAGATTCCTCAATGATCCACATAACCCTGGCAGTACCTAACAATATTTATAGATGTGGAATCAGGTTCAACCCCAAGATGTGCATTGTATGGAGGCCTGATGGCATTTTGATGCAGTGGTGGTGTATGATCAGACACAAGGAACAAAATGCCACTTTTTTATGCTCTTCACTCATGTGAATGGTCTAGTAATGCAATCATTATTTTTATCCTACACTTGAAGTGACACAGGAAATATTTCCCACAGAATTAATATTTAATGATATAATCCTTACATAATATGCATTGACGCCTTTGAGTAGGCTATCTCCTAACAGTGCATATTTGGCACATGGCACAGTAATACAATATGGCTGGTAATGATGTTGCTCATAACTCTGTCCCTGACAGGTGTCTATAAACAACACAACAGCTTTTTCTTCAAGTAGGACCATCCTATAAGAATACATCCACACCACGAACACAGTAGAATATATTTGCAAGAACAGGGCACAAGCTTCAACACAAGTCAGACACGTTACACAACCAGCTGGAGTGTGTGCAGGATACCTAACAGCCACTCTACTGACATATAACAGACCTAAGAGATTGAATAAAATGATCCTTATTGGTATTGAAATGTTAAGCCGAGGCATTGTTCTGTGATGCCATCTTGTACATGGTCAGTTGCCAACAAAGGCCAGCCCCTATATGGGGCCAGTCCCTCGCCCGAGGTCATTATGCCAGACGTCAGTATCATCTTAAGGATTTTGTGGTCCCGAGCAAGGTGTATTTTGAGGGGGGAGTAATATAGTGTTTAAAGCCTGAAATATAGCATCCCCTTTTGACGACAATTGCTTTGGGTAAAAGGAGCATTGTCTGTCAACTTGGGCGCAGTTGCTAATTTACAGTAATTGCTTTACATCTTTGTCTGAAGAAGAACATAAGGCTTCATAAAAAGCCCCTCAACTCATTTAAATGTTCGATTAAAAGTGAAAGAGAACCAGACACCCATTAATTTGTGTAATGGTAGATTTTGCAACATTGCGTTGGTTGCACTTAGCGAGAGGGCCTTTGTAAACTGCAAGCACGGACCTCTGCAGTCCGTAACTTTCCACACCAGACCAGTAAGGAAGCCCCAGCAGAGGTCTAGTCAAACCACAGCCAATCGTTGTGTGCTTTAAAATAAAGCACACTGTAGTTGGCCATGTTGCATGCCCTCCCCACCCCCTGTGCTGTCTGGCTCCACTGTGTGAGAACTTGGGGTTGCTTTGTGCTAAAGTCAAGAACCAATCCTGACTCTTATGAAGTTTATTATATTTAATAGCATGTGAGCAGTGGATAGCAAGGCAACTCAGCGCCTCAGTGAAGGAATGGTGGGCGCAGCCCCACTCCCTGCCCCAGTCGCTAGCCTCAACACAGAGTGGAGCTGTAGTGAGGAGTCCAGAGACCGGTCAGTCTGTCATGGGCACTTTAATTATACAGTGACACAGCTCTCATCCGCCACAGCCATGCCCTGCTGTGGGATGAAGCACAGCCAAACTTGAGTTTTATACATGCACCAGGTGAGTGGCAAATCAGGGCAGTGGGTCAACTCCCTTCTGCCCCTAAGGAGGGCCACCACTGCCAGTGATTCCCTACTAGTAAATATCTATTTTCATACAGGCACCCGCATGCAAGCCGAATCCATAAATGCCATTGTGACTTATGACCATATGAATTAAAGCCACAGTTCATGCTTTGGTGGAAGATATAATTTAGAAGACAGCTTCGCCACACTAAGGCCCATATTTATACTTTTTTAGCGTCGCATGTGCGTCATTCTTTGACGCAAAAGCGGCGCAAACTTACAAAATACAGTTGTATTTTGTAAGTTTGCTCCGAATTTGCGTCAAAAAGCGGCGCAAATGCGGCGCTAAAAAAGTATAAATTCAGATTGAATGTTTCGTTAAGAATCATGTACACTTTTAAATGTTAATGTTAATTGGAGCTGTGAAAGCAATACTTTTTAAACAAGTAGAAAAGGACAGGTGAGGCACTGTATTTTATGTGTTTTAAAAGTGCACAAAAGGTGGCTGAGGCAGATAGGCCACTTTAGGAGTCCAATAAAATGATATTTTTTAGAAAATGTGTTTGTTTATCAGGATTACACTCGTTTTACTAGCCTGACTCCAAATGAGTAAAACGCTATACAAGCACATGGGAACAGAAGTGAAAATGGAGATCCTAACTCCAAATGGATATCAAAAACAGCGTAAAAAGAGCAAAACACTGGGGGATTTGCAGGACGGGCGATCCTGAAACTGTATTTTCGCATATTTATCTAGCTCAGAGATACATGCGGCAAAAAGTGCACTACAGCATATTTTTACACACTGTTTTGCAGCTGGTTTGATGCTTGCATAATAGCATTTGTGCACATAGATCGTGTTCTGGTGATTATTACATAACAATAATATTGCACCAGGTGTGAGTGGAGCAAATGGATTCTGCTAGCAAATATTGCTCCTGTTGTTTATTTATGTCGTAGAGTTTTCAACAAAGAAATTATGATCAATAAATCACCAAAAATTAAGCAGGCTGAATTTGAACTAGTTTTGGTGAATACATATAAAAGAGGCATTGGCAAAAGAAATAGGTAGGGCAGTAGAAAGCATGCAATTGTTTTTGCACACATATGAGATTTGCATACAAAATTGACAACAATATAAAAATTAACCAGTGAACTAGGAACTGCTAAAGCATTTCAGGCATGCTTTGAGGTTGGCAGGTCTTTCCACCCAAGCAAAGGTGTTCGAGAAAATAAAACATCACAAAATCAAGTCAACATTTACATTTACAGTATGACCAAGTTGACTACACAAGGAAAACCCTAGTCATAAATAAAGGCAAAGGTTTTATTACAAGCTTATACTCAGGTTAATGTAAATAATTCTCAAAACCAACAGTATTACAATAGGATGGCCCAAACGACTGAAGAAGTTTAGGTGCACTAACATCAAGCAAACTAAACATTCGATGAGGGCAATGCAGAATAACAGAATAAGGACTTGATGCTCAGAAAACAAACGTTGACCAGCTCTTCTTAACATGAAGACAATCTAAATTTCATCTAAATAGGTTAATCAGATAAGGAAAAATCCCTAAAAACTGCAAGTCACTAATTGACATGTGCTGGGCTACAAGGCAAGGGGACAAAAAGTAAAAATAAGGTAAAGGTCAAAAAGAATTTGGAAAAACAACATGTGGGGCACAATGAAGCAAACTAAAGTTCAGAAGCTCAGTTAATAATCTTCTCATTGGGTTAGGGGAAAAATCGAATTATTCTCTCAGCAAACTTTAGGAAAGTGAAGGGCAAGAGCAAAGAGGTCTGTACCTCTCAAAGTCCAAGAAAGAGTCCCTTGATTCTAACTGGAAATGGTAAAGTCCAAAGTGAGCGATGATTTGTCCATCTGTAGCACCATATGAATCAAAGGATGTTATTGTTCAATCATACCACATCATGCGATATGCATCTGCAACATCAGAAAAAGCTCCCAAAACCATCACGGGAAGGCATCCATCTTTGCTCGCCTGTACGACTTTGCAACAAATTATAATGTCCAAATTCTCAGCTTTTCCGTGGACCAACTTCAAGGTTACTTTCTCAGGCTCTCTATGAATAAGATAATAGTACATCTATTTCCAAACTGACATTTTATGGGAGTGACATCTGAAAGGAAATGACACATTAGCAAAAGAAAACAGCTCTCTCACATTTTGCAAGACAGAGGCCTAGCAAATCAATATGGCTAAACTAAAACAAAATTGAATTAAAGTGGCAACTTTATTCACATTAAGCAAACACATATTGTAACTGTAAACTCATCATTAATAAATCATGTTATAATCCATGTTAAAATAATATTGTAAAGTGAAATAACTTGTTAATACATTTCAATAAGTTAATAATAAGGAACTACAATGTTCATCATTAGCATATGACATTTAAATGTATATCAATCATAGAATAATTATATTTTCCATTAAAGATATTTCCGAGCCTCATGAGGAACATATGAAATCAGAATAAATTATTATACTCTGATTAAAATGGCTATACCTTATCTCATTAAATCACTAAGCTACAGTGAATGACTTTCAATCAATCAATCAGTATTTGTAAAGCGCGGCTACTCTCCTATGAGGGTCTCAAGGCCCTGGGAGGGAGGGGAGGGCCTCATCCGAACAGCCACGTCTTGAGGTTCTTCCCGAAGATGGTGAGCAACGAGCTTTGTCTGAGGTGCAGGGGGAACACTTCCCCTCCAACAAACTTTAATATGGGCTTTCAGTGCAACACTCTACAGCTGACTTGTTCACATTTCACACAATATAATGAAAATATGGTCAAATATGGATCATGGATCCTTATAGTGACACAAAAGGTGTCTCAGCTGCCCCAGTACCCATGCACACAGGCCCTGGCACTGAGTCACACTCCTTTTATGTGGCAGTTAAGGTGTGATACGGTGAAATACTGTCACTCACAGAGTAAAACAGACGATAAGGTGGGCTGATCCTTTGCCCCATGCTGTGGTGGGCAGAAGCAATATGTGATTGATACTACATCAGATCGAAAGATGGAGAGGACTGACCGAAAGCTCCTGTATGCAAGCACATGTAAATGTATTTCCAATAATTTAAAGCTGCTGCTAGGCCATAACTACAAATGACAAAGGCATGATTTTATTTCCTGTCAAGTTTCAGCTTTCATACTTAAAAAAACGCAGAAAATGTATTTGCTCGTTTTCTTATAATGTAAAAAAAGAATTAACACTCCTGAAAATCAATTGTTCTTTTATCTGCTCCGGTGTAAATAAAATGTCGGCCTCTTTTCCCACTGAGCAGGGTAACACCAATGATTTCGCTTTGGATTTCCCACCAGTGCAAAGTTCGAATGATCTGACGTTTGCTTTCCAAACATTCCATCCAGTGATCTGCTTTAATCCTTTAAGGAGTGCGTGGACGTCACAACAAATCTCACATCTGTCTAACAACAGCAAATCCTGCAATCATTTTAAGGGCTTTGACTATGTCAGAAGTGTTGCTTCAATGATGATGTCTGTGCATCAGTCGCAGAAGTTATCCAACGGGAAACTGCTGTGAGGAAAGTAGACTAACCTAGGAAAGGAATTATGGAGATATGAAAAGACACTCTATTCACCCTCTGAAGAAGATAATCTCCATCTTAAACCCCCATCCTTGGCCTCGTGCTAGAAGGCGGTAGCGCTAGGTAATTTAACGCTGTTTTCAGCTTATTTCCAAAGACCACAAGACTAAACAGCAGATTCATTTGACGCTTCTCTAGGCATTTTAAAATACATGGCATGCCATGCGATTCCGCACAACCCGCGCCCGCCACCCAAAATAAATAAACATTTATTTTTACTTTATGGTATAAATGGTGTTTATTGTCAGTTTAAGAAAAAAGTTGTTCGCAAATCCCAACAGCTGGAATGTAGTCAAACATACAAACATACTGCTGTCTGTCTACCACTGTACTTCTAAAGATTAATCAAAAGCTAGTAGCAAGGTATGCATCTCTTACATCACGTTTTAGGCATTTTTTATACAACCCCGAAGTAATAAATGCCTTATTTGATTTAGGAATAATAATAATAATTAATACGTATCTTCATTTTGATTCAAATCTTTGCATATCACAATTACGTTTATAGATACGGCTATGCATGGGCACTTGCATACAATATATCTAAAACTCTCACAGTCTGGTTCGGAGGACACAGTTCCTAGCTCGGTCACTCAGTACTTGCTGAGCATAGTTACTTTGCATCTAGCTTGATTTGAATATTATACTTCTAAGACGTTTTGAGCGGAGGATCTTTAGTGCAGGTGGTTAAGATGGTCATGCTAGGAGAGCTCCCTCACTTACGCTTAGGATGTGTTGTGTGGTTGTATTTACAGGTGGTGTGCATGAAGTGCATGTCTGAATTGTAGTCTAATGCTACAACAGATGAATGCCCCCTGAGTCAGGGCTAAGCCGACCTCCCTGGATTTGACGCACCCATGGGGCAGGTGCCTCAGAGACCTTGAGGTGATAAGGCCATCCGAACCTCCTATGAACACCATAATCTTAACAATGGGAGAGATTTCAATGTCTCCCTATCCACCTCCCTATAACAATTTCTGCACCTCTTTCTCCAGTTTAGAAATTATGAGAAGAAGGCTCAAACTATTTCGATATGGATGACTTTGAATGCTTAATGTGAATCTTCAGAGTAGGCCATAACTTGTTACTATTGCCTTCTGTTTGAATAAAATGCAGGCCTCTGGAGCCAGCAACTCAAACTCCTTTGGACGCCAGAAGGAATCTCTGCAACATTAGCTGTGCATGACAACAAGATAGGGGCCGGGCACTATTATGGAGTTCTACTTGAGGCTAAAACTACTTGTAAGATTAGGCAATAAAGGCAAAGCTGCTGTCCTCCTAGGAAAACAAGGAGTTGGGCTTACCTGGGAAGGGGAGTGACTGCTCTTGCCAAAAGGGCAAGAGAGGCTGAAACCAGCTAAATGTAAATTGCCTGGTAGATCAGCTCAATAAGCAACCCCTTCAGAGAGCCACAGAAATGTGCAGTCCAGTAGATGTGAACCAATAACTGAATCATCATAAAAAATGCGGGTCTAGAAGATTCAGAAGTCACCACTGGCTGCCACTGTTAGTAATCCTGGTCTGCCCCATCGACCTGTCCCTGTATGCCTCTCTACTATGGTGTGATTGGGGCCGTGGCACAATGGGAGAGACGCAGTGGAGCATTAAGAGGTTGTCAAAGTCAATATGAATTTCATGAAATTTTTCTGTGCAACAGACTTTTCTGAAATACAGATCTGAATGCTTGTGAACAACCATGACCTCGTTTGGAAACCTGATCTGTAATTCGGACCAATAAATGCCCTGGGGCCGGGACACGAGTATTAGGTACCATTACAACCAACCACAGAAACCTAGGGGCGAAAGCCTTGAATATTAATTTTGTCCAGTTCTGCAATTGTCAATCAGAATAATACTTTTACAGTTGTTTGTTTTACTCCATTGAAAATACCTTTAGGTGGTCTGTGTTTGAGAATGGGCTTCACAATTAGAGCTCAACTCTCTGGATTAGGTGTATGTCCAGACACCAGAGGCTAACATTTCATAACCTTCTGTGTAGATTGTAATTATGTACCGAATGGAGAGATGTTGTTTCTCAATTGTAGTACTCTGACTGGCTCTGGCACAGAGTTGAACTGAGAGACAAGGCAGGTCACGGTCATTCTACGAAGGATAGCATTGAATAATATATAGACCATGTTGATGGAGGGTCCTTGCCTACAAATGTAAATGCTAACCATCCCATTGACTACAGTATAGTGCTATACATTCTAGGTCTACTTTCAAATATGCCTCTGATCTTCAAAGACTAATTACAGATAACAACTGTGACAAAATCCACTGCTAGTACAATACTTTCCAGTTTAGCTTAAGAGTCGACACATATCGCAAGCAAACACCCCTACTTTTGAACGAGCAAAACAATTATATCAATCACTCTGACTAATGACATCCCTTTAGTCCACTTCAACACACTCCAACTCTCCTTAACTATTTCAGCACAGGCATTTCTCAGACTACAATCTTCACCCACCTCCAGAAAAGCAAAAAGGGACCACAGCACAAACCGCACTTTACTGATACCTCAAGCAAATTTATAAGGAATGTCAACCCCTGGATTCCAAATGGCACATTACACTTAGCATCTCACAGCTCTCACTCTCAAATTCTACATACTATAAGATATTTTTGTACAGTGAAAGATAACATTTATCAGGACGACTTCTTGAATTTCTTGAATCTATTATCAGACCTTATAACCTCTTCAAAATTATACAGAAAATTTGAATCCCCTGCTCTAACAGCTACGTGAACAGAGGTAAGGTCCTCCTGGCTCAGAGGCACCCGCTAGACACCCCTCGCCTCAAAAGGCCACATTGGGTCTACTGACCAAACCAGTCACTTCCCTACAATAGGAGAAACATGAAATTGCAAAGTCCTGTAAAAGCCTGGCTAGAAGCACAGAAAGTCCTTGATGCAAACCAGGCTGGCTCCAAAGCAGGTATGGGGTTGATGAGTTATGTCTCCTCATAAAATAACACTAACATAAGTTTGTAGATTCTCAAGAAAAGTGGCCACTTTTCTTGCACCCCTAGTGCCCCCCTAAGGCCACCATGTGTGCGCCATACTTAAAATACGGTGCACCATGGTGGTAGTTCTGGGACTAGCGTCTGAATGTTTTACACTAGTCCGGCGCTTTGCAGGATTAGAGTAAAAAATTCTGATGCTAATTTTGCAAAGCACCCAGAGGCCCATTGTAAGCAATGGAAGTCTCTTTTTAATGCCTGCTCTGAGCAGGCATTAAAAGTGTCCAAAAATGGAGCAAGGAAACCTCTTAGATTTCCTTGTGCCATTTCTACATGAGACTGTAAGAAGATAACTAGGTTGTTTTAATTGCTAGAGGTCTGAGGCAAATGAAAATGGATTGCAGTTGAAACTGATGGTAAGAAAATGCTTGCACTAAAAAGTAGAAAATAGGATTAACAGCTGCTGTGATTCCCATATAATACAATGTAGGGGAATGTAGCACAGCCTTTTTGATAATATAATTTTAGTAAGAATACATGTGCATTGTCTAGCATTAATGTAATAATAGCCCTTTCTGATGCACATTCTCTTAGATCTGGGGGAACATGTCTCGCATCAGTCTTCTACTAGGTCAACTAACCCAAAAAGACCCTCTCCTTTTTTTATCTTTCTTTCACCAGCGGCCACAGGAATTGATTTCACGTGTATGCAACATCCATCTGCTTTAAGACCCTAGGGTGTGCAGACAATATAGGATCTGTGCCCGTCATGAAACAAAACTTTCTTTCCCACTTGTTTAATGTTTTTTACGATTGTGATAGATCTCAAAGTTGCTGGGGCCATTGCATTAGTCTCACTATCCCTCTTGATAACTATGCTGTATGTTTTGAGTTATTTGGTTACTTCAGGTGAAGAATAATTTGGATTTAATGTCATCTCTTGATTCTCGCTTCAGTGTTGTTGCACCTGGCCCTTTTTGGAGGGTCATCCCCAATCTGTTTGCCTCCTTCCTCCTTCCTCCTGATTTTTCTGACCAGTTTTTGTTGGCTTGGGGACTCTGGGCACTTTACCACTGCTGATCAGTGCTAAAGTGCATATGCTGTCTGTGTAAATTGTATTGTTGATTGGTTTATTCCTGATTGGCATATTTGATTTACTAGTAAGTCCTTAGTAAAATGCACTAGAGGTGCCTAGGGCCTGTAAATCAACTGCTACTAGTGGGCCTGCAGCACTGGATGTGGCAGCCACATTAGTAGCCCTGTAAACACGGCTCAGACCTGCCACTGCAGTGTCTGTGTGTGCAGTTTTAAACTGCCAATTCAAGTTGGCAAGTTTGCCAGGCCCATACCTTCCCTTTTGGTACATGTAAGGCACCCCTAAGGTAGGCCCTAGGTAGCCCTATGGGCAGGGTGCAGTGTATTTAAAAGGTGGGACATGTACTGGTGTGTTTTACATGTTCTATACTGCCAAATTCAGGTTTCACTGTGCCAAAGCCTATCTCCTTTATATGTTAACATGGGGGTTGCCTTCAAATAACTTTAAAGTGCAGATTCCCTTTCAGGGCAGATAGAAATGTAGAGTTTAGGGACTCTGAATTCACAATTTAAAAATACATTGTTAAGTGAAGTTGGTTTTTAGATTGTGAGTTTGAAAATGGCACTTTTAGAAAGTAGCCATTTCCTTGCTTAAACCATTCTGTGACTCAGCCTGTTTGTGGATTTCCCATCTGGGTCAGTTTGACAGTTGGGCTATTTACACCTCTCCTCTAGACAGTCACACAAAGGGAGCTGGGGTGTAGCCTGCATATCCTGATGAGCCATCCGTGCTGAAAGGGAGGGGAGGAGTGGTCCCTTACACCTGAAAGGGCTGTGCCTGCACTCACACAATGCAGTCTTCAACCCCCTGGTGTTCGTCTGGGGCCTGGACAAGGAAGGATCTTGCAAACACGTGAGACTCTGCTTTGAAGTTTGCCAACTTCAAAGGCAGAAAGGGGTATAGGTAGTAGACCCGGTATAGGTAGTAGACCCAAAACCCCAGACTTTTAGAATCTTTCTGGAATCAAGAGGAACCTCTGCCAAGGAGAAGAGCTGAAGAGCTGGTGGAGGAGTGCTGTCCCTTTGTTGTGTTGCTATGCTGGACTGGCCCGCAGTTGCTGCTTCTGCCTGAAAAGAGTGCAGAGGGTGAATTTTGCTGTGGGTCCTGCTTGAAAGAGTTCTCCAAGGGCTTGGAGTAGAGCGTGCCTCCTGTTTGAAGTATCAGGGACACCAAAGACTTCAGTTTCCTTGACCTGCAGCACTGGGAACTGTGTGTTTTGTGCTGTTCAAGAGGCGAAACCACAGCAACGCCGCCAACAACGCCGCTGGCCTGCACCATGACCTGCCGATGCCGCACGGACTCTCATTGTCCCAATTCGCAACCCGACCCTGGTCTCACCGAGGCCTTCATGGTACAACTTCACCGAGCCACTGTTCGCACCGCGACCTGTGGGCCCGCATTCCGGCTTCACCTGCTCACACTGCAGCCTAGTCATCCCCAATGACATCGCTCCTGCTGACACCGGCTCCGCTACCTGCATCGTGGCCTGTGGACACCGCTCATGAGGAACACGAAGCACCGTCCCATCCTGCACTGCAGCCCTGGTCCACCGACGCCAGCATCATCAATTCCAGTGTCGTCACCTAGCATCCTGCCTGCACCGTGGCCTGTGGACACTGCTCCTGAGGGTCACGAAGCCCCGTCCCGTCCCACACCGCTGTCTTGGGCCTACCAACGACAGCGCTTCCTCAACAACAAAGACGCTGCCTGCACCGTGACCTGATGACACCGCACGTTGCACCGCCCTGCTTCACGCCACAGCCCTGGTCTCACCAACACCCCTAGACGCCGTCACCGAGCAGCTGCCCGCACCGTGACCTATGGGCACTGCATATCGCATCGTACCGCTTCGCACCGCAGACCCGACGCCATCCACGCCAGCGCTCATGACTTTATCAGCCTGGAGTTCGATCCGCAAGGCATGTGACTTCAAGGGCCCAATGACTCCCGCATCGACTCCGGAACCAGCACTGCGACGCCAGCGACGCTGCTCTCCAGAGCTCACCGTGAGGATCACTTGACCCTGCAATTCCAAAGGTACAGTTTGAGGGTCTTCTCGACACTGTAGCTGGCCCGCGACGCTGCGGCTGGCCTGAACTGTTGGTTTTGTTGATCATGATGTTGTGATAGCCCCAGATGGAGATATTGACTTCAAGGAACTGTAATTTTGAGTGAATATTGCAGAATTCATATATTTATTACTGTATGGCTGATTGATTTTTATCATATTTGGTCTTGGTTTACACAGATAAATATTGGTTATATTTCTAAAACTGGAACTGGTGTGGTGTCCTTTTGTAGTGTTTTCACTTATTACTGTGTGTTATGTGCAAATGCTTTACACATTGCTTCTGAGATAAGCCTGACTGCTTGTGCCAAACTACCAAGGGTGTGAGCAGGGATTATCTGAGTGGGTATCTCCCTTATCCTGACTAGAGTGAGGGTCCCTACTTGGACAGGGTTCAAACCGACTACCAACTAGAGACCCCATTTCTAACAAGTGTCATTTGAAAAACCATGGCAATCCAGTGCAATATTCACCTGAAATTATCTCTGAGTTCTTACTAAGTTTGATCTTTTCTAATATGGGCACTGCAATATGTTAAGTTGATCATATAAATAAACCTTATCTTCATTGATGTCCATGCAAGACTTTCGACTCCTTTTAATACTGTGGGAGTCCTGGATGCACACAGTGTTATTTGAGACATTCACTTTGGATGCAGGTTTGGGTTTTTTGCCCTCTTTATCCTCCAGACCTGAGAGATTGCAGCAGTAGTCGTTTGATGACCCCCACAGTCACTTGTCTCTACACCATTTGTGTGTTCAGACTTAGGGGGTCATTCTGACTTTGGCGGGCGGCGGAGGCCGCCCGCCAAAGTAACCCCGTCGGAAGACCGCGACGGTCATTCCGACTTTCCCGCTGGGCCAGCGGGCGACCGCCAGAAGGTCGCCCGCCGGCCCAGAGGGAAAGCCCCGTCAACAATGAAGCCGGCTCCGAATGGAGTGGCACCTGTCGCGATTTTCAGTGTCTGCAAGGCAGACACTGAAAATCTTAATGGGGCCCTGTTAGGGGGCCCCTGCACTGCCCATGCCAGTGGCATGGGCAGTGCAGGGGCCCCCAGGGGCCCCACGACACCCGTTCCCGCCATCCTGTTCCTGGCAGTAACAACCGCCAGGAACAGGATGGCGGGAAGGGGGTCGGAATCCCCATGGCATGGAGGATTCCCTTGGGCAGGGGTAAACCGGCGGGAAACCGCCGGTTGCCCTTTTCTGACCGTGGCTTTACCGCCGCGGTCAGAATTGCCCATGTAGCACCGCCAGCCTGTTGGCGGTGCTACCACCGGCCTCTACCCTGGCGGTCTATGACTGCCAGGGTCGGAATGAGGCCCTTAGTGTGCCTCATAGAACTATCCCAGGCCACCTTTAATGCTACTATTCCCTTAAGGTTGCCAGGTAAAATGATGGTTTTACCATGCGGACCAGGCACAGAGTAGTTATGTCATTCATTGTCGTTCAACATGTGGCGCCTTGGTATACCTTTGGTCTTTCTGAGTGTGAAAGTAGACAAGAGGCCTTCTTGAGCCTTGGCTGACATGTGCCATGTTTGTGTTTAGAAGCTGATGTTCTTCATCCCAAAGTGACCAAGTCAATTTTTTTGTTGCAACCGAAGTAACATTAGCAGTTAGTATAGTTGTCATGCTAGCAGTGTTTGCGTTTGTGGCAATGGCAGGTCCATTAGTCAAGGACACATTAGTATCCATGCAGTGTGATCTTAAGACATTTTGAAGCCCTGGAAAAGGCTTCATGGAGGTGCCCCTGTAATAATCAAATGTATATTTTATTTCCTGTTTCCTGCTACTTCAAGCTAGCATGAAGCTAAACAATACTAAATTATAAGTTAAACTTTAACATGGTCACACAAAAGCTGTTGAAATATGTCTTGCTTGGGAACTCAAACATCCTTTAAATATCAAGGGTTAGAGAAACAGAGTTGAAGGCAGAAGTTCAGAGAGAGAAAGAGAACATTAGATAGAGAAACAGGATATATGCAGTGAGTGATCAA
The DNA here is from genome assembly GCF_031143425.1 of Pleurodeles waltl. Classification (NCBI taxonomy): domain Eukaryota; kingdom Metazoa; phylum Chordata; class Amphibia; order Caudata; family Salamandridae; genus Pleurodeles; species Pleurodeles waltl. Next base: position 171,902,995 of record NC_090450.1, read on the forward strand.
AGTGGGTTGAATCAGAGGGGCAAGGAGTGTCCCTATTTTTGCGATTTACCAGAAACCGTTCCCCTACTTCTTGTAAAAAGATAACTGTCCCAGGATAATTCCTATGTTTTAAGTGCTTCATCTGAAGCATCCTGCAATGAATCTCCTGTGCTGTGAAACCGTAGCCGGCAGACAGCTAAACAAACCTTTCTGCCAGGGTGCCTGCTTCCCTAAAAGAAATGCAGATGTGCGCAACAAGTTAATCTGCAAATGTATAGAGTTATCTGCAGATGTAAAGGACTCTTGGGAGCTAGTAGTGGCTTTAATTGATCAATTAGCTCAAAGCTTTGTGGTGACAAAAAGTTATTTTTGAGTGTGTTGAAGGAACAGTAAAGGCACAAAAATGGCATTATGTTCAGTCTGGGTATTTCCAAAATCTATGTGTTGGAAGCACCATTTTATCTTAAACCTTTTTGTGCAGTTTGTATCGGTCTACATTATACTGTGTGTAATGCAGATTTAAAAGAATGACTTACATATTCACACAGGCTATGACCTCCTAGTACTAAAAATACAAGTCATTATTCTCCACTGCACCAACCAAGATCCTGTTGCTCTCCGGTTACACACAGACCTCTGCAGCGCATTAACTAATACTGATAGGGGTTTCATAATATAGCATAGTACATTTCCCAGTGAGTAACAACTTTTTTACATTTATTTTTCATTTAAGCTGCATGCTTTTTTATATGTAGCTACTTGACGGTGAAAAACAAAATAAAGTACAGAATATTTTGTTTTCTAGCCACACCTTTGACCCTGCCCCATGCTCACTGGCCCTGCCCCTTTTCATGCAGCATCACAGTTCCCATACTTTTTTTTAATGTACTTTGACCACTGAGAGGTGGCCTTTGGAAGGCAATTGCCCACTTTGCACATGCTTTAAAATGTCTCTGTATAATTCATAGTAAGGACAGCAGTGTGCTGAGGTGAGTTTTGTTTTATTAAAATGCCAAGCAGGAGTGAATCTCATTCTAGAGTGATGTAGCCTCTTTGGAGTTTGTTTGTTGTCAAATTTATGAGTAACCTGTCTCAGTTGTACTGCATGCTTTTCCTGATTAGTCCTTTGCACCATTGCTGACTAGTACGATTGCTATTGCATCTTCGAGTAGTTCATTCCCTTGGCTTTCTGTACATAAGATATAATAAAAACCGATTGCGGGATCTCTAGAATCACAGCTATGTTTGCAATTTTATCTCGTATAATTCTGTTGGGATTTCAGTTGAAACTGTTTTGATCTGTTGTAGTCGAATGGCTCATGTTATCGTAATTACGTTGCTTTCTGTAACTCTAGCCATGTTTGTTTGGTACTGCCTGCACAGTCATACATATATCATGGGAAAAACTACTTTATGGGATCTGTTTGTTTAACAATATTTTTAAACATGCATTTGATTTTCATAAACTAGGTTTGAGACTGGACCCTTCCGTTAATGACAAATTCCATGTTAACCCGACAGACATGTTTTGTTCTATGCATTCTTTAAGCATTTTGGGGGTGATTTAAGAAAAGTGCACCCCTTAGCGCTCCCCTATCGGCACCATATGTGCACCGTATTCAAAATACGGAGCACCATTGCGCAGGTTAGAGGGCAGTAGTGTCGGAATTCCTGACGCTATTGATGTACTCTGCAGGAGTAGTGCCATAATTTTGGTGCTACTCCTACAGAGTACATAGGGGCCCTTTGTATTTAATGGCATGCCCCCTTTTAACGTCTGCTCTGAGCAGGCATTAAAAGTGTAGAAAAAATGACGCAAGGAAATCTATTATATTTCCTTGCGCCATTTATTTAGCCCCCCCCTAACGGGGGAACGCTCCCTTTGCATACATTATGCCTGGCGCAGGCATTTAGTGGCACAAGAGTTTACAAAGTGACGCAATGCATGCATTGCGCCACTTTGTAAATATGGCGAGTGTAAAAAAACACTTTAGTGCCGCCTTAGCGTTAAAAAAATGACACTATGGAAGCATTAAGGTGGTGCTAGGGCATCTTAAATCAGGCCCACTGTGTGCAGGGCTGTATTTTGGATTGCCATTCGAAAAACTTTCACCTGTAGGTTGCAATGCTGCTCAGTTTAGCCAGTGGTTTAGCCATTCCTGGTCAACAAGTAAATCCGCACACTATATTTGTTTGTATACTTATTGCAGTATCTCCTCTTTGACCATTTACTTCCCTAGTTGCTGTTCTTTTGCTGCTTCTGTTGGCTTTTACTTCTTCTCGGTTTGAAGGTTTGTCTATCAAGTCTTCTATTTTGCATTAGTAAGGTGCAAATTAGAAAATAGAAATAGTCAGGTCTCTGTTTTCAATATTGCAAAACCACTGTGTCTTTGGACCTTGCAAAGAATTTCTGTAGTGCTATTATGTTTTACCTTTAGTCCCACAGTGCCTTCTTTTGGAATGTATAATTTGAAAGCACACTGGCGTTCGAAATTTAACTGTGTTTATACAGTAATTTTCTTGTTTTAACATTCATTTACTTTATTTCAATTTGTGGTCTTCTGTTATGTAGAAACTATGTGACAAAGAAGATTGCCAAGTTCCCTTTTGCTCTAGACCAGAATGTTTACACAAGAGGTCTCCAACCAGTAGTGTAATAAGAGCTACTTTTGGTCATTGAAAATCATCCCTATCTACTATTATTATTAGTGTTGTGTAAACAACTACATGAGACAAGATTATATTACTGGCCACCATATGCAGGATTTCTAGCAGTGGTTACCTCATTGCATCAGGCAGGCTTGCCAGCAGTACAGTAAAAAAGCCTTTATCAATTTGAAATGCATCTACCTTGATAATGTATAACAGTAATGACTACAATACCCTGGCACCATGGGAATAATATCAGTAATAATTCTCCCAATGGCACATGATTTATTTTGGACGTTCAGCCATTTCATTCCAAACATCAGTTTATGAGTTCTGAAAATACACACATTTTTGTCTCGGGTACAAGCTTTTCAATTTTGGTATAGCTATATCAATCCAACCAAGCAAAAGTTTTTAATTTATAGACAGGACTGCACACAGGTGAGCTACTTACAGGTATCTGGAGAACTACCAGTAGCTCACAAGCTACTTGTTGGAGAAGCCTGGTTTATACATTCTCCTTCTGATCAACTTTCTAGGTGCTACACTCGACATCCAATTTGTATTTCATTCTTCCATTTTAAATTGCTGCTTTGGCACATTTTTCAAGTTCAGAGTGCACCTTACCCTAATTGGCGTTCTTTACCTGATTATTGCTGATTTTTTAGCTGGTCACCACTTGTACTCTGTAAGGATGAAAGCCCCCAATAAGTGTGGAGTTGTCTCACACCCCTTTTTGGCTACATTTGGGCTTCTAATCTCCAGGATCCTCAGATTGTAGATGTAGTCTAAAATTGATACACTGGTGAAATAGTCATGCATGGTACATCCTTATATAAAATGCCTCAATAACATTGGGGCTAATTAGTGGAAACAAGCCCTGATCAAAGTGCCAAATTACCATAACGTATTGAAATATGTTGACGTTTCTTATAAAATGTTGGTAATCATTGACTGTTTGTGTTCAGTTTGGTGAAAGGGTTTAAGTGCTAGAAATAAAGTTTTTGGTGTTCACAAACATGTAAATGCTTGCTGGAAGGTTGCCATTCATAAGGAAGGCTTTCCAATGTACAGAGCCAGGTGACCCTGTGGCAGATGGTCTACCTGTCACAGATGTCTGGTGATAGAGAGAAGTGAGACTCTGCCATCTGAGGCCTAACTGTCCCCCTGACTGTAAATGAGAAGAGGGTAAGCAAGGGACCCCTTCTAATGTATGGAAAAGGTCCAGTTTTGCCAGGTTGTAAATGATGTCTGAAGTCTGCTGAAGCCCTGCTTAAGTTCTACTGGCTTCCCCAGCAGCTGACCTTTCCTGCTTGAAAACAGTTAAGGGAAAGTGTACAGGGAGTCCAATACATTACGTCTCTCATGACCACATATGGTAAGCGATTATCACCAGGATCCTTTCTGCCTATCACACTTGTCATTATAATGCTTGATTAATTTTTACCTCTCTGAATTTTGTAGTTATTTAGACCAGTCATTTGAAGATGCTCCTTCTTACATGCAATTAGACTGTTAAAACCGGGTAATATTTTAAGTTATCTGGTTACTTCAGGTGAGAAATATTTTTGATTTAACTTCATATCTTGATTTTTGCTTCAGTGTTGTTTGAAAAGTAATGGTAATCCACTTCAGTATTCACCTGAATTTGTCTCTGAGTTCTCACTCGGGTACGCTTGTACACAATCATGAAATATTACCTCTAGTCACTGGCTATGGACTTTTATCCCATACCGTATATTACTCTTGAACTTAGAGACTCCAGGAGATACCTCTTGAATTCTATTCTTTGCTTTCTAAAACTATGCATCATAAAGATCCACCTTTCTCTTCATCCTTTTCAACCTTTGGACAATACTTGCAATGTCATTTTGAGATAGCAAACCCTAAGATTCTCAAACTCACAGGGTTTATGATGGCAAATATATATTTTAGATGTGTATTAAAGCTATTTTGAGAGTAGGAAAAAACATTATGACTCGCAAAGTGAGCTTTGGCACTTGTGTCATAATTAGGAAGCAGCATGAAAGGGGTGCCTCCTCCTCCTTGCGATTTGACATAGCGTGCATCAATCAATGGTTGTCAATAGTTATGGTGGCCACAAATCATTTATCAATCACTGACACCTCAAAGGAGATGGTGATTCTCAAAGGAGGAAGTGTCTTCCTAGTACACCATCCCCTTAGTGAATTGTGTTGAGTGACCTCGGGGTGAGTAGGACGTTGTCCAGGGGACTACTCTCGTCTGCCCCAAAATTTTCCCAAATAGATTTGTTTTTTTAAAGCAGCACCTGTCCCTTCAAGGAACACGGCTGCTTTAAAAAAACATTTTTTTCCATTTGAGACTGCAAGCACAGAAATAGTGACTTGCTCTCCCTTGCAGGCCATCAATCTTCTATTTGTACCCAATCACAGGAGAATGCAAATAGAAACTTGCCTAGCTAATATTAATCAGACAGGTCATTCAGCAGTCCCCTGTTACTGGAGATTTTTCGGTTGACCTATTAATACATAGAACATATTACAAAATCAGAGACGTCACAAAAGTTGGTGCATAGTTCACACAATTTACCAGTAACGCAGTGTCCTCACACTCATGGGGCCTGTATTATGTTCTAGATTGTAACACATGAATTATGAAAGCAATAACTTTATGGATATAAACTTGTCTTATATTTTTCCGTGTTTTACACTTTTCCATAATTCTTCATCATACATAAAGTGGGCCTACCCAATTCTCTCTAAGTGTGATTCTACACTACCAATTTACATTATATTCTGCATAATTTTACTAGGACGAGTAAGGGCCCTTCCTCTTTTCTCCTTTCCTGCATGAAGCCTTGTCCAGCTCAAGGATTTCCAGAGCACTGTCATAGAATACTAGATGCCAAATGCTGCAGTTATATTTTTCTTGTTTTATATTTTGTTGTTTTATTGACAATTCTGATTTTTGTTTCTTCTTTTTATTGCTCATTCATATATGCCTTGATTGCGCTATATAGATCTGTTCAGAGTCAAAGAGGATTGAGGGCCAACCTTTATATCAAAGACTGAGTACCAGTAGTCCTGATAATTAGGCAACTCCTGCTATTTCACCATTGACTTTGCTAGGATGTCCCGATTGTAAAGATCCTGGGAAAAAGCCTGAGACACTGTGCAGATTTAAGTCATTCAAAAACAGCAGATATTATGTAATTTGGGTGGTTTCTGGTTTCTGGGGGTTAACTTATATACCATAGTTACAAGGTTATGGAAGAAGTTGCTTAGTGCCAGACAAAATAGGAGTGGTGACAAATACTCTCCCTGAAATATATCTTGTTATGTGGTGCCAAGCAAAATAAACATGGTGACATAGATTGTCCCTGGAATATGCATTGTTTATCTTCACTATGAGGATGATTGTTGGCTATTCCATTGGTTCAGGTTAAGCCTGGTTAAGTGGTTCTTCGTTTTTTATTTTTCAAATGTTTTTTGTCCTCATCCACCTTTTCAATTCGAGGAACAGACCTACCACCCCACTACACCGTCTATCTTATCCACCTGGTGCACAAGCATGGGACGATATATCGACTTCCTTCAAATGTACCTGTTCAGCTGTTTTCCGAAGTTACGAGTCTGGTGCAATCATTGGACCTATACAGTTATCATCTTATATATATATATATATATATATATATATATATATATATATATATATATATATATATATATATATATATATATATATTCCATGCAAGCGATTGTCTTTGGTGGTTAGTGAAAGTGTCAATTATTGAGATATAAACCACCCATTGTGGGAAAAAAGATGATTCCTTCTGAGATATGCAGGGTTTACTGTGGTGTAAAGTAAGGACATTGATACTTGCGATAAGTCTTGAGTCTGAAGCGACTGCAAGCTCCTTCCCCAAAGAACACCTGGGAGAGAGAAGTCTTCATCCATACTGTCCAAAATCAGCCAGTAACAGCGTGAAACCTCTCTCTTCTCTGTTTTTCCCCCTTATCAGTGGCTCCTCTAGTCTGTTTGAGTTTCCATCCTCTGCCTTCTGATCTTGGCCCCAGCTTTTTATTTGAGCTGGCTTGAACACTGAGATTTTGCACTGAGATAGTTCTTGTAGCTCTTCCACTGAAACTAACTCCCCATCCCACAACAACTGCCCCCATCTCTGCAGCTGTGTGCTAGTAATAGAGATTGTCAATTTGTCCTTCAAACATTCAGGCGCACGTGGAGAGTTCCAAACTGGGGCATATCCACTATAGTATGGCAATTTTGTTACTCTCTTTATCTGTGCCCAAAGGTGAAAAGATGGGTGAATTTTGATGGAATACACATGTTTATCACATAAACCCAGCCAAATATGGTCAGAGGTAAATGAGACCAGATTGACAAGAGGGACTATGTCTCCTTCATCACACTTTGAACATTAAATAAATTCTGTCAGACTTACTATATTCTGTGTAATTCTAACCCCAAGGTATTTCATCGCATTCTTAGCACTCTTATGCCGCCACAACACATTCCAAACCATGGTCTCTATCTTTAGGGTGTTCACAGCATACCCTGATACATTGCCGAAGTCTCTTACCAATTGCTCTAATGCTGGTAGCTTGGATCGAAGGCCTGCAGTGTATATCAGTGGTTCTAAACCTGTGGTCAGGTGACCCCTCAGGGTCCGCAAAGCCTCCTCACGGGGTCTGTGACTGCAGAGAAAATTAATATTAACAGATTAATAAAGTGTATATAAATAAAGTGGCCAAATAAACAACTGAATTCTAAAATGTACTCTAAATGTTAAGGAAATTGAAATCGGAGGCTAAAAACTAAATTAGAATCCTCAAATTGTTTTGTGGAGTAGCACAGGTGCATCAAACAGAATATAGTATGAAAGATGTGTGGCTTCAATTGAATTTAGAAAAGCTCCAACCTTCCTATTAAAATTATTTTTTATTTTTTTTGTTTGCAAATTAAATAAAATGTGTTACCACTTGTGTATAAGTTTGATGGAATGCTTGTTTCTGTATTTTTTGTGTATTGTCTTGCGGTTTGAATCGTCGACAATGTTTAGGCCTGGGTCCCCAGTTTCCAGTAATGACTCAGTGGAGGATCCCTGGATACCAATAATGATACAGTGGAGGTCCTCGGGTTCCATTACTGATAAAGTGGGGGTCGACAGAGGTCAAAAGGTTGGGAACCACTGGTGTATATCCTTAAGTTGTCTGCATACAATGAGATCTTTTTATCCCATTCACCCCACTTGAAAGGTATTAATTTTGATCCCCCCTCCTCAAAGTTCCTTGCCAACGGTTCAATATATAAATTAAAAAGCAGTGGAGAGAGAGGGCACCCCTGCCTAGTCCCTCTCACGATTTTAAATTCAGATGTGAATCTGCCCTTTGTAAGAACCTGGGACAAAGGGCTAGAGTAAATTCGCTGGATCGCACTCCAGAAATTCTCCCCTGTGGGGTTAAGTTCCAGCACTGAATTCAAGTAAGCCCAATTTACCTTATCAAATGCCTTGATAGCATGAAGCGCAAAAACTCCTGTGGGAGGTCCAACCATGGAAACCAGGTCAAGCGCACATATCAACTCATGAGTTAGCTCAGGGAGCTATCTACCCTTGATGAAACCCTTCTGCTCCCAGTGCACCAATGCCCCTGCTACCTGACCCAATCTCTTAGCTGGGATGTTAGTGAAGAATTTATAATCCAGGTTCAGAAGAGAGATGGGTCTGTGTGATTCAAATAGCTCGGGACTCTTTCCTGTCTTCAAGATTAGGGAAACCAAGGCCTGACCCCAGGACACTGGAAGTGGCATCCCATTTACAAATATCTCATGCCTCTTTCTCTAATATCTCTTTCTGCACCGCAGAGCGCTGTTTATCTAAGACCTGGCTCTCAAGATGACATAATCCGTTCTCTACCATCTCGACCTCTCTCTTATACACCCTGTGCTTTTAAGCTGATATTTCCATTAGCTTCCCCCTCAAAATGCCTTCTAGGCATCCCATAATATGCCAATGGGTGCAGAACCGAGATTTACATGCAGGAACTAATCAGTTGCTGCTTTTAGGTCCTTAATAACCTCCTGGTCTGGGGGGACCTATCAAAAGTCCATTTCTTTGGTTCTTGCCTAGTAGGCATTTCCATTTCTCAAGTACTTATAGCATGATCAGAGAGATGAGGGGTCGTGGGTTTGACCATTATGATATCCTCACATATGCCTCAATATCCTAACAATAAACCTATCCCCGAAAAATGACTGTATTTTTTATTATGAAAAGTATAGCCTCTGTCCTTCTCAGATTTTACCCTCCACATATCACCCAGACCTAACGGCTTGTTTAAGTATACCTGCATTTTCAATGCGTTTTAGCTCTATTGCTATCGGACCTGTCCAACGAGTAATCCAAAACTATATTAAAGTCACCTGCCATGATGGTTGGAACAGGAAAGGACAGTAGGTTCTGGAAAACTGCATTGAGGGGCTCAATATCTTCCAAATTAGGCTCATACTATCCCACCAGTGTATTGTTTTACAATACAGTTGCAGGCTGACAGTAACCCATCTGCCCTATTTATCCACTTCAGCTTCTCCTATCATTGCCTCCAATTGCTGTTTCACTAGTATAGCTACCCTTTTCACATTTCATCTGTGGTCCATGCATATCAGTTGTCAGACCCACTTTTGCTTGCCAAACAACTCAAGACATTCTATCCTAGTTAGTTGATTCTCTTCTAAGATTATGACTTGGGCTGCTGAGCCTTTAAGGTATTGTAGCAATCTGGCTCTCCTCCTACTCATCCTGAGACATTGATCTTCCATGAAAGAATTTGAACTGTCTTTACTATCCTCTCAATATTAGAGATTGTGCCTGATCACACTTCAGAAGCCCAACCTGCATCCTAGTTGTGCTTCGAGAAAAGGTTTCCAAGGAATTTTTTTATCATTCTTTTGTCTTTTTCCCCTAAGTTCCCCTCCCAGTGCACCCCCTTCCTATTGCATGTCCCAGTGTCCTTATTGTCCATCCATCGTCACAAGGAAAACTCTCCCGTACTTTCTTATGGCTGATACGAGCCATTTGAGGGTTTGTCAAGTGGATTCAAAAGAAAAACGCTTTCCTAAAGATGTACTGACAGCAAAGGAAGAAAATAAAAGAAAACAAGAAGAAGAAATGCCAGGCAAGCAGCTCCAGCTGCCCAATTCCATCTGCTCCAAATTTCCTGGGACGTGTCCCCTCACTTACCTTTATTATCAAATCTTCTGCCTCTCCATGGTCCATCAAAGTATATATTTTATTATTAGGCATCACCTTTAAGATGGTGGGGAATTTCAATTGGGCCATTGTGCCTACCCATTCAACCTTGTTTATGCATTTCCCTAACTCCCATTGTTTGTCAGAGTGGAGTGTGAGATGTCTGACCTAATCTAAAAGTTAAAGACACTGCCTTCCAGTGATTTCTGTTTCAATGCCTTGGCGAGTACCTGCTCTTTTATGGAATAAGTTAGAAAGTTGACAAGAATCTTTCTTGGTTTGATACTGTTAGGATATCTCCTGAAGGGGTCCCTGTGAATAGGTTGGATGTCATATGCAAGGGCATCCTCAGACAATTCTTACAAACCTAATGATTTTAATAGATCTACTATAAACTTCTTTATACCCTCTCCTTCTATTCCCTCTGGGACATTCAAGACCTTTATGTTATTCTGTCTTGTCTTGTAGCTCCCTCTCTCCATGCTTTATTGCCCTTATCTGCTCCCTATAATTTGTTACTGCTGTTTTCATCTCTGCCACGGTATATTCAAAGACCTGAGTTCTAAAAACCAGTGAGTCAAGTTTATCCACCAGGCTTTCACACGTACACCAAATTACTCTCTGGTTGGCTGCAAAGGTAGTAAAGCAATTTCTAACTTCAATTGCTAGTGATTTTAACATTCCTTCCTCTGAGTTATCCCCTCAAGAGCTCCCTGGGGGTAAACTTACTCAGATTCATCTCTTCCAAAGATAGATATCCCTTCTCTGCTCCCTGCACCAGCTTTTTCTACTGACTCTCCACTACCTCCTCCTTTGTTTGAGGTGATCTCACCGAACACTGGAAATCTATTAATTTGCACCATCTCGTGTTAAGTTAGATTGAAGCAATGTTCAAGTTGTAAACCATCCCTGTTTGCTGTATGGGTATAGTATTGCCAGTATTGCCCGTGCAAGTAGTATTGTCCACTTCTGCCCTGCCATTACACCCCTGCCGCCTTTCTCCACCTGCAGGTGTAAGCCCAGGCACCACTTTAAAATAGGACCTCAGCAAGGGGGTTACTCTCACAGATTAATGTTTCAGCCTCCCTGTGTAGGGGCTGCCACTAAACACACTGAAGTAGCCATAAGCAGGGAAGTATGTTCCTGGCTCACCATCTGGCTCCTTTCACTTCCCCACACTTGCATTAACTTTCACTGACTTAAGGGCAATCTGTACAGACAGGGGCCGGAGTCTTGCTTGGCTCTTTAGTGTATATCTTCTCTTGTGCCTGGGCCCCCTCTCCACCTCCTGGTATCCTCCTCCCTCTTCCACCACAGTCCTCCTCGCCTAGGGGGCCAGCTCCAGCTGTCTTGAACTGTTGCAAACCTCCCAGATTCAGCATCCTTGATAATTCCTCAATAGTAGCAGCCAGCTATGCAGAGGCCGCACTCCTGTGCTGCTGCTTCCTCCTTTTCCCCAGAGGGGGTTGGGAGCTGTGGCCTGACATCTCTTGCAAACCTGCCAGAGTTCCATGTTGGCCTCACCAGGAGATGCTGGCCTGGCTGTGTTTCTCACCAATGGAGACAGCGGGAAACGCTGTTCCCCCGCCTCTGCTTTCAATTTCAAAAGTGTGAGCATATTGAAGGTAAGAAACATATGCAGACCACCTGCCTGCCCATCCGCTGCTGACTATTTTGCTCTCCTCCAGGCCCTATCCAAGCACTCCCATTACCGCCTAGCTAGTGGCAGCCATGTTCCCCTGTTTGTCAAGGATTTCAATATACTCACATCATGCAAATGGTTCTTCGTGGTTTTAGTGCACCTTGTCATTTATGGGGGTATGTTGGTTGTGGAAGTACACATTTTGTTTCTCTTCTGGTTGCTTGCTAAGTTTGCTTTCCTTCTGAGCCTTGCTGCAGGTAATGTTTGCATAAGAACAATTCTCAAACATAGTAGTGAAATCCAGCGGCAGCCGCTGCAAATCTCAAGGGGAGCGGTGGGGACAGAGCAGCCGCAGCCCGTCCTTTAGGGCTGAAGGGCCACCCCCCCACCTTTTGCCCCTCATGAAGTGTGCCGGTCAGGCTGAGCAAAGGTCAGGCTGACAGACACTCTTCATTTTCAGATCAGGCAGCCAGGAGGGAGACATGCGTGATTTGCGCAGACTCCTGGCTGCCTGAGCTGAACTTTGCTGGGCTGAAGAGGTCACAGCTCCTATGGGCGTGACCTCCTCAGCTCAGCAAAGGTGCCTCGAGGCCCTTCCCCTCTGTGACGAGGGGAAGCGTCACCCATTGATTTCGACTTGGGTGCTTCAGGTTTAATCCCTGAAGCGCCCAGGGCGAGTGTCAATCAGTGGCACCTCATCACAGAGTGGGGAGGGGTCAGAAGTCTCACTGACCCCATACCACTCTGTGACGAAGTTGGGACTGCTGCCTTCCATCATTGGCTGACCTCAGGTCAACAAGAGAGGGAAGGTAGCAGTCCCAACCCTCCTGGGACCTCTGAGCTGAAGGTAAGTGTGCGTGTGTTTTTTAAATGAATGTTTGGTGCATGCGTGTATGTTTGAATGTTGATGAGTGTTGTGAATGGATGTGCATGCATGTGTGAATGAATGAGTGTGAGTGTGAATCCCGCCGCCCCCTTCCTCCTAAAATTACCGGCTGCCACTTGGACAGAGGGGGGAATAAAAAATAATTTTCAAAAACGTACTTATTCCCATGGTCACTACCTCCTGCTGCTTCGCTCCTCTTCTTCTGGTGTCCAAGCATTCACTGGGACACCAGCACAGGCTCCCCAGCAATCCTGGTGCTGCTTTCATGCTAAACGTAACATGAAAGCAGCGTCAGGATTGGTCTGAGCAGCTTGGACTGCTGCTCTGGCACAGCCCTGGGGTCTGTGCAGTTTCTACAGCCTGGCTGTTCAACACAGCTGGGTTGGAGAAACCTAAGTGTGCATGTGTGTTTGACCAGTCTAAGACATCGTGCCAAACACATATGCGCACTTAAGTGCACTCTCTCCTCCTCCTCCTCTCTCCCACTACGAGATTGCGAAAGAGCCGCCTCTGCATAAATCTTTATCCATAAATTTAAAACAGTATCAGTGTCTGATGTTCTCCAATTTAGTGGTTATTAATTGCCATTTCAGCTACATTTGATTTCGTTTAAATATATTTCATCAAGCTTAATTCAACCACCTAGCTTCCTTCTTAAGTTCGATAGTGCCATTATAAATCTTCGTCCAGTAGTTTGCTCCCAGTAGCTCGTAATTTTATTTTGTTTGACAAGAATTTATCCTGAATTATTTTTCCCCAGTTCGCAGTAAAACTTTCTCGAGGCTTCTTTAAACACACAGCTTTGTTTTATCCTTCTGTTTTTCTTCATACAGTTTCACTTTTGTGACTTCTACCGAAGTCTCCATTTGTTACACGATGCAGTGAGCTTCAGGAGTTCTTCAGGTGAGGTCTGATTTCATTGTTTAACTACACCAGTCCGCCACAGAACTAAATTCAGCTCAATTCAGAAAGGCTTTAAATATTCCTGCGTCTGCTTTTATCTTTTTAACTAAATTTTCCATTCTCTGCTTCTGAGATGAGGTTTAGTGCAATAACCCTATTGTTTTTATAATGGATGTACAGTGGTAGAATCAGGTTATATCTATGATGCCATTTCAATACTTTCTGAAGACTTGAAGTGCCTGGTGCATCACCTGGACGATGTCCCCGGTTGTGTGTTTGCATTTTATTATTTGGTAAACTCTGTTTCATACATTTTATTATTGCCTCTTTGAATACAGAATGTTTGTCTGGTCCCCAATGATGAACTATTTTGTCTTGTTGCCAGTGTACTCCGTTCAATAATAGAGGTGTTGCAAAATCAGGTTTATCTTCTCTATATGGCTCTGTTTTTCCACGTCAAGCCAGTTCTCAGGGGGGTAGATCAAGTGCTTGTAATAATAATGCAGGTGGATAGGCTTCGGAGGAGGCTGCCCCGGAGCCTACCCTTGGAGGACATTTTCTCCCCGGTGACCTGCCTGAGCTTGCTGAATGCAAATCCAACAAGGTGATGGAGGGAATGCTTGAATTAATCGCAGCCACTGGCAATTGCTTGGGGTAGCATTCTAATCTATCGTTCTTTTGTCCACCATGCAACCTTGGTTTGGGCTCAGCCATATGCAAACCAGTCTTGTCTCTTCTCTAGTAGGAACAGTCCAGACTCCTCTGTTTCTGAGGGGTGCGCGGAAACCAAGGAAAACTAATCAATATCGATGTCCACTATTGCCATTGTCCTCAAAACCACAAAAACCTATTCTGCTGCAATCACACTGAATTGCCAAGTAACTTCCTTTTAGGCTTTGACTTTCAAGAGGTCGCAAGAGTGAACTAGCAAACCCAATAAACAGAATGTCCAAGCAGTGTTTTTTGGGAGGAAGGGAATACGCTTTCATGCATGTTACATATAAATACATAGTTAGTGTCTTAATAATTCTTTTAGCATGAAAATCTATTCTGAGTAATTATTAGCATTACCCTGTAACTAATCTTTTGCACTGACTAGGCCTGCATATCAGTGGCAAGGATGACGTTTCAAGTGTAAGTTGCATGGCATTTCCCATGGTGGGCGTTGTTCTCTCTCTCTCTGTGTTCCTCAGGGAAGCAGTGGTACGCTATAGTGAGTCAGGTCAACCTCTGGCTTTTAAGGTTTAGGTATCCCAATCACCTGCAGACAGAATGTGGGAATAACGACACACAGGATCTCACATGTCAGAGAACAACACTCTTGTGGAGGAGAACCCAAGATGCTGCAGTGGGATGGGGAGGGTCACCACTCCACATGCTCAAAATAGAGCCGCTAGTCAGGCGAACAAGGGGCAGCGTTTATTGGCTGAATTTGGCCATGTTACATGTTGCCCAGTTCTTGCAGTCTTGGCTTAACACTGGTAATTGCAGTGTACTTGATCAGTGCACTCAGCTCTGGCCTGAATTCAATCAGAAGATTTTGTATAGTGAGCATTTTAGCTCCTCTTCATCAGATTGAACCAGCAAAGATATTTAATCTTCCCTCTGGTATGATCTATACCCCTTCAGGGAAAAAAAAGCAGTTTCCACCTCTGTTGTCAACCGTTCTTTATTCTAGTGTACAGTGCTCAGCTTGGAAAATGGTGCAGTGTATATAAGTTGCAGAACCTTTTCCTATCCAGAAACTGTAGCACTGTGTCTTCTGCCAACTGACCCTCAAAATCAGCGTTGGCCTCAATATTGTGGATGTAGACAATCAGTTAAAAATGTACTTCCTTCATATGGGACAACACTCTACTGCTGTGAATTGGCTCTCTTCTGAAAATACTTCTATCCAAATTGGGGATGTTGCTGGGTCTTGAATCATTGGACAGAGCAGAGCACAGGATATGAGTCTGATTATGGGGAATGGATCTTTTCGTATTGGTGTGCAGCTTTGGAAACGAAATCTGTCACTGTCTCTTGTCCAGATGTTCAGATGTTGCTTCTTCAAAGCTAACATGAAGAGGGGAGTAGAGAAGCAGTTTTTAGGTTGAGCGCCCAAGCATTCTGGCCTGTTGTAATCTATCTGTGGTCTTTTAATCACGCCCACTGCACACCCATCACTATCACTCATTCATGGGCTTGCCTTTCAAAAATCCTTTAACATTGGTAAATGGTGTTACGTGTGTTCCACCTTGAGGCAGTTTTGTTACCGCCTTGGCCATTGACCCTGTTACATGGATAATGCGCATTTGCCGATACATTTGACTGGTAGTGAACTTCTTAATCCTTTTGTGTCTCTCCTTTGTGCTCATGGCGGCCGTGGCACTTTGATTTGGCTTGCTTATGTCAACTGTTTTACTTTTCACTCTCGATTTATATGGCAAGAAAAGTCCAGTCAGGAATTCACAACTCTAATAGCTCTAACTCAAGTAAACACGAGACTCATTGCTTTGCAAATGCTTGTTTTACATGGGTTGATTCATTTTCCCAATAACATCATAATAATCAAATATTAACTAAATGATCACAGGAAGGTAAACACAAAGAAACTTCTTAGACCATTTAGGTTTTGTGATTGAAAACAAGAAACATACACTTGCATTTTCAATAGTTTTTGTTGTTTTGTAGCAAGGGAGGGAATCAAAGGAGAACCACAGGGACACTGGCAGGCAAAGTGGATACATCATCTCTGATTCCCTTTAAACTCGCTCATGCCCGAGATAATCTTAGGAGCTATAAAAAAAATTGGGAGCTCCCAAAGTAAGGGTACCACACATCTTATGTATGCAGGTAGTGTTCGTACACACCATACACAATGAAGAGCGATCAGAGAGGCTATCGACGGCATACTGCAATCATTTACTCATGATGCATGTGAAACGGCTTCTGTCCCATGACTATTACTCAGCTGTCACCCACTACTAATAGTGCCATGTCCAGTCATGGGAACAGTAGTCACATGTGATAAAAGAAATACTACTTTGGGACCTCCTTTATAGCCTAGCAGATTCTGGCACTTTGTTGGTGAGCAACAAAGTGGCATATTATGGCCAAGTGGTGCAGTGCAGAGCAGCGCAGCACAGCAAGTCGCCTTTCTGCAATGTGTCACAGGGAAAAGAAGGGAATGCACCATGTTTATCACAATAGGGTGCATTCCTGTACTTTCTCCACCGCTGATGCACAATGGGCTCCCCAGCGCCAAAGTAGGCACCCTTGCACCATGGTATGAGGGTGTCTCTGTTGTATGTAGGATTGTTTCTGTGCAGCAAGGGGAACCTTTCTGCACAAAAGTAATCCCCTGAGTCTGTTGCCTCTTTCTGTGTGTACTGCAGAATGCACAACATATAGAAAGTGGAAAAAACGAGGAGAAATACAGATATTTCTCCTCAGTACTTCTCACCTGGGGAGGGATAGGTTTTTGGCGCGTTCCTAGATTTACCACTTCTGATAATCTGGGAATGTGTCAAAAGCAATGGATGTTGCAGGGGAACATCTACGAAACACTCATGGGATGCCTCCCTGGAGCAGAGTAAGGCAACGCAGTGATTTCCACTGCGTTGCTATAGTCGAGATTTTTAAAGCCACACAGGGTAACACAAAGTGGCCTTGCGTAGCTTCATAAATCTCATTTTTGAGTTGGGTCACGCATTCACCACATTGCGTGGTCTAAGTGCAACGCAATTGAGATCATAAATATGGCCGACACTCTATAGCGCAAACATAAGGTCAATTGTGACTTAAATTTCTGCACCGGAACACACACATTGTATGAAATGAAAAGCGAAATGGCACACGACTATTGCATTCAGTCATACATATCATATGCACTTTTTTCTCCTGAATCAATCCATGAAGGTGTTCTTTGAGCAATAGTGCTTTGCACTTCTATGTTTTCTTTGGTACAGTTGAGATGAGGGAGCTTTGTGTAACGTTATTTCTATTGCTTCTGTTTCAAATGTGTGTTTTATTTTTGATGTGTCAACTTTTATTTTACTGGTCTTCATTTTTACTACATTTCTTGCTTGTTGTAATTACCTTCACTGTATTCTCATTGATCTAGAACAGAGTGCGTATTATTTCCTGTTCCTTCTCCCTCTACTTCTTTTCTGATTTTTTTTTACTTTTTTCAGCACGGATTGTTTTATGGTTTTCATATTCAATTTCTGTATTACTATAGTATTCCTCTTTTGTGCTTTGACATCCCGCGATATTTTCTAAATAGGTTTTAACATATATTTTATTGCCTTTAGGTTGTTTATATGTGCTTTCAGTTCAACGTGCATGATTCTCTAAAGAAGGCATTTTCTTTGTTTGTAATTATTTTGTCTGCACATTGTTTTAGTATCTCTAGACTGTTTTTGTCTACATGATTTGTTTATCTTGGCTGTTATATCTCAGAATAAAATATACACAGCCTAGACGTGGGAGCAGAGGCATTCTTCTTCTTGTTTTATTTCTCTCCAGCTTGCCAATGTGTCCTCCGTCAAATAGAAGTCATCCCTAGCCAACATGGTCGTACCCTTCGGCAAGTGGGTTAGTCATGCACTGCCTCAAGATGCAGTGATGGAGTGAAGGAACAGTTGTTATATGGCTGCAGGATTAGAATCAGAATACCCAATAGGCGCACTTAATATAGTGTATCACAATGCCGATGGTGGTCTTGTGGTGGTGCATGTAATGAAATATATACCTTGAAGATATTTATATAGTCAAGGTACATATATGAAAATATAAATCAAGTAATCCTATATTTCTCTACAACTACTTACCTTGTCGATATTTTGGTCATCGATATTATGACTATGATGTATTAGTAGCATGATATTCTGGAGTTGACATTAAGGTGGAATACCACTAATTTGTATCGTGAACTGGTTGTTATTATTCTAAATTTAAACTGCTGTTTTGTGATTCATTATTAGTCAAAAAGGTCTGATTTAGATTTGATTTGATCACTTAAGCAGCCTGTGAAAAACCCGTATCAATCTCATTGTTTCTGTGAATGAATCTCAGTGTTTTACCACTCACATCTACAAACAGTTTTATGTACTAAGAAATATTGAAAGAGTGATAGCAGTATGCTTTGAATATGCCTGGAATAGCATTGCACAAGCACTGCATTGGCAGAGGAAACTAGACATCAGTTCAGCATAGAGTTTGGTAATACTTCATATTCACGTCTAGAAAACAGATTTCTACACCAGATTTAACAAACCCAAAATGGAGGAGGGACAGCAGCTCTGGACCTCAAGCGGCTGAATTGGTTTCTGATTGAAATCATAGTTAAAGCATCTGGTCCCACCCACAAATCCATTTCATGTTTAAGCATCTACTGATATTAAAAGCTATTTAAGATCATTGGTGGCTTCTCTGTTTATGCGGAGGAATGTTGCACCCCGCCAGCAGTGGCAGCTGCTAAACCTTTTAAAGAAAACGATAATAAACTATGTTTATTATTGTTTTCTTTGAAAGGGGCGGGGCCAGACGGGTGAGGTGCACTGAGAGGGAGTGCTCAGCACTCCCCCTTCACAGCACATGTGTGTTTGGCTGGCCGTCTTGGGCCGGCCAAACATACATGCACTGTAGGCTCTCTCCAGCCCAGCATCACAATTGCCGGGCTGAAGAGAGCCTGCACAGGCTCCCAATCTGCCTGAGAGCACCCTAGCAGGGCGCTCCCAGCCAATCTTGACGCTGCTATGAGCAGCATTAGGATTGGCGCAGGGCAGGTTGGGAGCCTGTGCCTACAGGGAGAAGCGTTGAGGGACAGAGGAGCGGCAAAGGAAGTAAGTGATATTTTAAAAATTAAATGTTTATTTCCTCCCTCCCCACGCACCTACCCGCCCCACCCCTTCCACAGACCATGAGCTGCTACTGTTTAAGATGCAATTTTACACAAGTAACCAAAGTTCCAATAGACAACCGCAGTTTGGCGATAGTAGGAAAGAAATTCCATTATTTCATTTCTTCCATAATTTTCAAAGTTACAAGTAATCAAAGTTCTAATACGCATCCGAAGGTTGGGGGAAAGTAGGAAAGAAATTCCATTATTTAATTTCATCCATATTTTTCCTACCCTTACTATCTTAGAAGTTTTATGATTTAATTGGAAAGATAATTAATTGTCTCTATGTTTGTTCCTCTACAAAGTGCACTAACACCCAAGTTACAGGACAGTGAACATTATGTAAAAATATATAATCAATAATAAATGAACATGAAAAGGACATCACACACCCTTTGACATCTTATCACGCGACAGGGTTTACCCCATACCCAAATATGAACCCCTCAAAACCTCCCATTTGTTCCTGAACAGCCAGGGGAATGACCAGGGCGGGAACTATAGAACCTAAACAGGTAACTCCACAATATTTACTACCAGGGGCAATATAGATCTACTATTCGTAATTCCACATCTACTAACTTTATTAATTTGTTGGTAATTGATATTGTAGAGTTGATATACGTGAGGGCTATATTAAAACAGTGGCACTGTGCTAGAAAATCTTCATAGGAGGTGCAATATATATGTTCTGTAGCTATGAGGCAATTGTACATCAGAATATCGTCTACAGAAATATCTAGCATACATGTTGTGAACTGATTGTAATTTGCAAAAATATCATCCCATTGGAAGTAGACTTTAAATTAACTCCAATGAGGTCATGTATTTGTCAGTTATAGTTTGGGCACTATATTTATGTAAGGCAATATTTTCTGACAATAATATTCTTGCACCCTACCTGTTTGACCGTTCATGGCACTGTTTTTGGTCAGCTGTCCTGGGTACCTTGTGCGACATTCAAATGCGTGTGAGACAGGAAAGATAAAGGATTGAGGTCTGAATGTCCAAATAAATTGCAAGAGAGTGTGATTTAATGATTTTAGGGGCTTCCTAATACCATAAGGCGCTATAAATTGACGTATGCCAGTCCAACAGCCACAATACATAACGCTTGATGTTTCTCGATGTGGGCCACAGAGGATCTAGGTTGTATTTATTGACCAGGTGAGGGTAACTGAGTTACCTGAGGGTAACTGAGCTGGATGTAGCCTTTGCCTTCCCCATGGTGGTGAACAGTACAGAATGGAAATGCCAAACACCAGTGACTGTAGGGATCGGTGGCTGCTCTCCCATACCATCCCTAATCCTCAGAACCGCGCATATTCTACCAAGACACAGTTGTTAAAGACAACTTGAGCGGTCTTAACACAGACTGTCTTCCCCTGACGGAGGGCGGGAGCAATTGTCCAGTGCGGGAGTCATTCTTAAAATAAAACGTAGAGACAAACCAAACTCGGGTCAGTAGCGGCCATAATTTGTGTAAAAATCTCGAACTTTACAACCAACCAGGAAGTTAACAAGAAATAAATGTTTTACGGACTAGGTTCACACACGTCAGTAATCAATTAAGAACCAAAAGCTTTCTGGCCCGCAGCTGGTGCACACACCTTGCAATAGGCCACTACCTTCCACCATTGGACAGAGTGACCTTGCGATGACCCTTGCACTGTTCAAGTTGTGTTTGTTCAGCTAGCAGGCAACAGTCAAGTTAAAAGGGAATGGATCTGAGCCTACTCCCTTCGGCCCCCTGGGGTTGTGTTTATTTATGTGCAGCGCTGCACCTTGTAAAAGAATCTAAAGCTGTAATGGGCTTGAGGAATGCAGCTTTCTATCTCTCTGCAGAAATTGCTCAGCGATGATTAAATAGACCTGTCCCTTCGAGCACTGCGCTGACTCTAACCACAGGTTCCCATGTCAAGCACTGTGATACGGCATCGGGAGGAACTACGTTTTAAGACCGTCTGTCATACATTTTCATCGAGACCTTTTTCTGCAGAGGTACCTCCGTTTTAATAGAAGCTAAGTGCAATTTTATGACATACTTTACGGCGCCACTTTATTATGAGACGAGCATTACTCTGACTTTCTGTATTTTGGCAAGAGATCCAGTGCTCAAGGAAAAGAGAGCACACGAGCGTTATTATCTGCAGTATTTCTCGTGTGCCATCTTGGCATCTAATGTTTAAAAATGCGTGGTCGGGTTCTGAATGCCGGCTGACCACAGTTAATGCCTCAAATGCTGGTCATTCAGGGGTTGGAATTATGTGTGAGAGTGTACTTGTGCGTGTGTTTATCACAGACCATGAAGTGAAAACCAACTAGGAATAGAGGCTGAAAGCAACAGGCATTTTAAGCTACGGGACTGATTCACAAAGATTTTGTTAGGGGCGGGTGTAGCTTGATTTTCTAGTATTTGGTTTACACCTCAATAACAGGAACATGCCAGTAATCTTGGTTTACTGAAAGAATGTTCCTAAAAATCAGGAGTAAGGGCATGATTGGGAGTTTGGCGGTCCTTGGACTGCCATGGCGGCAACAGTTTGCCTGCCATCGGGATGGCAGTCAGACCAACGTATTATGATGCATGCGGTTCCATAGACCAATGACCGCCGGGGTCTGGCCAGCACCGCCAGGCAGCACTGACCGCTACGTTGGCAGGTAGGCCAATGAGGCCATCGAAGCCAGTGTTCCTTCCGGACATATTATGATGTTGACTTCCACCAACATGACTGTGGTGGTCCAACCACAATGTCCCAGCTGGCCGAAACAGAGGCATGAAAGGAAGGAACTCACCTGCAGGCAGGCACATGTCCTGTGCTGTTGGATAGATAAAGCCCAAAATCCACACCACTGTGGACGCATTCCACAAAAACACGGCTGCTCATCCCAGTTTCAGGGACAGTGAAGTGTTCAGAACATTGCATCACACAACAGCAACAGCAACAGCAACACCACATCAACATCACACATAAACTGACACCCTCATATTGATCATATGCCATGCCTTGTCATGATACTGAAGACACATATGTATGGATGTGTAATTTAATCCAAACATTCCTGCCATGGAACATCCCTGTGAAAAACCAACAGATATCACCCACATTGTAACACAATGGAAGGTGAATGAAATGCACAATATTTTGTAAGAAAAATATCCAAAGCTCACAATGTAAACAATACCTGCACAATAGTGATGGTGACATCAGGGGCACTACAGGAAGGAGGCTGCCCTGGGAAACATTTCACTGTTCACATGCCCCTAAAACACCATTTGCACAGGAACTGGCCCTTCGTGTATCGCAGGGACAACCAATAGTAAAACCAAGTGACATGTCTGTTTGCCAAATGTGTAAGTGTAAGTCAAGAAAGCAAATACAACAGCAACAGCATGGGTCACACATGTAGATAAAGTAGCTACAAGGTACACACATGAAGATGGACATATGGCCAGTCAAATGTAAAGGAAGGTAGCACAATTGAGCACCCTCCATGTGTGGATAAAAAAAAAATCAAGCTTCCACATATGAGAAGAATGTCCAATCTACAGCAGGGGCACAAATCTAACATAATACATGCTGACAATGGCCAAGCCAAGATAAATTACTTACCATATCAAACAAAACACAATGCAATGATACCCCAATGGGATTAACACCACCATATCAATACACTGAATATCTACCCTTGCCCTAAGTGATCACCAGCACTGTCCACAAAGTCAGATTTTGCCAACCACAGCAAATGGATCAGCAGCCAGGGTGATACACACACACAACTGTAGGCATACAACACAAATTACTCAGCCAAAAAGGCAGGCAGTGGATTTTGGTGTGTCTGCATGGGGATGGTGCTTGTGTGAATGCCTGTGAGATGAAGTGTGGTGCTTGTGTTTGCCTGAGCCACTTTTGGGTGTTGATTTGGGTGAATGCTGGTCTGAAGGTGTACCTGTTGTTCGGGTGGGCACAGAGGTGTCCGCCACCGCCAGGGAGCTTCCATCGGAGGAGGAGTCGCTGTCTGTGTTGTCCCCTCCTGGCCCCGTCGTGGTGCTCCCCTCGCCCTGGGTCCCACTGGTGTCCTCACCGTCGATGGATTCAGCCTCCAGGCCCATATGTGATGCAGCTCCCTCTGTCGCCGGTGCCTCTGCTCCTCCGCCAGATGATGCTAATGCACACAATGGCAGGGTGACAAAACAAAAAGGGGGGGAGAGACAGAGGATGCACTTGGTCAATGCCAGCAACAACACTACTGTTGGCATACACAACTCACAGGGAGCAGCCCCATGCACTAGGCCATGCACTACCAGTTACTAAGATAGTCACCAGCCTATGGGGTACAATGCCTAACGCCATTAGCTGCACACCTGAAACCCACAGGACCCTGCCCAGTAGTAGATGCCCACTAACACGATTGGGGGTGGAGTGCTTCAAAGCCTGCCCAACAAGGGACCTATCCTGCCATGTTCGCCCTGGCCTAGGGGCACCCACAGCCCACATCGCTCACCCAGGTAAACCTTAATGGGCGCACAGTCATGAATCTGAATCTGTACTCACCCCCTTGTGGCTGCTGTGATGCCTTCAAGCGCCCATCCAACTCCGGATAGGCCACCGCCAGGATGTGGAACATCAGGGGGGTCAGGGTCCGACAGGCACCCCTTCCTCGTTGGGAGGCCAGCCCCAAATAGGACTCTGCCGTCTTTCTTGCCCAGCGGCACAGGTCCTCTCACCGTTTGCGGCAGTGGGTGCTTTGCCTGTCAATGACTCCCAGGGTCCGCACCTCCTTGGTGATGGCACTCCAAATACCCTTTTTCTGATGGGCACTGACCTGCATGGAAAAGACAGCAGAAAAGGGAATTAGTTAACCGTCCAGTCCGTCACACTCATGGCCCACCAGATCCCTCCTATCCCCTGACGCACATATATTGACCACCATACATGCAGCACCCTGGCCAGGAGGCCTCAGCACCCCCCTTACATGTGGCTTACACACACAGCAATCCATGCATTCATGGCCCACGCACCATGCTCACAGTGTACTCACCTGTTTGTCTGGAGGACCATAGAGTAACGTGTACTGGGGTAGGACCCTATCCACCAGTTTCTCCAACTCCTCAGCAGTGAAGGCAGGGGCCCTTTCCCCAGACACATGAACCATTGTCGCTTCCAGACACGGGTCACAGCAGCACTTGCAGTGTAGGTCTTCTCCTGTTGAAGGTCAGGTAGCAAGTGAGTGCACAGATAGAAAATGGCGGTCACGTCCGCGGCAGTGTGTACTGTCACCGCCGGCGTGCATCGCCATTGGCTCCTAGAACCCATAGGGCCCAGTGATAACCAATACGAAGCTGCGCGGTGGTCATCGACCGCCTACCGCAACGGCGCACAACGCCAGCGGAATTACCTCATTTCCACTTGTCCCTCCTCACAGGTCAGGCAGCCGCCATTTCAGGGGGGCACAGGCCATGGCACCTAACTGCGTCACGGCAGACATTGGCACAGCAACTGACTCTCAGATTCACATACAGGTTCTGTAAAGGAAAAGATGGATCATTATTTCAATTGATGTGTGAATATGACCCTCTGCTCACCGTTTTCCTCCACAGGCTTCAACCGCTGAGGATGAATATGAGATGGCGACATCCTTCGATGTACAGACCCCTAGTGGACCTTGCAACTATGGAGGACAGACACATTATCCTAACCTACAGACTTGATCGGGCCATAATCCAAGAACTGTGTGCTCAATTGGAGCCAGAACTGATGTCAGCTATCCGCCAGCCCACAGGTATCCCCCATCTAGTGCAGGTCCTGTCAGTGCTCTATTGCCTGGCAAGTGGTTCCTTCCAAACAACAGTGGCCATGGCATCAGGGATGTCTCAGCCAATGTGCGCCAACGTGTTGACCAGAGTGTTGTCAGCCCTGCTGAAACACTCAGCTACATCGTATTCCCCCAGGTGGAGGATTTGACCACAGTGAAAGCTGAATTTTATGCCCTGAGACATATCCCCAACATCATTGGTGCCACTGATGGTGCACATGTAGCATTTGTCCCCCCCGTGTGCCATCTTGTGCATGGATCTGTTTCCCTGTATGGTTGGGATAGCCCTGGCAGCTTAGGCTTGTGTGCGTGGTGATTTTGTGGGCTGGTGATTCTCTCTAATGGGCATGCTGTGGTGATGGGTGTCCATGCAGGTCTGTGATGGGGGTCCATGGATTGATGCAGGGCTTGGTTTTGGGATGAGTGGGTTGTGATAGTGGGGTATATGTGAGGTGGTGGAGTGATGGGGGTGAGTGATTAGTGGGTCCTGATACTGTGGGCGTATTCCTGTTGGCGTATTCCTGTTGGCGTAATGGTGTGCGTTTTGGTACCGCCAATTTATCACTGACCTTTGGTCTGGCAGACTTGTGTTGGTGTCTGTATTGTGGCAGATTTCTCAGTGTGGGTCATAATACCCGTACTGGAATACCGCCGCGGTCACCGTATGTTGGCAGCCGTAAGTATGGTGGTAGGCGGCATTTACCACCAGGGTTGTAATGAGGGCCTATATGCCATGCCACATGAATGAGGGCCACCATCACATGAGAGTCAGTAGTGAGGTACCAGCACTCATGACACACTGAGGGCAAGTGGCCTGTTGGGTACAAATGCCATCCACAACATCAAACAACATGAGCTGATTGATCACTATACTCAGCCATGTTTCTGCCCAAGAGAGCATATTGGCAGTGGACTGGGCTCTGTTGTGTACCTTGTCATTTGGACACTAGGCAAGACACATCAGCGTGCACGTACTACCAGACCTACACAAGCAATAGCTCTAATTGTGCGTTACACATGGGCCACCTCCAATATTCAGGGGGAGATGGCTGCTTCTAACACATAAAGGTAGCAATGTAACTTGTATGATCTGCCCAGGACTCACCCCCTTTTAGCTGCTGTGATTCCCTCAGCCACCCATCAAGCTCCGAGTAGGCCACCTCCAGTATGCAGGCCATTGGGAGGTCAGGGCCTGGCATGCCCAGTCCAGGTTGGGAGGACAGCACCAGCTGGATCTCTGTGATCTTCTGGGCCCAGCGTCTCAGGTCCTCCCACCTTTTCCGACAATTGATGCTGCTTCGGCGATAGACATCCAGGGTCCGCATCTTTCGGGAGATAGCTCTCCAAATGGCTTGCTTCTGATGGGCATTAACCTGTATGCATACAATAGATGAATGAAGAGATCACAATTGCATGATTTAGGATATCTTTTTGGTCGACACACATTTTGTAGACACCTAGCACAAGCATTTTTTATGGTTAAC
The DNA here is from genome assembly GCF_031143425.1 of Pleurodeles waltl. Lineage (NCBI taxonomy): Eukaryota > Metazoa > Chordata > Amphibia > Caudata > Salamandridae > Pleurodeles > Pleurodeles waltl. The sequence continues at coordinate 171,929,491 of NC_090450.1, forward strand.
ACACTACATGTGGAACTTTCACATGCTGATAAGTACAGGGATATACAGACATGCTTTTGTAGTCATCTGCTGACTATCCACAACCCTGGTCATGACCTACACCGACGGCTGCTGAGGACGTGATGTGTTGGAAAATAAAGATATGCATTTTTCCAGCACAGCGGGAGTGATGTGTTGATTCTTTCCTCGCGGGCAAGGTGATGTGTTAATTTCTGAGTGCGCAGCCGTGGCTCCCTACTGCAGTGCAGGGATATCTTGACACCCATGAACGATGCGTGGAAAATCCAAAACTCGCTGAGAGGATGACACAGGCACTGCGTTGATCTGGTAAGCGATGCAGTGATTTTTCAGCTACGAGACAGGTGCTGCATCGATTCTGCAGGCATAGCATCAAAGTTGGTTTTGAAGTGCACCAGTTCCCCTTTCAACCCAGTCCTGTCTGCAGGAGATCTGTGGGGGGTTATCAGTTCTCTGTGAGATCAGGTCACTAGCCTTTGAAGTGCAAGTGAGAGCCCCTCCACTCTTCCTGCCCAGGAACACTCATCAGTATGCAGATGAATGCAGATGCAGAACATGTCTTGTGTTTGTCACAGTTTGTGTGGAATGCACAAGGGCAGCTTTCAACCAGCACATACCAGACATGGATTGGACACAGACTGTAAGTCCCAGAGAGCAGTAAGTGCAGAGAAATGCCTACTTTCTAAGAGTGGCATTTCTAAAGTAGTAATGTTAAATCCAACTTCACCAGTAAGCAGGATTATTCACTACCATTTCAACCATACCAAACATGACAATGCCACTCCTTTCAGATCAGAAATGACCACTTAAAAGTATACAAGGGAATTACCAGTTCTGGCCTGTAAGAAGATGTTGTGGGGACACTAACAAATCCAATAACTTTATTACAATAAGATGCTGTTGCTTGCAACCTTCAGACTTATTTGGGTACATTCATTACATCCTTGAATATCAGGTTTGCAATAACCAATGCTTGATAATGTCTCATTTATTGTAACCAATGCTTGTTGATTATGCACATTGTATTCCACCTGCTCCAACTGTAACTGCTAAAACAAGTGTTCTTCACAATATGATCTGCATTGAACAATGACCACAATCAGGAAGATAATTGTTCATGTCCTGAACAAGCAACCAACTGCCTTTCCACCTGCTCCAACTGTAAGTGCCAAAACATGTGCTCTTGACAATGTGATATGTATTGAACATGTGCCACAATCCAGAGTATAATTGCTCATTTTCTTAGCAAGCAATCAAGTGCCAAAAGGCACATGTGCACATTTGATCATTTAAGGAGGCTTGTGAGTCTGAGGCTTTGCTTGGCGTCATACCTATTGCTCTGCTCACTCGTTTCCAGTTAAGTCAAGTTCCTTGTCCTCAAGCCTGCCTCCAGTTGTGTTCCACTGCAATACAAGTTCCTTGTTCTCCAGGCTGCCTCCATTTGATTTCCAGTGTTCCTCATTCTCCGAAAACTTCCAGTCGAGTGCCAGCGTTTCCCATCCTACGGACAGCCTCCGGTCCAGTTCTGGCAATCCTTGCCCTCCGGTTGGCTTCCTGGAGAGTCCTGGCTCTCATCTTCCATCTTCTGCCAATGAACCCATATTTCCTGTGAAAGAGAGAAAATAAAAATAGGTAAAAAAACCCAGTTTGGGTCCTTCTGAAATTTTCAAGCAAGTACCTTCATTTCAAGTTTAAGAAAGATTATTCGCTTAAATGAAACAAAACAGAGCTCTGTCTTTTAAGTAATTTAGGACATTAACAACTAGCATGATTTATCGTTTTGGTTGGAATCCAAGGTTCCGCTAAACAGGCATTAAGGAAATACGTATTTCCTGTAACAAGCGCTAGCCCTGAGAATTAGGAGAATGGAAATAGAGCAAGTTTATCAAAACTATTATTGGTAAAAAATTATGCCAGAACACAAAGAAGCCCTTTAGTCAAGTTGATTGTTTTTGAGTTTGGACATTCCTTCAGAGACTCTGAAAGTATTGTAAAAAGAAGACACTTCCTCAGCCTTATAGACACGTATGCACAATGTGTTAACAATAACTGACATTATGCAATGTACAATATTTTATGCAAATTTAATGTATTAATGAAGTAATTCTTATGCAACCCAGAATCCTAAAAAATAGAAGAACCCAGCATTTGGAGAAAACAGAAGTCCTGAAGCCCAACACGACATGCAGTCCAGGGTCCAGCACTACGATTCTGCAGTCCACAAAGCAGAGGCTGGTATTTTCTCTTTTTCTCGTCCTAAAACCCCCTTGCCCTTGAGGACTCGCAAGAGGGCATTGTACTTTTCATCACGGTCACGTTAGTCCTCACCAGAACTGGGGAACTGTCATCAACCCATTGGAATGCCTGGAATTCAGGTGAGTGGCTCACACAGAACAGAAGAGCAGGCTTCACAGTCATGAAAAAAGATTTGGAGTATTTCACTATCAGGACAGGTAAAACTTACAAGTTCATGTCCTGCCTTTTACATACATAACACCTTGCCCTGTGGGCTATCCAGGGGCTACCTTAGGAGTTTCGTATATGTAATAAAAAGAGAGTTTAAGGCTTGGTGAGTGATTTCAAATGCCAAGTTGAAGTGGTAGTGAAACAGCACACACAGGCCTTGCAGTGGCAGGCCTGAGAAATGGTTAAGAGGCTACTTATGTGGGTGGCACAATCAGTGCTGCAGGCCCACTAGTAGCATTTAATTTACAAGCCCTGGGCACATGTAGTGCACTTTACTAGGAATGTATAAGTAAATTAAATATGTCAATTGGGTATGAGCCAATGTTACCATGCTTAGGGGAAAAAGCACAAGCACTTTAGCACTGGTCACCAGTGGTAAAGTGCGTAGAGTCCTAAAACCAGCAAAGACGAGATCAATAAAATGGAGGGAGTGAGGCAGGCAAAAAGGTGTGGGAAGACCACCGTAAGGCTGTCAGGTTTAACAGTTACCCTGATAAGTTTACTTGCATAGACATGTGAATGCAACAGAAGGAGGATCTAGGGCTTATCACACAACACAATGGTCATTTGAAATACACAAAGTACAGGGCTTCACATCTATGACATGTACATCCTATGTAGAGACCAGAAAATGTAACTACAGTCAACCAAAAAAATAGCTGGGACACAGAGGTACATTGTAGCCTGTGGGAAAGGAAAGGATGAAGTTAAACATAGTCAAATATGTATTTGAGGTAGTTACATTTTCCTCTGGTGAGCCATATAGCTGCTCATATATGGGAAGGACCTCTTCAACAAGTTTATCCAGCTCCTGTGGAGCGAAGACAGGGGCCTTTTTACCTGCTTGGCCTGATATGATGCTCCCAGAGGCGGCACACAGCAGCTAAATTGGCGGAGGTGTTGATGGATCCAGTCAGGAGTCAAGTGAGTTATTTTTCAAACCACATAGTATGTGTACGCCACACATGTAGTCATCAGCATAGACGGGCATTGCCATTGGTACGCACTTGTCACAGTCAACAAAGTTAGCCTACGACTGTAACCGATGTGCATGAAACTGCCCACCGAGCAGTCAACTGCCGCCAGAGGCAGCACCTTCAAAAAGTCCAATATACGAAGTCAGGCATCCGCCACTTAAGTGGTTGGAACTACAGTACTGCTGGCTCATAAATAGGTCTCTACTACTACAAATTTGTTTGTAACATGAAAGCATATTTAATACTCCATTGATGTGCAACTTCTAGTACACAATCATCAGTGTAGGGTGTTGCTCGTCATAAATGCCATATAACCGCAGTGCAGTGTACACCACCGGTGACAGTATTTGGGAGGAAAAAAACATACTTTTCAATATCAAGGTGCACATGAGGTCCATACAGGTGTATGATATACATATATATGTTCTAAACATGTGTAGACACCAATGGGAACTATAGCTGGATCTTGGGGAGAGGACAAAGTGTGAAATGTTTGTAATGTTTTTTCAGCCAATAATGTTTTGTCACATTCCTTTTGTCTTACTCATCATATATGTTGCTCTGGACACTGTGACTGATGCACCTATTCATTTAATTCCACACATAGGTACCATGGGGGAGGGAGGAGATGACAACTTCCAGTGTAACATCCATTGCCAGACCTTCAGATCATGGAAGAAAGCGATGTAATAAAGCAGTTTTGTCTTAATAGACAAACTATACAAGATCTATGTCGTCAGTTGGAACCAGATCTCATGCCTCAAAACACTAATCCAACATGAAAACCCCCATTGTCAGGCCATTGGCAGTATTACACTTTCTGGCCACAGGGCCCTTTCAGTATGCAGTAGCTATATCTGGTGGTATGCAAAAAGAACAAGTGATGGACGGAATGCTGAACAATGTCAAACATTCACCCCCAGTACAGAGATCTGGGCCTAAATCCACCCCCCATGGGAACAGTCCAGCCCGAACTGCCAAGCCAGGTCCTCCCTGGACTGGAAACAAGCATCCTAGGGCTGGTTTCAGGGTATAACCCTTCATCAGCCAGGCTAGCTTGATTCCAGGGGCATGGGGAGCACAGGACCCACGTCTAGGCATACCCTTCCCACTTGGGGCAACAAATGCAAAAAGAACAAGTGATGGACGGAAAGCTGAACAATGTCAAACATTCACCCCCAGTACAGAGATCTGGGCCTAAATCCATCGTTTTTTTGCCACCCATGCCAATCCAGTTTGGACCCAGCTATATGCAAATCAGTCTTGACCCTGTTCCCCATGGGAACAGTCCAGCTCAAACTGCCAAGCCAGGTCCTCCCTGGACTGGAATCAAGCATTTAGGATGGGTTTGAGGTTATCACCCTTCATCAGCCAGGCTAGCTTGATTCCAGTGGCATGGGGAGCACGGGTCCGTAATTGCAATAGCAGAAATGTCAGTTACATGATTAGATGCCCGTGCCAGCTCAAGTACATTGGTATGACAACAAGAAGAGTTGGAACGCGTTTCTGCAAACACAGAAGTACCATCTGTTGTAGACGTGATGCAACCAAACTCACTAACCAATATATTAGGAACAATCACTTCCCTGATGAGATGGAATGGTTTGTCATAGACAAACTGACTCAAACCACTACCAACATGACACAGAAACCCCTACGATACGAACAAAGATGGGTCTGGAGATTATGAAGAGACACTACAGGACTTAATGATGAAATCCAGTGGTCAGCACTATCCGCCTTCTCTTCTCAACGCTCGCCTTTCCCTTCTCCCTCTTTGGGGAACACTACACTCACAATCCCCCTCCCTTTATGCCCTTCCCCCCACTTTCTTCCTTACATGTTTTCTTATCTTTTCTCACCTCTCCTCCCCACTCCTCCCTTTCCTGTCTCCTTTTTTCTTTTTAGGTGATCTCCTCATTCCCCCCCTTTTTCCTTGCTTGCTTCTCTTCCCCTTTCCTTCTTTCCCTTCCCCCCCCCCTTTTAGTTCCCTCTTTCTCCCACCCTTTAATCCAGCATCTCTACGGTTTTATGTTTTCCTTTTTTTCCATTGTTTTGATTAGCACTCGACTTAGCGGGAGGCCTTTGGGCTCTTGGGACTACATTTCCCATGAGTCCTCTCGTGTCAGTGAGGCAATCAGGGTGTGTCCTGCTGGCGCGCAAACCGCGCAACTTTCAGCACGCACCCCTACATCCACTGACTACCGCAAATGACCAGGTATAACTGAGCTCCTCCGGTCCGGGCCCTTTCATGCAAGCGGTTGGGACGGGGACACACTTAGGTTGCATTACGGACTGCCACCTTTGAGGGAGAACGTCCTTTGGCCTCACCATGGGAGAAATTGTCGAGATGACACACCTGAATCTTCTCTACTGCAGATATGATTAATGTAATCTTTTATTTTGTCGATGTTATTGGCCACTAGACTCTTTCGCCATATGGGTACTATTTGTGCATGTGTGCTGTGATTTCCTGGCTTTTGCCTACGTCATGTTACATTTTATCGTATTTGACTTCCGCTGACAGTGACAACCTATTTAGATTTCCTTTTCCCTTCTCTTTTCTGATACTGAATTTCATCACTTCATAGAGTCTGACTACAAGGGGCAAACCCCCCCTGCTCCCAGACCTGGGGCTAATTGCTGTACCAGAATGGGGTAGGAGACACAGCCCTATGCTTGTGTTTTAGAACCTTTATGGGAGCCACGTATAGTATCACCTTTACAGCATGGTTTTATAAGTCACCCACAGTATGTTTTTTCACATTTGTGTGCAGTGAATTGCTGTGTTTATGCATACGCACCATGTGCATGCCGTGTTCTTAATCCTGTTTACTTCTTCTTTCTCCATAGGCCTTCCTTTTTCTGTATTTTGATTTCAGGTAGGCCTAGTGTGCATTTTAACATATTTGCACACTTTATAGCTCATCTAGCTACCCCCATTCTTAGGAGGGATTGTAGGCCCTGACAAATGCCCCAGGCCATTTTGGCTATATGAGAGGGCAGAAACATGTTGGCCATATAATTTTAGATGACACCTTGAACCATTATATTTAGGAGTGTCTCAATGGTTTTTAATCTTACCAACAAACACTGCCATTAAAGTAATAGGATACACCGGTGATTTGTTAGGTAATTTTAGCTTTATCTTCCCATTCAGCTGGATCCCCACTCCAAACAGCAAGATTGAATTTCAGCACTCCCTCAGAGTTTTTTAACAATGAGGTTGAGTCCGCCCAGGTGGTACCATCCTACTTGGGTGGGGAGAGGTGGTCAAATGATGAAACATGACACTATAATGTGTGTGAGACCACCTATTCTGTGAGGGGAACACCTCCATCCCCTATTGAGCACACAGCCACTATTACCATATCCCATGCCGATAACTAGATCACCACGTTCGTGATCTGATGATGAACTGAACGGGCCAGATTTGCCTGTTCACAGTATTCCCCATACAGGTTGTGTTGTTGTTGCTTGTCTTTTTGTATGGGGAAGATACACTCCCTTTTCTCCCTTTGTGTGTAATACGAGTTGTAGTCATGTCCCTTTCTCTCTAATTCCCAAAACTTGACAAATGTTTAGTCTGACATACCTGTTACCACACTGCAGTTAGGTTGGACAATATATTTACATGTTGACACATACCATGGGTCCTTGGATGATCTTTTGATATTGAAACACTGACAGACCCTATTCCAACTTATGACATTTAATGGAGATTGATACATGTGTTGTTATGGATGACAATACACATTGACAATCTACTGTCCCTGATACTTTGAGTATTGCAGGTTATGAAAGTAGATAAACAGCACAATGGCAAAACCTGAGATGTGAGCATGCAGGACATTGACGTATTGTGACAGTTTTTGTGGTGTGACTTAGCAGACTCCGTTCCCCCAGCTATTCCTCTCAAGCCCTCAGGATGCAGGATGGCCAAGACCTTCTCCTCCCAGGTAGAGAGTTGTAATGGGGCTTTGGGAGGGCTTTGCCAGTCTTCTGGGACTCCATGTGTTACCTGGAGGCCAGGGAATGCACCTTACCCCTCAGGTCATTCCACCTCTTCGTAATATCCTCCAATGTATGCAAGGAGGTGCCTACAGCATTCAATCAGTCGACTATCCTTTGCCACATTTATGTGTTCCTACTAAGAGGAGTATGTTACCCTTGGGCTCCAAACAGTTGTGGCTGTACTCTTATGATTTCATCCACCATGACTCTCAACTCATCGTCTGAAAAATGTGGATTTTTGGGCCGTGACATGACTGAAAATTAAAGTGGACGACAGTAACGGACTAAACAGGCAAGTGATCTTGGAGAAAAACAATTAGAAGTGTGTGAAAGATGTGAAAATGGGTTGGAAAAAAGGTCTTCTTTATGTGACAAATGTGAAAAAAAGAAGGGTGGTCTCTGTCTTGCTGTGCTGCAGTGGAGAGGCAAAGGATCATAGTTTGGGATGGGATGTGCTTTATAGTGTGATTTGCAGGCACTTGGCCAATTGATGTCAGCTGTGTTGTTTTTTAATCCATTCAATGGGTACTCTTCTGGTACTTTGCTGTGAGCGTACTGCGACAGCCGACCGCCGTCAGCTAACCACTGCAAGGGGGCCACCATGTCAACTGTGTTTTTGTAATAGGCTCTGCGGATGGCGACTGAGTACGCAGAGCCAACATTGCAGTTCTCCACGCCTCGAGTGGGCAGCTAGAAATAGACGTGGCTGGTGGTTCACCCTACATACATTGTAATACGGCAGCCGGGAAACTGTTGGCAGAGTGGTCTTCTTGGGACCGCCACCGAGGCAGACTGGCAGTTCGACCGCCAAACTCATAATCCAGCCCTAAGTCCCCAGATGGACTCCTTTGAAGATACTTGTGTTGGAACACTGTAGCGTTATAGATGCAGACACCAGCCCAGATTCCAAGTAAGATGGGGAAACGTATATGAGACCATTATTCCTCAAGAAGCCAAAACCAACAACGCATTAGGAGGATGGCACAAAGCCTTCCAAGCTACACCTGGATGAGCCCAACCTACACTCTACAAATTCAGAGAAGCCTGTAGAATCTGCCTTGGCTCATGTCAGTGCATGTTCTGCATTTTAAGTTCACTTGAATGAGATGGTTATTGGTGAGTCAGAGACAAAGCATTTATTGGAGGTTGGAGTCCTTACCTGTGAATAAACTTCACCTAATTTCTACAACATTCAAACCCTGAATCATTTGGGAACCCTACCACAAACTCCAACAAAAACAACAACGCTATTAGCAACTATGAATGGAGAGACCAGTAACCCAAATTAAAACTAAAATAAGCAAACAAAGCAGTGAGGTATACAACATGGTACAATGTTAAGTAGGAGTCTTTATTAACACCAAAGGAGTACACTCCTTAGAATCAATAGCAAAATCTCCATTATAAAAACTACCTACACACGAACCAACAAACCTTAACAAAGGTACACACCAACAAAAAAAAATATTTTCAACTAAATATGAAATACATTATTTGTATACTTTAGTCAAAACAACATACAAATAACATAGAAAAAGACTGATACAAAACATGAATATGTTTATTAAATAATTAAGACTCAGCACATCACCAACCATAAAGCACAACATTAGAAATAAAAACAATTTGAACCAAGTAAATTCAACAAATACAAATGTAAAACAACACTTTTCATGGTGCTATCTCCTCCAACAGGACCCAGATATTTTGTTTTTGCAGAAAATCCATTAACTCAAAGAGGACTGTCCTTGCATTTCCCACCCAAGATACTCATCTCAATACTGGGCATACACTGACACAAAAACATCAGGAGTGGGCATCTTGTTCAGACAGGGCTTAGTCAAAGACCATGGGGGCACTTTTTACTAGTGATAATAGAAAGGTGTCACACTACTGTATCTTTCCTTAACTTGTATGCTCCAAATCAGTCCTAAGACTCCTTTCTTCATAGAGTCCTTAAGACCCAACTTAGCCTGGTCCAGGGTGAGATAATACTGGGGGGCGATTTTCATCTGGTATGTGACCCAGCGTTCGACAGGCGTTCCATGTAGTTTCAGGGCATGGGGACTATGGGCCATATGTACGAACACATTTTCCCATAGACACAGAATGGGCCAAACTGCTTGCTACATCTGGCCCTATATCAGCTCAGCTCAAGAGGGAGATTACAGACTCTGGGTTGGTAGATGTATGGTGCTACTTGCACCCTGACACGCAGGATTACTCCTTTTATTCACATGTACACCAATCATACTCGAGTATTGACTACATATTCATTACACTTTCCCTCCTACACCACTTAGAAACTGCTCAGATATCTGACATTTCTATCTCCGATCATGTTCATATCATACATCATATTGTCCGGATGGTGTTCTTCAAATTTTATGTGGATCGAGACTTCGTCAACTAAAGCACTCTGACCCCTCTATTTAAATATCTGTAATTTAATATGGGGTGCAGCAGTGTTGAACTCTAACAGGATATTGTGACTATATTATTTTATAGTTTTGTCACTTGCTTTTGCCTCTATATGTGCTGTACCTGTACTAATGTGTCCCTGTAAGGGTTTTACCCTTATGTTTAAACTTCTGTATTAATAAACTAATGTTTTATATATAGCTGATTGAGCATTCCCTGGGCTGTATTTGTTTTCCCAGTGCATTAGATAGCTATTTACTTTTGCTTAGGGAACACTAGAGGGCTCTGACAAAACAGTCACCCTCACCACATACTCAACAACAGCTTGCCCTGCTGCGCAGACAGCTACAAGCGCATAGGATCAACAAAGCAAAACGTTCGCTCTTGACCCTTAAGCATTGATATTATGTGGGGGAGACAGGATTGGTACCCTTTTCGCCCATCGCATCCAACATCAATATGCTCGCCCCCACATCGCCAAAATCCACACCGTACACTCATATGCAGTTAGAGAAATTGACAAACAAAACCTTTCACAACTACTATTGCGATCTATGCCAGTGGGGAAAAAGACCTGACGGCTGTCCAGACCTATGTGTAGGAATCTTCATGGCTGCTCTTGGACCCCCAGCTTGCCTGGGACTTGGAAACACCTTTTACAATGGCTGAACAATGGCTGAACTTAATAAAGCCCTTGGGGGATTTTCAGTAGGGAAGACCCTGGGCTCTGGTGGCCTGCCGTTCTCCTTTTTAAAGATTTTCTTCCCCTATTTGAAAGAACATCTGCATGCTCTATTTAACACTTTCACACATACCCCTGGCTTAATTCCCACCATGTCAGTGGCCAAAATATTGCTTCTTCCCAAGCCTGGCAAAGATCCAACTCAATCCTTCTCGTGCAGGCCCGATAGCTCTCTTGAATACTGATGCCAAAATATATACCAAAATATTGGTCAATCGCTTAGAAACCCTCCTACCGGGTTTGATCGACCCTGATCAAGTGGGCTTCATACGACACCGGCAAGGGTCTGACAACACCATGTGCCTTGCCCACCTGATAGAAAAGGACCACATGCATGACATTCCTGCCCTTCTCCTTTCATTAGAGGTGGAAAAAGCATTCAACAGGGTTAGCTGGGATTTCTATCATGCTGTCCTCAAGGAAATTGGGCTGGGGTCGGTTATGAATAGCAAAATTATGGCCTCTTACACCGCTCCGACGGCAGCCATCAAGGTTAATGGCCATTCTGCTGCCCCAATCTTGATTCCGTGGGGTACTCGTCAAGGTTGCCCCTTATCCCCTCTTCTTTTTGCCCTGGTTGTGGAACCTCTATTGTTTTGCCTTCATCAGACCCCGGACATCACAGGCATTCCCTTTGGAGGCTGCGACCACAAAGTTCTGCCATATGCAGATGACCTATTACTGACTCTGACTAACCCCAGATCGGCCCTTACTGACGGGGAACATAAACTGCAAGAATTCCATGTCCAAATTGCAGGCACTAAACCTTTCCATTCCACTGCAGCTTCTCCCGGAATTGAAGGCCTTAGCTCCTTTTCAATGGGCCACAAAGTCTACTTGTTACTTAGGGCCTAATATCACAAACTCCCTACAGACTTTGACTCGCGCCAACTGGCCCCACTACCGTAAAGCTATCCTAGAGGATATACGTAGATGGAAGCCACTGCATATCTCGTGGTTATGTTGGATCAACATGGTCAAAATTAATATATTACTAAGCATACTCTGTCTACTCCAGACCCTACCAACTCCTATCCTAGCAGAGAATTTCCGCTGATTACAGAAAGATGTTTGTGCCTTTATATGGAAAGGGAAGCTCACCTGCATCTCCAACAACATACTCTTTTTACACAGAAACTGGGGAGACCTAGGGAATTTTCTCGACTACAACCGAGCGGCGCACCTCAGATTTATCTCCGAATGGGTGGTCAAAGAGAGTGAAAAACATTGGCTACATACGGACAGAGCAGTGGTATATAGGCCCCCTTGGGCTTGGTTGCCAAAATCTCATCGCCCCTGTAGAGCCAACCTCGCAACCCCCACTAGAACTGTATTGGAGATTTGGGACAGGATTGCGCTTGCCTATTACCTTACCTCATTTCCCTCCCTAAGTACCCCCATCATACGCAAGCCAGGCTTAACATCGAAATTGCTCCCAGGCTTACTCTGTGCAAGGGAGGTTGCTGACTGCAGGATGCTGTGAGACCTATTCAAGGGCCCACACATTAAATTATTTGAGTAATGCAAATCTGAATTCAAAATACCTGACAAACTTCAACACCAATACTCTCCTCTCTGCCAGTGGGCACTTCACCCTTGTAATCCGGAAGGTACGACACGCCCTTTTACGCCTTTTGAAAATTTGATCCACCACTTTGAGTTCTCTTAGAGCTTAGTCTCCAAGACCTATAATGTTCTCTAGCAATCTCTCCTACTGCTGAGACATATGTACCAGGTGAGATGGGAACAGGAGGGCAACGTGGACATCACACAAATACAGTGGGCGCTCTTATGGCGGGAAATCCCCAAGACACACCGTAGCATACCTCAACAGGAATCAGCTTACAAGTTAATGCTCCAGTGGTACTATACTCCAGTCTGCCTGCATTCAAATGTTCCCCACATCTTCTACCACTTGCTGGAGATGCGGGACACAAGATGGTACCTTTAAATATACTTAGTCGCTATGTACTCAGCTCACCCTTTTAAGGAAAGAAGTCTTATGCCATATTAAAAGCACCTTGGGGTTTCCTGTCCAGGCAGACTACTAAATGATCATCTTAGGCATACATCTATCTACACATGAGGCTCTGACCCACCCGATTGGTACCTAATCCGTCATATGATGGGTGCTGCCAACCAATTTATTACCCTGGCCTGGAAACTTTCTGCTTCCCCTCCTATTGCCTCCACGTTAACTAGGCTTTGGCACATGATGGCACTAGAACACTTATCACACAAGCTCTCCTTCACAGATAAGAAATTCCTGCAATTATGCCAACCACTCCTTGAATATTTCTCACACTTAAAACACCTTTGCTTCTAAATGCCTAGACTGCGCTCTCTTCAAGTTTTTGAATAACCCTCTGGTTTCCCAGCCACTTACACTTGTGGCCTCCTGATCAACCTGTTAATGGAGATTTTCATTACTTAAGACTCCCATCCTCCTTGTCCTCCGCTCCCCTCATCCAGTTTTGTCTGTGTTTTTCCACACCTGGTGGTGTAGTTCACCCCCCATCCTCAATACCAGCGGACCATTTCCACTCTTCCCCGTTTGTTGTTGAGTTGCTATTATGTTTAGTTTCTTTGAAACAGTACCTTATCGGACCATTATTTTGGGTCTAACATGGATGCAGTTATCTGTACATACCCAACCTAATATGGGATTTGTTGCTAAAAATGTTGTACTACAGATGTTTTAGTACCCAGATGTACACCTCATGGGGGCATTATGATATATTCTATAATATTATCGTCTCCCAGCGGGGCCATATGATGTGACCGCAGTATTGCCTATTTCATACTTTACATTGACTTTGCCCCAACAGCATGTTTGAATTGCACTGACTTTGTATCCTAACTTCTCTTGATGGTTATCCAATTATGGTCCCTTTGCTACAGCTCACGTGTATTATATTGAGGTCCAGGTACACATGCTTCTTATACAAACGATTCTGAATCCTTTGTTATATGTTTAGTACTTGCCTATAATGTATCAAAATTCAATAAACAAGGTTGTGGCAAAAAGAGATATTCATACACGTAAAAACAAATAAAAAAAAAAAAAAAAAAAAAACAACACATTTACAGTTCATACACATACATATTAAAATGTAACATTACACACCCCCACATAATTTAATAAATACAACTTACAGTTTTGTAGCTATAGATCTTTGTACATATGCAAGTGGTCAAAATATAATACATGAACATGGGAAGTTGAAATCTAAAAAGCCAAACCAAATTCAAAAAATAAATGTCAACATTAAATCCAACAAAGCAATCCAGTGTCATAAGGAACCATAAAAACCACACAAAAGGATAGCCAAAAAAATGCTCCAGGAAACTATTAAAATCAGCAGAAATCACAAATAAAAACTTTGGTTTATTAGACACCAAAATCATTTCCTTTGAAAACAAAGCAAAATCCACACATTCATAGGATAACTTTGGGTCTGTAAACCTGTACAAAAACATACAATAGCCAACCACAAGAAACACTATATTCAAATATACCATAAACATTACATTAAAAGTATACTAAACACAACACCTAACATAACATTATCTAAAATAACTAGACACTACTGCCAAATTCTCACTATGCTACACACAGAACAGTAGTAAACAAAAAATCAAACTACTACAAAAAAAGTCCAGCTAAGAACCGAAACTAGTTCTACTTTCAGCCCCATTCCATTAAAACCCTATAGAAAAGCCTAAAAAAAAGGTCTGACCTTCTCCAATGATCAGCATTACCTTCACTCACTCATAAAAAAACCTTTTGACAGGAATAGACTACAAAATTACACTTAGTAGTAAAATAAAATGGCAGCTAAATGAAAACAAAAAAAAGACTACCTTCCAATAGAAAAGGTTGGGATTTTAACCAAAATTGCTAAAAAAAAAAAAATTAAATGTGTTTAAATGTTATAGAAATGTTATGTCAATAAATGTTTAAGGAAAATGTAAAAAGTACTCGAATACATAAGAAATAATGCTATAAAAACATAAAAATAATATAATTTATAGTATACTTAAAAACTGAAAGCTGTTAGAAAAAAAGCACGTTGAACAAATGTATAGTGTTGAAACTAAATATTGTGTTTACAAACATAATGGAAAATTAAAAATGTCAACCAAATAAAAATACAAGTGTTTTATATGTATAAATATATATTCCAGTGGCCAAAAACTCCTTGAAGACGCTCACACGGGCCTAAATTGCAAGCACCAGTTTATTGTGCACATAATAAACAGGTGCTTGCAACTTCGCCTTGTGTGAGAATCTTCGAAGAGCTTTTCACCTTTGGACGATAGTTGTCGGCACGCTCCACCATTACAGCACTCTGCCACCCATAGTTTGGGTGCCTCATCGGAGCAGCGGAACACACATGTATAAACATATGTGCATGTTTTAAAAATGTAAACATATACATTGAATGAAATTTGAAGGAAAAAATAAAAATCATGAACTGTGTCACATATCTTTAGTCATATAAAATGTCCATATAAATAACGTATGTGAAAAATGCAGTGCTTACAGTGTTCCATCTAATACTTCCCATAAACATGTTATACACTGTTAGACTTGGCAGCTCTTGGCATGGTTTCCCTGTACTTTTTTGCTTATCACCTCCTGTTTTTGGACCCTGTGCTGTAATTCATTTTTGACTGGTTTTGATACTCTGGGCTAACCAGTGCTAAAGTGCAAGTGCTCTCTAACTAAAAGATATTGGTAATTGGCTTTCCATGATTGGCACATTTGATTTACTGGTAAGTCCCTGGTATAGTGCATCTGTGTGCCTGTAGTCTGTAAATCAAATGCTTCTGGTGGGCCTGCAGCACTGATTGTGTCATCCACATGAATAGCCCTGTAAACATGTCTAAGACCTGCCACTGCAGTGTCTGTGTGTGCAGTTTTGTACTGCCAATTCGACCTACCAAGAGTCCCCACTTGCCAGGCCCAAACCCTTCCTTTTCCTATATGTACGTCATCCCTAAGGTAGGCCCTAGGTAGCCCTAAGGGTGGGATGCAGTGTATTTAAAAGGTAGCACATGTACTGGTGTGATTTACAAGTCCTGATAATGAAATACTGCCAATTTCGGTTTTCACTATTGCAAGGCCTATCTCTCTTCCATAGGTTAGCATGGGGATTGCCTTTAAATCTCTTTTAAGTGCAGTTTCCTATTAGAAATAGATAGAGATGTGGAGTTTGTGGTCTCTGAAAAATACATCTTTTGGTAGAGTTGGCTTTTAGATTGTCTGTTTAAAAATGGCACTTTTAAAAAGTGGGCATTTTCTTGCTTAACCATTCTGTGCCTCTGTCTGGCTGCTGAATACACATCTGGGTCAGACTGACAGTTGGGATGTTTGTGAATTCACTCTAGACAGTGACACAAGGGGAGCTGAGTTGTGTCTTGCATATCTTGATGAGTCTTCCTAGGCTAGAGTGGGAGGGAGGAGCTGACACCTGCACTTGAAAGGGCAGTGCCTGTCTTCACTCAATACAGTCTCCAACTCCTAGTGTGTGGCTGGGGCAGGGCAAGGAAGAGGCGCGGTCTTGTGCACTACAAAAGCCTTGTCTTTGAAGTTTTCCTACTTCAAAGGCAGAAATAAGTAAAAGTATTGGACTGCTGATTACTACTGGATCAAGTGGAACCTGTGCAAAGGAGAAGAGCTTGATGCTTAAAGAGGTCTGCCACTCTGCCTGTTGCTTGCTGTGCTAGCCTGTTGCTGCTCCTGCTTCTGCCTTAAGATGGAAAAGACTGGTCTTTGTTTTCTGAAATCCTGCTTGTGAAGTTTCTCCAAGGTCTTGGACTGAGTGTGCCTCCTGTTAAGAAGTCTCAGGGACATCAGGACTTCACCTACCAGCACCTGGGTACTCCTGCTAAGGACCCTGACTTCCCAAGTTGTGCCAATCAAATTCCTGGGCCTTTGGTAGTGAAATCTGTCTTGAAACCAAGAAAAACCAGGCACACCGAATGCGGACGACTCCAGAACCGATGCTGCTGCATGACTCCCTGCCACTGCCTGCAACTCGAAGCTGTGGTACCCACTGGAGTGCGACAACCTGACCAATGCTGCAAGCAAGACAGCACTGCAGCCTCTCTGATGTCCCACAATATCATGAGTCCTGAGTGCCGTGACACTGACGTCTGGGACACCTCACTCTGCCGTGGCACCTGTAGCCCCGTGGCATGACCATAACTCCGAGAGGTCACCCTACTGCATCTTGACCCACTGGATACATCGACCAGACTGGATCATAAGGAACCGACACCTCGCCAATGCCTCATCGCCTGTCCTGTTCTTCAGTAAGGATCCAACGCCTCACCAGATCCAGCGAAGCCTCAACTCCCTGATTCCATGCACCGGCCTGTTTTCCTCGATACCAAAGGTACTGTACCTGGGGGTCCATGCGACTCTGTGACCAGCACCACACTCCCCACGGACTGTTGGGAACAACCCCTTCAATGACGTTGTGAAAGCCCTAGTTGAAGCTTATTGGGATTTTATCTTTTAAAATTCTTATGTCTGCTTGTGTATGGTGGATGTTTGTTGTGTCAGTCTTGTTTGATTTAGATAAATATTGGCTATTTTTCTAAACTAGTGTGGAGTCCTTCTGTGGTGTTTTCACTGTGCTACTGTGTGTGTTTGTACAAATACTTACACATTGCCTCTGAGATGGGCCTGACTGCATGTACCAAGCTCCAAGGGGTGAGCAGGGGATATCTGAGCTATGTATCTCCCTTACACTGATTAGAGGGAGGAACCTGGCTTGGACGTGGTGTAAACTGACTGCCAACTAGAGACCCCATTTATAACATACACCCAAACAATTACAATAATTACAATAATTATTCCTGCTTCAATTAAAACTATTTTGATGATTATTTTCTACAGTAAAAGACCAAAAGTACTATTTCCACTTTAATTTAAACCATTTAACCGAAGGTGTTCTACACTATAGGGGTGACATTTAGTAATCCCACACAACTCTAAGTCATTTAGATGAAAGTGTTGGACACTAAAGAAGTGACATTTACTATTCCTACTCTACTCTACTCTCACCATTTAGGAGAAGGTGTCGGACGGAAAAGAGGAGATATTTACTGTTCCGATTCTAATCTTCACCATTTAGGGGAAGATGTTGGATGCTAAAAATGTACCATTTACTATTCCTCTTTCAATTTAAGCCATTTACCCAGAGGTGTTGTACACTATAGGGGTATGATTTGGTATTCCACTATAATCTAAGCCATTTAGAGGAAGGTGTTGGACACTAAAGAGGTGATGTTTCCTATTCCCACTTCAATCATAGCCATTCAGGAGATGGCATTGGGCAGTAAAGTGGTAACATTTACTATTTCCACTCCCTTCTAAGACATTCAGGGGATGGCACTGGAGAGTAAAGAGGTGACATTTACTATTCCCACACCAATCTAAGGCATTTAGGGAAGGTATTGGACACTAAAGGGATAACGTACTTTTCCAACTCCAACTAATAAATCTTTTTAACGTAATTAACACTAAAAACAACCCAACATAAGAATCAAAAAATAAAAACATATATTTTAATAGTGTTTGAACATGCATATGATTTATAAAAAAAAAATTGTACATAATATATATTTACATAAAATAAAGCAATTAAATACGCTATTAAAAACTAAACAACATACATTAGTATTCATTTATATATTAAAAATGATAATTTAATAATTTAAATGTTTAATATATAATCATTTTACATCCCAACCAATAGAAATAGATTAAAAAAAACAAAAATAACTAAATATACAGACATAATACAAAAAGCAATTTTGAAAAACAATTGTAAAAATGCATTTATCTTTTTTTTGATAAAATGAATTACTATCATGGAAACAAGTAAAAAAAACTATACATTAGTCAAAGTAAATAAATCAGATTTTTGTTCTACAAAATACTTATATACAAGTTCAATTAAGGAAACATACAATATTAAAATTGAGATCAAATGACGAAAGCTTCATTATTACAAAATTAAAAATATTTCAAAATATAAACTATTAATTAATATGACATGAAAAGGTTTCATATTTCTACACCTAACACATATATTTTTATATTATGTTATTTCATAAGTGAAATTTCAAACTAAAGTGTAATAAAATAAATAAGACAACAATTATAAAAAAGTATGATATACAAATTAAACAGAAAAAAAAGAATTAAACTGTTACCATAAATGTTTATACAACTTAAGACAAAAATATATAATTTTGTACAAAATATTAAATACAATTACATATTTTAAATGTTGCCAGCAAAAATATACACAAATTACATTTGTGACATTTTTAATATAAAGTATTTGTAAACATTATCACAGCAATTAATTGAATGTTATAATTTAAATACAAATTAATTCAATAAATATGAATCGATTTACAAAAAATCAAAACATTATACCCATATAATATTTTCTCATATAATTAAAAAACATTTGTAACCAATTAAATTAACAATCATACAACTAACTGGGTGGCAGGTGTTCTAGTGACAGAAAGTCTCCTTCTGATGGCCACAAGGATGCAAGGGTGGAGGCTCACTGGGTATATTATAAAGAAGACATGTTTGGTAGCCAAGTCAGAGCAATTCAAACATTTATCCAGTGAATATATCTCACTGCAGCCCATGTAGTAGAAACACGTATTTTAGACATATTTTGGAAGGACTGTATTCTTTATGATCATATGTCTTCTATATCTCTATGGATGCAAATATCAAAAGTGGGTCATCACAGAATTCCAAGGCATGCCAAGGGTGAGGATAGAGTTGTTCCAATTAGAAAAGAAAGGCAGATGAGAGTGACATCTCTCCATGGGTAAGGTAGAAGGGGTGCCAGAAGGAGCAGTGTCCGCATTTCTTAGCACCCTTCAAATCATCTCATCCGCAAGGAACCTGGGTTCCAATCATCTTTTCAGACTTCTTTGAGGTTCCAGTCTGTCTCGCTTGTTCCCTGTCCAGCATGCGCCTTTGCGAATCTCAATTAACGTTTAGAAGTAACTTCCACTGAGCGTGAATTTGGCTTAGACTGAACCAGTCAGGGTGACAGGACATCCAGATACATGCACTCACTTATCCTTCCAACTCTATCAGTCAAATAGAGCAGGCAGTAGATGATGTTGCCTGGGCACTACTGACCTTTCACTAATTTCCTGAAGGAACAGTTGAATAGGTAGAAATAAATGCCTGAAGCAAAAGCGTGTGCTTTCCATTGTGCACATCTGAGGCAGCACTTCACTTCACTAAGGCTTACATTCATAACTGTTGTCTCTTGCTAAAATCATGGAAACCCATGATCAACACTAATGTATACATGGAAAGCAGGGCACCGTTTTTAACTAGAGAAGTCGTATTCCAGCAAGTTCTAACTCTGGGGAATTGCGTATACTTGGAGTAATTCCATATTTTTTGCACCTCACCAGTCTGCGATATCGCAGCCTTCTTAACCTTCGCCAGCTAGTTTTCCTGCTTTGTGGTTGTTCACCTTGACAAAGCATCTTGAAAGAAAACTCCACAAGACTGATCGAAGTCCCAGTCACAATTGTGTTTTTTTCCTGGCCAATTTTTGACAGTGCAAACCTGGCTTAAACTGGGCTGGCAAAAAAAGTCGTGCACTATTTCTACATTTCTGAACTGCTGATAACATTTGCTATTAACGCATTATCCCTAGAATGATGGGTGCAAACCGTGCAAAGAGGAATCGAGCTCAAATTTCCCACCTGCTAAATACTGGTAAATACCGCTAATTACCGAACGCCAAATTAACAGGTTTGTTATTTGTGCCCCGCTATGTACGCGTGGTTCTGGTTCTTGGAGTGTTGGCACGATACGGCAGGGGAACATAAAATGTGGGCTTACACACCCAAGCATACAAATGGCCAATGTCAAGCAGGGGTTACTTATATGGTAATATCCCTCAATGTACATTGTGGGCGACACTTCTTTTAGCTTTCAGCATGGTGGTGGGAGTACAATATCCTTGCACACATATCACAATTCATTCTTATTAATGTTTTCTTAGGTAATGGCCTGCCGTCACGAAAGCTTCTTTCGAAACAACCTTTTAATAACATATTAACGTATATAACATGTCAATTATGTATATAGCTACTTAAGCAACATCAACAGATGAAAAACTAGCACAATGCTTAGGTATAGGAATTTGTTTAAAGAGTGAGTAATTACAACTCAGTCTTTCTTGTCAGTGATGGTAATTTTGAACTCTCCTTACTCAGCCCTCTGGCTGCCCAAGATCCTGTAGCTAACAGTGGCCTCTCATCCTCTCTTTCTAGGTAACAATTACAGACTAAAACGTGAAGGGGGGGAGGCTGCAGGCTCTTAGAGAGACGCATCAATCACATTATTTTTTACAGAGGAACTCACTAATGGAGCCCAGAACTGTTAAACAAAATACCTCTCATGGCTTGCTTTAGCATGGAAAGTACGGATTTAAAACATTCATTTTTTTGGTGTGCAGTTTTCTTTGTTGTACTTCACTCTCAGTTTGGCTCAAGTGAAAGTGTGTTCTACTTTCTGACCCAAAATGTCTCTGTGTTCATCTTTACAGCGTTCAGCAGCATAAAGCAATGGCGGATTATTGTGCGAATGCAGAAATGAATGTGGGCCCAATATTGCACTGTAAATAGTGTAATATGGGGACCGCAATAGAAGTGTAATAGAAGTGAAAAGTCATCCAACCACAAGCATTATCAAATTTAAATCAGATTATTCACCTATTTTCACAGGCCAGCTTCTAGCAACAGAATGACTGGCCAGCCCTGACTGATGCCAAGTGTAAGGCCTCAGCTCTTGGGCAAAACCTCCTTTTCCATGTGGCAGTGCTTTTCCTAAGGAATCAGCTCCAAATAAGGTGTCTTAACCATTTGGCAAGACCTAGAATATGCAGGTGTTTTTCTTTCCATAGCTTAACAACCCCTTAGCCAGTGCCTCAAAATGTGATCACATCTCCTATTTATAGTATCTGTATTTAACAGGTCTAACCAACACTAAGGTGGTCATTCCGCTCCTGGCAGTCTGAAGACCACCAGGGCTGCGGTGGCGGTCTCACCGCCGACGGGCCAGCAGTGAAGACCGCCACATTCCGAGTGTGGTGGTTTGTCCTGTGCCAAACCGCCACTTTCCCATGCTTACCGCCAAGGCGGTCGGACCAGCGGGCCAGAGATAAGCATCTCCGCCCAGCGGTCCACCCAATATCGCCAGCGGTATCACGATTCCCCTTTCCACCAGGGATTTCGTGGCAGTAGCACCACCACAAAATCCCTGGCGGAAAGACTACTGTACGGGCGACAGGAATTTGCATTCCTGTTGTGGGTAGATGACCCCCACCCCCTCATCCACCAAAGAGCCCCTCACCCCCATCCCTTTCCATATTCCCACCCCCACCTCCCTGAACCCCACAGTAACCCCCACCCCCATCCTCGCTCCCAGTAGCTGACCCCTCCACCCCCAAATACACATACTTACTCCCCACCCCGATCCCCGTACTTCCCCCCACCGCCCCGCATAAATGCACGCACCCACTCACACCCACAGACATGCACACCCTGACACTCACTCACTCCCACTCACAACACCCTTACACTCATGCGCACACACGCAACACTCCCCAACATCCATAAACACACGCATAACACCCCCACTCACACAAGCACTCACTACATGCACCCCCTTTGACACGCATACACACTCCATCCCCTCACCCCCTTTCCTCAACATACATACACACACAACTCCCACCCCGTCTACATGCATGCACACACACACCCCGACCCAGCATTCACATACACCCACACACGCATTGCCATTACCACATTTACAGACAGAAACACAAGCATGCACAAACACTCCCCCTCCATCCCCCATTCATGACACACATACACACACTCACACATATCCATTCACAAACTCCACACCCCTCACCTTGCGGAGGAAACTTATCTTGTCCGACGAAGTGCTCCTCCCTGAGGGGATGGGACCTGTCGCTCCCACTGGTGGAAGCGCCCTGTCATCAGGACACCACCAGGCTGTATCACAGGTCGTAATATGGGTGGCGGAGTCCTTTGGTGGGGTGGGGCCAATGGTGGAACCGCCTCTGCGCCTCCAACTGCCAGCACGACTACTGGAAGATTTCCACCCAAATTGTGGTGAAAATCCTTCAGTACTTGTAATATGGCGGACTTCTGGCACCCGCTGCTTCAGTGGTCTGAGAAAAAGACCACCAAAGTCAGAATGACCACCTAAATCTGATGTCTCAGCTATGGTGTTTAGACAAAATATCAAGTTTTAAATATCGAAGTACAGAAATATCGGAAAAAATATAATGATACAAAAATATTGCGATCCAGGAATACCGTTGACGAGTCTATCAATTTTATAGGTAAATAAGATAGTTTTCAAGAATATCTGTGTTGTTAATATCATTTTCAAAAATACAGTGGTAAAATGTATCATTTTTAAATTATCTGTCGTGTTTTAGGTTGTATATTAAGCTTAATGCTAAATATTGTTTGTTTAATTGTTGACAATATTTTTAAATATAGTTTGTCATTTTAAATGATTTATAATGTTTAATGTAATTGCTAACAATAATCTAAGGTGTTGTAGTGGACTGTGAGGTTTGTAGGGGTACAGGATAGGAAGTTAATTAAGTATAATTAATAAACAATAAATTATTAATTTAGTATTGGTTGTTTAATTGATTATTAATTAGGTAAATTGTGTAATTAATTTATTTTTAGGTTATATCTTAGGTGTGGGTTGTTGACTTTGTAGGGTTATAGGATGGGAAGTTAATAAAGTGATAATTGATTCATGAATAAGTAATTTAATATTATTATTTAACGGATTCTTAATTATGTAAATTGAGTAGTAATTACATTTTTAAGGTATATGTTAGGTATTTGTGGTTGGGTTTGTAGGGTATAGGGTGGGAAGTTCATTAATTAACAATTAATTAACATATACTTATTAATTCATTAATAATCATTTAATTAATGATTAATTATGTGCATTGTTTAGTAATTATGTATTTTTAACTATACATTAGGTGAGGGCTGTTATGTTTGTAGGGGCATGGGGTGGGAAGTTATTTAAGTAATAATCAATTAACAACTACTTTTCATGTATTAATAATTATTCAATTGAATATTAAATACATTAATTGCGTTATACTTATTTATTTTAGTTGTATTTTAAGTGTGGGATGCTAGGTTTGTGAGATTATAATGTGTAAAGGTAATTAAATATTAAATTAATAACATTTTTAATTTATAATTAATTATTTCAATTTTTAATTATCAGGTACATTGTTTGTTTTTTAATTTTATATGTATATTATTTTCCTATTAAGACATTTATATTTCTGGTCAAATATTGAGGTTAATAAAATATGCTGTGTGTTTGAAATGAAATACATTCCCTACTGCTGTACAGACTGGAGTGGAAACAGTAAATCGAAACCTTCCGTAGTCCAACGTTTTGCCTACTATTGCACAGACTGAAGTTTGAATAATAAATTATACCTCTCTGAAGTCTAACAATTTCCCTAGTGTTGCACGGACTGGAGTGGGCATATTAGAGTTAACTTCTCTGAAGACCAGCTCTTTCCCTACTGTTGCACGGACTGGAGGTGGAATAGTACTATTAACCCCTCTGAAGTCCAACACTTTCCCACCTGTTCCACAGACTGAGTTGGAATAGTGATTTTTTCTCTCTGAAGTCTAACGCTTTCCTTACTGTTGCAATGACTAGGATGGGAATAGTAAATTTTATCCCACTGAAGTCCAACGCTTTTCCTACTGTTGCACAGAGTAGAGTGGGTATATTAAATCTAACCCTTCTGAGACCCAACTCTATTCTTAGTGTTGCACAGGCTGTGGGAGATAGTACGTTTTGCCCCTCTGAATTCCAACGCTTTCCCTACTGTTGCACAGATTGGAGTGGGAATAGTACATTTTACCCCTCAGAAGTTCAACACTTTTTCTACTGTTGCACAGACTGGAGTGAGAATAGTACATTTTACTCCTTTGAAGTCCATTGCTTTTCCTCCTGTTGCACAGACTGGAGTAGGTATAGTGTATGGTTATCTTTTATTCATAAATAATACTAATATATATTTTAAGAATGTTAAATACTTATTTTAAAATTGTTGAAATATATATTAGTATTTTTGTATAATTTTATATTATTTGTTTATGTATAATGTTTTTATTTTTTGTAATATTTAAAAAAAAAATGTTTTTGTTTTTCACATGTAATTAATTTGCCAATTTATTTTAATGTTTTGGACTTGTGTTTTAATATTTGTTACATTTCATATTAATGTATATAAATATATAATATATAAGTATACAAGTATATTTATATATTTATGCCTTTTATGGTAGTAAACAAGTATGTGGTCATACTTCCAATTTATAGCATTACTAGTATTAAGAACTACTGATAAAATCCTACTATCTGAGTTATAGTGGCTTAACACCAATTTATATCAGCAGGAGTATTACGAACTACTGACACCAATCAAAGTGTCTCAGTTATAAAGGCATATCTCCAATTTATACCAGCAGTGGTAATATAAACTACTAACACAAAACTCAGGGCTTCAATAGTATGAACATACCTCCTCCTATTTATACCACACTACTAACAGAAACTACAGACACAAAGCCTAGTACTTCAGTTGTAGGGACATATTGCTTAGGAATAGCAGCACTCCCATGAACTACAGATCCTAAGCCCAGTTCCTCATTATATGGCCAGAGCTTATATTTATACTGAATGCAGTACCACAAACTAATGTTACCAATGTCATTACCTCATTTACTTTAATAGACTTATCAACACTAGCAGCAGTACTAGCAAATACTGACACCAAACCCATGGTCTCAGTTATCAGGATAAAGTTCCAGTTTATGTGAGGAATTCCACGCTGAGGAAATAGCAGCCTTTAACAACTCTGACTCAATTAGCAGTATGCATGGAAAGCTGTGACTGACACTGCTTTCCAGGTGTACTACTGCAGAGTTTTGGGAGTAGGAAGAAATTCTAAAACTGCACCTGTGAGGAATGCTATTTCTATGCCTTCATTTCAAGGGGCCCAGTACTGGGATCAATACTTATTTATCACAACTGATCAAATCCGACACTACAGGTGTGAAAATATCACCTAATTATATGTTTGTCCCCAGTAATGTAAATTAACATGCTGATTTTGGTGCTTACCTCACCTGCTATTTACCAGGCATTATTACCTCAAAAATAGATAGAATGTGGTGTTAGCCACTAAACTCATAATTATGGTATGTGTGTTAACTGTAGTCACCACACATACCAGAATTATCTGGCCCAATGGTAATAAAGGCCCTAGAGTGAAGATGTGGGGTTCCTTTTGCAAACTCGCTCACCTTGTAAAAAAAAAACAAATACAAGAAGAATACCTCAATGATGTAGCAACATTTTATTAATTTAGGAGGTGCAGTATTTCCTGAGGATTTGAATCTAAAGACTAAGACAAAAGTGGTAAAGTTGGGGTAGGAGATGGCAGGTGGTAATTTCTGTATCACACAAACCAAAGTCATTATGAAATTCACAATTGTCTGCTGTCCAAATTACCAAAAATTATTACCCCAATGGGTTTTTGAGGCAGACGACCGTAGGCAGTGATGCCCCCTGAGGGATTGGGAGAATGGTATATCCCAGCACACATACGGGCTACTTTTAGGCTGCAAATTGGGCTGATATCCCAATCACATATAAACAGCCATTTTAGTTCCCCCGACATCATTTTGGGTTTGGTGACACAGTGCGTAAGGGAAATTTATACCCTACCCACCCTTTCACTCACGTATTTGGGTCCAGTCCGGTATTTGAAAAAGCGCTAGGCTGATTTAGTTGGCTGCAGGTGCACAGGGACGGTGTTGTGTTAGATAGTTATCGGCTGAAGCAGGGCCGTGGTGGTTTGGCCAATAACTTGGCATGGTTATAGGTTAGGATTATGCTATTGTTGCCATAGGTAATATCAGGATAAATGGGGGGAGGCGGGGGTCAGAAAAATTATACCTGGATGAACCAAGAAATTAAAAGTTAGGCTGTTGATAATTTAGATAGATGGATGTTAAAAGAGGTAGTTTAAGTGAGAGGGGAGTTAAAGGTCAACAGTTCAAGGAGAGGGAGGATTTAGATATTGGCAGGATAACTATGTGAAGGGGGACATTAGGGATGGGGGTCAGTGAGGTAGGTGATTAGTTGTATAGTGAGGTGTAGCTTTGTAAAGGCAAAGGCCTAAGTTGTTGTTAGAAATGGGGTCTCTAGATGGCAGTCGGTTTGCACCCTGTCCAAGTAGAGACCCTCACTCTAGTCAGGATAAGGGGCATACCTGCTCAGATAACCCCTGCTTACCCCCTTGGTAGCTTGGCATGAGGATTCAGGCTTATCTCAGAAGCAATGTGTAAAGCATTTGCAGATAACACACAGTAATAAGTGAAAACACTACAAAAGAACACCGCACCAGTTTTAGAACATATAGCCAATATTTATCTGTGTAAAACAAGACCAAAACCACTAAAATCCAACATACACGGTTAAAGATCTGAATTTTGCAAGATTTACTCAAAAATACAGTTCTTTGAAGTTGATAGCTCCACCTGGGGCTATCACGGCGTCATGATCAACAAAACCAACAGTTCATGCCAGCCGTGGCATTGTGGGCAAGCTACTGTGTCAGGGAGACCCGCAAACAGTATCTTTAAAATTGCATGGCGTCGTGATCCTCGCAGTGGGCTCTGGAGAGCGGCGTCACTGGTGTTGCTGTGTCAGTTCCGAAGTCGGTGCGGGGGTCATCGGACCCTTGAAGTCAGACGCATTGCAGATCGAACTCCTGGCTGATGAAGTTAGGAGCGCTGGTGTGGATGGCATCGGGGCTGCGGTACGAAGCGGGATGATGCGATGTGCGGTGGCTCACCGGTCACGGTGCAGGCAGTGGCTCGGTAACGGCGTCCAGCAGCGTCGGTGAGACTAGGGCTGATGTGTCAAGTGGGGCCATGCGACGTGTTGTGTCACCAGGTCACAGTGCAGGCAGCAGCATCATTGCTGAAGTGCTGTCGTTGGTGGGCCAAAGCCGGGGGTTGGGGACAGGACGGTGCTTTGTGTCCCTAACGCGCTGTGTACATAGGGCACAGTGCAGGTAGAGATGCCTGGTTACGACACTGGAGTTGATGGTGCTGGCATCAGTGGACCGGGGCTGCAGTGCAGGACGGGACGGAGCTTTGTGTACCTCACAAGCGGTGTCTAGAGGCCACGGTGCAGGCATCGGCGCCGGTGTCAGCAGGAGCGGTGGCGTGGGGGATGCCCTGGCTGTGGTGCAAGCAGGTGATGCTGGAGTGCGGGGCTCACAGGTCACGGTGTGAGCATCGGCTCGGTGAGGTCGTCCGATGACGACAACGGTGAGACCAGGGTTGCATTGCGTAGTGGGGCAGTGCAGCTCCGTGCTGTGTCAGCAGGTCACGGTGTAGGCCAGTGGCTTCATTGGCAGCGGCACAGTGGTTTCTCCTCTTGAACAGCACAAAACACACAGTTCCCAGTGCTGCAGGTCGAGCAAACTGAAGTCTTTTGTGTCCCTGAGACTTCCAACAGGAGGCAAGCTCTACTCCAAGCCCTTGGAGAACTCTCTCAAGCAGGACACACAGCAAAGTTCATGCTTTGCACTCTTTTCAGGCAGAAGCAGCAACTGCAGGCCAGTCCAGCAAAGCAACACAGCAAAGGGACAGTATTTCTCCTTCAGCTCTTCTCCTGGGCAGAGGTTCCTCAAGATTCCAGAAAGATTCTAAAAGTCTGGGGTTTTGGGTCCACTACTTATACCCAGCACTGCCTTTGAAGTAGGCATACTTCAAAGGAAAGTCTCTGTCATTCACAAGCTCCTACCTTGGCCAGGCCTGGCCCCAGACACACTCCAGGGGGTCGGAGACTGCATTGTGTGAGGGCAGGCACAGCCATTTCAGGTGTAAGTGACCACTCTTCCCTCCGCTCTAGGCCAAATGGTTCATCAGGATATGCAGGCTATACTCCAGCCCCTTTTGTGTCACTGTCTAGAGGAGAGGTGTGAACCGCCCAACTGTCAAACTGACCCAGTCGGGGAATCCAAAAACAGGCAGAGTCACAGAATCGTTTAAGCAAGAAAATGCCTACTTTCTCAAAGTGGCATTTTCAAACTCACAATCTAAAAACTAACTTCACAAAAGGTGTATTTTTAAATTGTGAGTTCAGAGGAGACCCCAAACTCTATATTTCTATCTGCCCTGAAAGGGAATCTGTGCTTTAAAGTTACTTAAAGGCAGCCCCTATGTAATCCTATGAGGGAGATAGGCCTTGCAACAGTGAAACCCGAATTTGGCAGCATTTCACTGTTAGGACATGTAAAACACCAAAGTACGTCTACCTTTTAAAAACACTGCTCCCTGCCCATGGGGCTACCTAGGACCTACCTTAGGGGTGCTTTAGATCTACCAAAAGGGAAGGTTTGGGCCTGGCAAGTGGGTACACTTGCCAGGTCGAATTGGCAGTTTAAAGCTGCACACACAAAAACTGCAGTGGCAGGTCTGAGGCATGTTTATAAGGCTACTAATGTGGGTGGCACAACCAGTGCTGCAGGCCCACTAGTAGCATTTGATTTATCGGCCCTAGGCACATCTAGTGCACTTTACTAGGGACTTACTAGTAAATCAAATATGCCAATCAGGAATAAACCAATCAACAATACAATTTACACAGAGAGCATATGCACTTTATCACTGATTAGCGGTGGTAAAGTGGCTGGAGTTCTAAAGTCAACAAAAACTGGCCACAAAAATGAAGAGGAAGGAGGCAAAAAGATTGGGTATGCCCCTGCAAAAAGGGCCAGGTGCAATAGTTGTTAATTGTGATGTGCATCTAGCTTCAGCAAAGCACCATTTTCACACGTAAAGATTATGTGGTTTGTTCTGACCCTTTCTCCCAAGTGATTATGTCAGAAGCCTTGCTGTATATTCTTTGGTGATGAAAAAAGGACGTTTTCCAAAACCATCAAGAGGAGGAATGAATATTCAAAGCACTCGTAAAATAGACTTTTTAAAAATATCAGTTCTTATGCTGTAGCACAAATGCAATAGAATTTCTCAAAAACAAAGTGCATAATGTGCCATATTAAGACTAGTGTAATACGAATGCAAGTAATACTGCTTTTTAAAATAAAAAACACGTTATTATCCTCGTAGCATTATGCTCTATTAAATTAGCAATTTTCCTCCATCCCTGATTTATGCTTTAACGCATCCTAGTAGCAAATGCTGATCACATTTTTCGCTAATTGCCCCTATCTATATGAAGAGCAGTTGCCACTATCCTTTTGCTTTTTGGTAATGCTCACAGTCAGTTTCCTGTGAGGTAACGTGATGCTATCACATTCCAGTGATATTACTTGAAAGAATATAACACTATTAGTGTGCCAATTACCGGAGGTTTACCCTATTTTTCGGGTCATGTAAATGAAAGAAGAACGTGTGGCTACGCCCCATCTCCGCCCCTCGCCCTGTCTCCGTCATATACATGTTCACATAGTCAATAAAATATAGACCTTCTTTTCATTCTTTATGGAAAGTTTCCACGTGCAATATTGCTGAAAACAAGGTGGTTCTGTAAAACATAGCAAAGAAGCCTTGTGGTTTCAAATATCTTTTTCAGGGGCTGTAATTTTATAAAAGAGCGCCACTTTATGCCCAGTTTGCTCGTCTTAGAACAACACCAGCAGTCATATACGTTTTCAGCAAGTTTACCAATCATAAGGTTATACTAGGAAAGCTGCAGCTTTCCAAGAAAAGTCGGGTTATTATTCCAGGATTACATGCTCATTTTGGCATCCTCACGAGTCAGCCCTGACGTCAGAAGCTGCCTGGGGTCGGTTTACAGCTGGCTCCTCGTGTCACTGCTATTTCCCCACAGCAGTTGCACGAACTCGAAAAAGCTCCCTCTGTGATGATGCTGGAATGCGTACCATATGCTGTGACTGGAAGGTGCTTACGCCTGAATATGCCTTTTGATTCCGCAAACACTCACACCTACATGCAGGGCCCTTACTGTGGTGTGGAGAGTGGAGGCCAGAGGCAGACACACTCCCTTTCCTTCGAAGATTTATGGCACCGTCGCCAGCATCAGAGAAGAAAGACTGCCAGTACCGATCTAAAAGAAACTCAGCTGAAGGGGTCTAATGGGACAGGCTATTTGGTAGCAAGCCCAAGCCCATAACGATGTGGACTGCACCCACTCCCTACAGTACCCAGGGGCAGACATTCTGTTTAATTGGCTGGTCCCCAAAAACCTTTTGGGAGATAGGGGTGTAGGCAAAAACCACTTACTAATTTGTAGGTGTAGAAAAGGCTGCTATATTGAAAAAGGTGCACAAAATCAACTGCGCAGACATCCTTGCTCCCCTCAAACGCACGCATCGACAGACCAACACCAAAAAACCTCTCTGGTTCTCTGACACCCTCAAAGAATCAAAGAAAACTTGTCGCGCCCTTGAGAAAGCCTGGCGCAATGACCGCACCGCTGACAACATGACCGCCCTCAAGAACGCTACCCGCGAACACCACCACCTGATACGCGCTGCCAAAAGGAACTTTTTCACCGACAGACTGGACAAAAACAGACACAACAGCGGAGAACTCTTCAGCATCGTCAAGGAGTTCTCCAACCCCAGCGCCAACGCCAACGCCGTCACGCCCTCACAGGATCTGTGCGAATCCCTCGCCACTTTCTTCCATCGCAAGATTAACGACCTCCACGACAGCTTCGGACACCAGACCCAACCATACACCACCGAACCGGCATCCACGGCCATCACCCTCAACAACTGGTCCCACATCAACACGGAAGAAACCAAATCCATCATGAACTCTATCCACTCCGGCGCCCCTTCGGACCCCTGCCCGCACTTCATCTTTAACAAAGCCGACTACATCATCGCCCCGCACCTCCAGACCGTCATCAACTCTTCTTTTTCTTCTGCTACCTTCCCCGAATGCTGGAAACACGCCGAAGTCAACGCCCTACTAAAGAAACCTACGGCTGACCTGAGCGACCTAAAAAACTTCCGCCCCATCTCTCTTCTGCCTTTCCCAGCCAAAGTAATAGAGAAGACCGTCAACAAACAGCTGACCACCTTCCTGGAGGACAACAACCTGCTTGACCCCTCACAAACCGGATTCCGAACCAACCACAGCACTGAAACCGCCCTCATCTCAGTCACTGACGACATCAGAACCCTGATGGACAACGGTGAAACAGTCGCCCTCATTCTGCTCGACCTCTCGGCTGCCTTTGACACCGTCTGTCACCACACCCTAATCACCCGCCTCCGCTCCACCGGGATCCAAGGCCAGGCCCGGACTGGATCGCCTCCTTCCTCTCAAACCGTTCCCAAAGAGTTTACCTCCCTCCGTTTCGCTCAGAACCCACCGAGATCATCTGCGGCGTACCCCAAGGCTCATCACTCAGCCCGACACTCTTCAATGTCTACATGAGCCCCCTCGCCAACATCGTACGCAAGCACGACATCATCATCATCTCCTACTCCGACGACACCCAACTTATACTCTCCCTCACCAAGGACCCCGCCAGCGCCAAGACCAACCTAAAAGAGGGTATGAAGGACGTCGCAGATTGGATGAGGCTCAGCCGCCTAAAGCTGAACTCTGAAAAAACGGAAGTCCTCATCTTTGGCAACACCCCGTCCGCCTGGGACGACTCCTGGTGGCCCACGGCCCTCGGCACCGCACCGACCCCCACAGACGACGCCCGCAACCTCGGCTTCATCTTGGACCCTCTTCTCACCATGACCAAGCAAGTCAACGCCGTGTCCTCCGCCTGCTTCCTCACCCTCCGCATGCTCCGCAAGATCTTCCGCTGGATCCCCGCCGACACCAGAAAAACCGTGACCCACGCCCTCGTCACGAGCCGCCTGGACTACGGCAACACCCTCTACGCCGGGACCACAGCCAAACTCCAAAATCGCCTGCAACGCATTCAAAATGCCTCGGCCCGCCTCATCCTCGACATACCCCGCAGCAGCCACATCTCCGCACACCTGAGACACCTGCATTGGCTCCCTGTCAGCAAAAGGATCACCTTCCGACTTCTCACCCACGCACACAAAGCCCTCTACGACAAGGGACCGGAATACCTCAACAGACGCCTCAGCTTCTACGTTCCCACCCGCCTCCTCCGCTCCTCTGGCCTCGCACTCGCTGCTGTCCCTTGCATCCGCCGCTCCACGGCGGGTGGGAGATCTTTCTCCTTCCTGGCGGCCAAGACCTGGAACTCCCTCCCCACCAGCCTCAGGACCACCCAGGACCACTCCGCTTTCCAGAGACTCCTAAAGACCTGGCTGTTCGAACAGCGATAACCCCCCCTTTTTCCCCTAGCGCCTTGAGACCCGCACGGGTGAGTAGCGCGCTTTATAAATGTTAATGATTTGATTTGAACTTAATCCTAGGCAAAGCTGCCTTACAAAACTACTACCTCACTAACAATTTAGTCAACTAACCAAATCCTACCCCAAGCCCTACTGTCCAACCTGCTGTAACCCACCTATATTTACTGTATTTGCAACTTGTTTTGACCTTAAAATTTTTAGTATACCCATTTAACTTAAAGCTGCAAGTATTAACTTTGAACAACGAACTTCTTCACTTTGAACTTCTTGTCTACCTTCCCTTTTCCCATGTTTCCCAATGGCAATGCCACACCAAGGTCTAGTAACCTTCTGGAAAACATTCCATGCCACCAACACCCAGGAAAAGGCAAGCCAATGAGTTTTACTGCCACCCCAGCTCCTCCAGTACCTCACTTCATCTTCTGATATTCAACACCCACTCCAACACTTTTTTTAACTCTAACAGGTACAATTCCATACCTACTCTTGATAGATGCACACCACCGCTTCTGAAAAGTTCCATACTATCATACTGGTATCTGAGTGGCAAATGCGACTGAATCCCATCTCCCTGCAAAAACAGCTCATCTCTCTGTTGACATTGCTACGGGCCCTGTACACTGCTGCCGGGTTCACTGCTTTCCTCCACGGCCTGCGAGGTGCAACATCAGTCCAAAGGACAAAGCAACCCGACCAACGGGCCTTCAACTGCCAAAGAACATGCTTCATGGCCCTCATTAAAAACACACACTTCTCTACCACCAGATTGTTCTCTCCCAAATGTATCACCAATACATCTGAACATCTGCCCTCAACTATCCTGCTATTGAGGTACGAGATAAAGTCTCTCCATCGCATACTGGCATTTCCCTTCCAAGAGATAGAAAATAGTTGGTTGTCAAATTGGTCCCACTTCCCCTCTGGGCCACCTGGTGTACCCCCCAATTGATGAAGGAATGTCCTAAAATCCAGATGGACACCTCTGGTCTGTTTTAGAACTACACAGCCTCACCACCAACACATCCTCCCTCCTGGAAACCTCCTCCCACAGTACTTCCTCTGTGCCCTTGCCTCCCAGCAGTTCAGACACCCGGAAAACTCAAAAAAACATCCAGGACATTAGTGTAGAGAGAATTAAGATTTCTTATCTCCCCCGGCATACCTGTGGGAGGTGGCAGATGAGCCTGCTAAAAAGATCCCAGTTAGGTTGTCGCATGGGCCGCTCTAGGTGACCTTGCTCCCAGGCCCACCCCACGAGCATCCTGTGCCCCAACTCTCCAGCCGACAGGGTGTATCCCCACAGCAGTTTTCCCACAAAAACAATGCCTGTTAGTTTCCCTGCTATAGTCACCCATGAGAGCTATTTCTCTATCAAGCTCAGGGTGAACAACACTACATCCTCTGTCGTACGCCACCCTGTTGGCCTGCGCAGTGTCCTATATTCAGTAACTCAGTAGAAGCCTGCTCTTCTAGTTGATTCCGATAGGAAGCCTAAAACCAAGTCTACCAGCCTTTGTTGCCTACTGACCACATTTCCAAAAGGATGGGTGTCCTGCATCTGTCCGCATCCTTGGCCAGCCCACAGAATCTCTCCCACTGAAAATGAGATAAAGCATCCGCGATGTCAATCTCCACCCATGGGACGTGCGACGCCTTGAAAGAGATGTCATGTTGCAGGCAACCCAGAACAAAAATCCACAACAGCTCTTAGACCTGTGTATCCCTGGCTGACTGTCTGTTGACTATCGGCAGTGTCACCATGCTATCAACCCTGAACATAACGTTCCAGTGTGCTAGCTGTTCGCCTCACAGTGAAATAGCTACCACCAATGGGAAACATTCCAGCAAAGCAATGCTTCTGCCACCAGCTTTCCATTGTTCTGCCCGCTCCTCTGCATACCACATGCCTTGCTAATACAGGCTGAAACCCAAACCAACAGCCGCGTCAGAAGAAAAGTGTATGTCCCAATACAGGTCCTATTGTCTGCCCAATGGAATGCCATTGAAAGAGCTCAAGAAGAAAGACCACATCCTGAAGTCCTCTTTGACCCCAGCCGACAGGTGCACATGATGGTGCAGTAGCTTGCCTTCTGCATCTCGAAATTTAGATGACCCAGCAGGACTTGCATATCCCTCACCTTCACTTTTTTTTTTGCAGATATAGCTACCAACAAGTCTTGTATGGCCTCCTTTTTGTCTCGGGTAGCCTCGCCTCCATCCTGTTCGTGTCCAATTATTTCCCCAGGAAGGACGCACTGTGCTCCTACCAATTGTTTTTTCACGTCACCCAAGAGCTCGAAATCTTGCCAAAGCCTGCTGACAGTCCACCGAGCTGAGTGCCCCCACAAACAGACAATCATCCTGATAATGGTCACCAATTTATGGCACATTTGCCATGTGAAAAGCCACTGTAGGAAAGAACTGAAGCACTCAAAGAGTGCACAAAATATGGAGCAGCCCAAGGGCAGGGCCTTGTCTACATACCATTTCCCCTCGAATTGCATGCCTGTTAACTGGAAATCATACGGGTGTACTGGAAGCAACTGAAAGGCTGACTTTATGTCCCATTTTGCCAACTGCGACCCTCTTTCTGTTGCCACCACTAGAGACATGGCCATGTCCACCAATGAGTAGGACACTGACACTATTTCTTCTGAAATAAAATCACTCACCGACCCTCCTTTGGGCCAGGACAAATGCTGAATCAACCAAAACTGAGCCTGTTCATTTTTGGGTACCACACCAATAGGTGATACACTCAGATTGTTCATAGGCCAGTTCTCAAAGGGGCCTGCCATCCTCCCTTCCGCAATTTCCTTGTCTAATTTTTCCTGTACTGCTTGTTTGTGATTCTTTGCCAAGCTCAGGTTGTCTGCCCATCTCCTTGCTCTGGGGCCCTCATAACCTAACAGAAAATCCCACCTGAAACTCTCCTTCAAAATTAGTGCCTCAAGTGCTCGGTCATAGAAGACGAACCAGTATTCCAGTTTCTCTAAATTAATTGGATTATGAGCCTTTCACGTTAGGTCTTGCACCCCTGCCTCCCCTGGTGCTAAAGTGATGCTGCTGAGCATTCTGACTGTGCCTGTGTTGCTGCCATTGCCCTGCACTCATTCCATGGTAGCTGGCAGCACTGAGAAAGCAGTGTAAGAGTGCTTGTTTACCTGCGCACTTGGAGCACTCATGCTGAAATTTGCAGCATTCCACAATGCACAGTCCTTTATTAAAATCCCAATACCCCCTTTTGTTCCCGCCAGTTGTTTTGGAGGTTGACAAGCCCCCCTAGGGTAGGGTGCTCCTGAAAGGGTTTATAAACTATGGGAAGGCCGCTAGTGGTGAAAATCGTCTTGCCAAAATTTGTGGGGCCCATGGTATTCATCCAAAGGTCAGTGTCTAATTCCTCCGGATCCCACGCCATTTATGCCCTGAATTCCTCATGGTATTGCACCCAGGCATAACCTCTGAACATCAGTTAGGCTTTGTGAATGACATTCATGTATTTAAACATGGCTACACAGCACTTGGGAAACTTTTCACAATATAAACTGGTGTGGATTAAAAATGCCACCATCCAGTTTTCTATCGTTAGGTGTATGTTTGGCCTTTTGGACAGTTCATATTTTTTCTTTGACCCTTCCTTTGTATGCATTTCCATAAGTAGCAATGTAAGCATCTCTACATATTCCCCTTTCCAAATTCCTTCCTTTGTTGCCAGCATTAAGTGCGCCCCAAAGACTTAGGCTCAGATTTAAGAAAAGTAGGGCTTCACATCATGGAGCACCACTTCTCTTGCACTGCCCTGCACCCCTAATGCCACCATAATTACCTGTACTAGGAACAATAGCGTCAAAATATTTTATTAAATTGCGGCGCTTGCCCAACTAGTGTAAAAAATTCTGACGTTAGTGGAGCAAAGTGCAAGGATGCCCATTGATTCCAATGGGTGCGTCCTTTTAAGGCCTACTTTCAGCAAGAAGTCTAAAACATGACACCAAAAATGGTTAAATTAAATCTTGTAGATTTCATTGCACCATTTTTGCGGACCTCCTTGCACTGGAACCCCACCCTTTGCATACAGTATGCATAGCACATGCATAATGTGGTACAAAGGGTCACAAAGTGGCGCAACTTTGTGGATATGGCACAGCATTTTTGGCAATCAAATGACACATTAGCATCAGGAAAATTACACTAATGTGGCGATAGATGGCGCAAGGCCATTCTTAAATTTGGGCCTTAGTCATTCCCATGTAGGGTAAATGCTTCACCTTCAGCTCCTTGCTCTCTGGCCCTTCTTTTTTACTACCTTCCTTGTACGTAGTTGGTGTGCAGATTACCCCTGTTCCCTCATCACTCTCTGGTCCTTTACCCCATTTACCTGCTCCCTCTGACCCCGTAACGGCTGTCTTCCATTTCTGTGCCTAACCCTATACCCGTGACATTCTTACATTTACTCAACCTGCCTCCTCCCCATACAATAACCCGCATCCACACCCGTGGATACCAACTCAGGACCCAAGCCCGTCCCAAGGCCTCTGCCCCATCCCCCACCTTGCCTTGCTCTTGCCTGTCCTTCCCATAATCTACCATGGACACACCCCATTTGTCCTTCTCCCTGGACCAGCTCTGGCCTCCTCCTCCTTACCCTACTGGAATGTGGCATTATCCCTAAACGTGGGCCTGCACCCAGTACCTAGGAGGGCCACTTGGACCCCACCATACTGGTCTGCAGACACCACCTGTCCATCTGTTATGCTGCTGTGACTGAGGGTCGCCCTGAACCTACCCATTGTTGGAGCCAACAAGGTCGTCCTGGACATACTAGCGTTGACGGTGCCGGGATCCGCCGCAGGTGGCTGGCAAACAATGCTGGGCCGAGCCATATCTTCATCTTGGTGCTTTTGAGCCACTCCCAGCTCAGCCAAGTCCAGAAAAACTGCTGGTTGTCGACCTGGAAAACAGAAGACAGGACTGGTGTGCTGGCTCCCCCCCTCCCAACCGTCCGGGCATTGACCTGAATCAGGGGCCCACTTGTGACTTCTCCAGTTTTGCCTTTCCTACACCCTTCAATGGGGCCTGCACTCACTGAGAGACCTGCTACCTCGACCTGATTTCTCACAGCAAAGTAGGTAATACACCCCCTTTGGAATGGCCCCTCGTCCCCCCTTAATTCCAATCCGGCTGCCTCTATTGCTGAAACTTACAACTGGTGCGCCTCTGTGTCCTCTGCCCTGCACTTTGCCCAGCATTACGTGTCCTGTCAGTACCAGACACCTAAGGGCCCCCATCAGTCCACTGGTCCTGTAGTTTCTGTGGGGCCCTCTGAAGCCACTCTCACCACCCTAAACAAGGGTCCTCATCCAAGTTTGTCATCCCTAAGCGAGGCATCCCTCTTGCCTTACTCTGCAGGGCCCCTTTACCTACAGGAGCCCTGCACAAACCTTCCTGGGTACTGCTCATCCCATCAACCCTGCCACCCCCTTCCGAATCATCTCATTACTTGGGGGTACTATAAGCGCTCCCCTATTGTTCCCGGGCTGAACTGTTGCCTGACGAGGGAGGCGCTGCTGTTGTGCATGGGATGCCTAATGAGTAGTAGTAGTAGGAGTGCAGCTGTGCTGAACCCTATGCTTATGGTAATATTTTGTGATCCACGTACTTATGGTTATATATGGTTATTTATGTGTCTTTCCTCTAACCAAACTGGCATTACATGCACTGATGTTGTGTGTCGTTTTGATTCTTGCATTGTCCAGGGAAATCAGTACTATCTGTGTAGTTGCATTATTTGCACAGTATTTATGATTCATTTCAGTTTGGTCTTGTTTTATGTAAAATATTCTATACATATTTTATATAATCCAGTATGGAATCTCTTTTGTAGTGTGTTCATTGCGTTTCTGTGTGAGTGTGTGGCGCAAACGCTTTACACATTGCCTCTATTGATAAGCCTGCCTGCTCTGCACTCATCTGTCAGAAGGTGAGCACAGGTTATCTTTGGTGTGTAACTGACTAGCCCTGACTAGAGTGGTGAGTTCTGCCTGGCTTAGGTACCTACCTTAGCTAACCAGAAACCCTGGGCCTGACTTTCTTTGCTCCATATTTGCAAATGACATATTCAGTGAAATGCATAATTTTTCTCTCACATGTCATTTTTTGCCTGCACTACAACTGGCTGCATCAGGTTAAGTTAATCATATACAAGGTAAGCGTTCCCTCTTACAATCCCACACAGAACGGATATCCATGTGATGCAATTAGTCCTGAGGGCTCGCCTTGTCCAATGTCGTTTCAATACCCTATCAATTTTACCCTAGTAATTACCAACATAGGCAACAGGGCCCTACTATAAAAAGTACAGCCAAAGTCATGGGATCGTAGGAACATAGAATGTCTTTCCGGATATTACTTTTTTTTCATCCTTTTTCACTCGCATGTGCTGCAAGAATCGTTGATTAATCCTTCTTTACCCTCCAGCTCCTCCGCGCATCCACTACCAGTTGCCTGTTACTTGTTGCCGCTATGCTGTTTATGCTGCTGCCATGCGTCTTAAGCTTGCACTGCTGTGGGGAAAGGAAGGGCCTCCCCAGAGATAGATGAGTTCAAATTGGTGCATCCTCACAACTTGGGTGCCCACCTCCATATTGGCATCAGTGCCGCTGCTACTGCTACGGCCATGGGGTTGTGTGCAGGCTTTCTGCTTGGCTTCTGAGGTGCTCCAGTGCTGGGCACCGCTCCTCATTCACTGCTGCCGTCAAGCTGCTCCTTATTCACCGCTGCCCCCAAGCTGCACCAAGCTGCAGTTGCACCATGAGGCTGTTTTCCAGACCCCTACGCCGCTGCTCCAGGACTCCGACACTCCTGCCTAATTGTTGTTGCCTTTGCCTCCCTTGCTCGATCGCTCCTCCTCACGCCTCAGCTCTCCACTCACCAGCCCATCATCCTGCCCTCTGACCCCGCCACAAACTCAGTCATGGAGCATGACAGGAGCTTCACGAGACTGCCTCAAGAGTGGTTTTAACGACAAAGAGAGGAAAGCAAAAGCATAAAGAGGCATTAAGAGCCGCAAGTTGGCGTCAGCTTTCTACAAATTATACTGAGGATAATACCAAGAGAATATTAAGGTCAGAACATCATAAGGCATGTTGGTATGTTGGCACCAGGCGGTATCATTATGCCTGCATTACGCCTGCATTATGCCTGCATATGATATTAGAGCTTGAGACCTTCCTAGCTTCTTAGCGAAATACACTATCACCTCCTTCTAAAGGACAAGGCTCATATAGGGTGTGTGGCAATTCATGTCCTGCTCTAGGCAGTTCCTGAGGTGGAGTGAGAACTCAGGGTCTGTGTAGCACAGATGCGGCCTGTTGCATCTTGGTTTCCCTTCTGCTCCCCCCTTTATTGTATATCTTGGACAGTATGGAAGCATTACTCGCAATGCTTCTTCCAGGACCCTTGCAGCAGGTAGATCTTTGAAAATAAACAAAACAAAAGGCTTGACCCCGTTATTTACAGGGAAGCAAAAAATGGGATCAAAAAAAGACCATGCTGACTGAGTGGAATGTATCCAGTATGGGCCAAACCCCGTTGTGACATCTATAATTTATCTATCAGTCGGAAAATTCTCATACCAGTTATGGAGAAGCATGAATGACCGGATTATCATCAAGTCCGGGTTTACTATCACTATCTTTAACACCCACTATAGACCTAATGAGGGAGGGGTCCTCTTGTCTCTCTCCTAGTAGCAGGACAAGACTCTCCTCTGTAAATATAGACACTGCTTCACCCCTTGTTCCTTCACACACAGGGGTTCAGGCTGTAGGAAAATATCAACCATTTCATCTAATCCCATGGTCACGGTCATGAAGAACCTCATTTTAAGGGGGCTACGAGACCTAAAACTAACTCATG
Organism: Pleurodeles waltl; assembly: GCF_031143425.1. Lineage (NCBI taxonomy): Eukaryota > Metazoa > Chordata > Amphibia > Caudata > Salamandridae > Pleurodeles > Pleurodeles waltl. Next base: position 171,970,587 of record NC_090450.1, read on the forward strand.
AACAGGCTCATAAAAAAACGAATGATCAACTAGTCCAACTCAATTCCAGCATATTGCATTTGATGTCACGGATCTCCCAAGTGGAGCAGAGAGTCTCTGACCTTGAAGATACTCACCATGGATCTGCAACTGTGGCAAGCCAGACCTAGGCTGAACTCGAGAAGCTGCAATTCAAATGGGATGATATTGAAAATAGATCTAGACGTTCCAATCTGAGTTATGTCAGAATTCCTGGAGAGATAGAAACTGCATCCTCTGTTAAAAAAGTCATAACAGATTTGATCCACAACCATATTCTTCTCGATAAGACCTTGGCTCACTCATACCTGACCATTATGCGGGCCCATAGAGTTCTGGCAGCACAGCCCCAGAATTCTAAATACCCACGTACTATCCTGGTCAATTATGGTGATTACAGAATAAAGGAACAGATCTTATCTCGAGCCATTAAAACAAGAACGTTTAAAGTAGAAAGTGATTTCTCCTTTCGGGTCTTTTCCAATATGTCCATAACTACAGCACGTCGATGTCATGAATTTGTTAACTTGATTGATGGTTTTAAAAGACTGGGGGCCCCCTCTGGTATAGTGCAACTTGCGAAATTAAAGGTTTTCCATAAGGGTCAGGCCCATATCTTCCAAAGAGTTCAACAGGCAAAAGACTTCCTTGCTGCTCTCAAGGAGTAATCTATCTGTTTGACGCTTGTCATGAATGTCATGGTCACAAGCAAGATGTCATTTCCTTGCACTTTACGATAATATATTTATTGTTTTATATCTTTTTTTGTACCATCATACACTGGTCCTCACCGGTTTTCACTTGCCATTTCTTCCCAGACACAGACCTAATGGGTGACACACCAGTGCACTCTCATTTGGGGGCTGAGGGGTTCACTATTGGGAGGGGTTGGGATCACTGGGAGGATGAGGCCATGATGGGTAGGCTTAGGTTTTGTGGGTGGGGGGTGGGAGCATTGGGTGGTCGGCTTCCGCATCAAGGGGGGGTGAAAAGAACAGATTACAAATTCAAAGAAATCGCTAATCTATGGTCTAGCATGATGCTGCCGAGTAAGAATGGGGGAAAATTCTTAATGATAGGTTTTATACTGTCCGGAATAAGCTGTAAGGTCAGGTTTAATGCCAGGCGATTAGAAATTCCTATCAATCGTCAAATTAGCATTCTTTCAGCTAGGTTTTTAAAAATTGTGTCATGTAATGTGAACAGCTTGAATAATACACAGCTGTTTAGAGCAATACTTCATTGGTTAATATCCTCTCAAACCCAGGTGGTTCTTCTTCAGGAAACCCATCTTAAACAACAGGCAAATTTTCCTAAAATTCCTAACTTCATTTCTCATTCTTTTTTTGCCTCTGCAAGTGCAGCTGTCCGTGGGGTGGCAATCCTGTTCACTCAGGATTTCCAAGGGGAAATTCTTAAGGTCCATTGTGATCCCCAAGCAAGATGGATAGTATTCAGTATCAAGGTGGGCAGGCAGCCTGTGCATATTACTAGCTTTTATGGCCCCTTTGAAGATGAAATTTCCTCTTTGCAAAGCCTCTAAGAGCTCCTGAGTACTTTTTCTGGCCATTTAGTAATTGGAGGCGGTTTTAATATAATTCAAGACATGACTCTCGATACCTCCCACAAAAATCATACACAAAACAAGCCACAATCCTACCGATTCTTGCTAAAATGTATCCACAATTTGTCTGTAAAGGACCCCTGGTGGCTGGACCATCCACAAGATCGAACCTATATCTGTTTTAAAAAAAAGTTTAATTCAGGATCAAGAATCGATTTCTTCTAAGTATCTTATTGTGGAGGCACTTGACAGTAGTGTTTGTGAGGCACCAACTCTAAGATATGCGCAAGGCATTTTTGTTTAAAAGTCATAAATATTTTTGAAAAACAAGATATGGTTACTCTGAAAGTGGCATCAAGTGCAATTTAAGTATGAGCTTTACAGTACTTTGTTAGTTAATCAAAATAATTCAATTATTTAGTTAGCCAGAGGTATCTGGTCTGGGTAACGAGGTCACACCAAGCATGCATATTGTGTGGAGCAAATGAACAAAAAAGGTTTGGCGAGGTACTCCACCCAAAAACACTTGAAAAAGTGACAATAGAATTCATTTTACAAAAGATACTGAAATTTTTAACAAAAGACACGATCTCACAGTGAACCATGACCTCCAGTAATGGTGATACCAACAGGGAGTGCCTTTACAGTATGATGAACCAATCAGAAATCTTTCAATTACAAAGCAACTGCTTAAAACATTGCAAACTGAAGATGACCTCCAGAAAGGGTACAGGATCACTCACTGGAGAGCAGGATGGTAGAGGGAAGCTAGAGGGGAGGCTCCTCCACTAGGGCAGAGGAGCGTTGCCCCCCCTTCGCCAGCAGCGGCAGCTGCAAAACCTTTCAAAGAAAAGATAAACTATGTTTATTATCCTTTTCTTTGAAAGGGGCTGGGCCACGGGGTGATGTGAACTGAGGGGGGAGTGCACAGCACTACCCCTCACTGCGCATGTATTTTTGGCCGGCCCGCGCAGTAGGCTCTCTCAAGCCCGGCAACTGACTTGCCAGGCATGAGAGAGCCTGCACAGCCTGCCTGGGAGCTTTAAGCAGCATCAGGGTTGGCCGCAGGGCAGGCTTGGAGCCTGTGCCTGCAGCATCTGGAAAAGGCGAAGAGAGGAGCGGCCCAGCACAGCACAGGAGTAGAGGTACGTTTTAAAAAATAATCATTTTATTATTAATTCCTCCCATGCCACTGCCACTCTACACCACCCTGCCCCCCTGTACACCACCCCGCCCCCGGGAATCCCCGGGAGCCTCGACTGGAAGCTAGAAGCATCTCAACATCTATCCAGTGAACGTATAAGGCCATCACCATTGACTGTGGTCTGAATTGAGCTCCTAGGAAAAGATTCACTTTGAGTACATACATAGAGAGCAACACTTTTGGATATAGGTATTTGGTGGTAGAAGAACTGCAGTGACTACAGAGAAATATCCAATGGTAACTAATAGGGAAGGAAGGAGGAATCTGGAAGAGGAAGAATATTTTCTGCAGTTTACTGAGCCAGTTGTGTTCCCAGCATTTTAATCCCCTCTACAAAGTCTTGGTCTCTGCATATCATTTAGGGTGGATGAGGAACTACGTATCTGAGAGGGTAACAATGTGTTGTCAAACAGTTGGTCATGGTTGCCACATGCCACTATCCAGCAGGTGAGAAGCCAGGTGGGTGTAAGTAGCCACAATAACTACTTTGTATTACTTGAGAAAGTTCTAATTTTAGCCAGATACCTGGGCAGCTCAGGCCTGCACATAGGAAGCAGTTAGGATATTCCCTCTATGCCACAATCAGACTGGCTTTCTGTCAAATTTCCACATGAAAGGTAAGTATTGGTTATCAAGAAAGGTAATATAAGGACCCTAGTGATCAACATATTCTCTACAGACTGCCTTCAGCCTTCAAATGAGAATAGTAGGCTATCACCATTTTAAGAATAGAAGAAATACAATAGAGCACAATAGAGAATCATGCTGGAAAACACAAACTAAACAGTGATGCAGTGAATAAAGGATGTATGTGTGATCACTCCAAAAGGAAGATAACTTTTACTACCAAACAGTAACAAGTGGATTAAGGTACAATGAATGCATGCTTGGATCTAGGAGAATAAACATTAAGTTGCAGTACTGTGATATATGAACACTTATGTTTTACATCACTGATTTCATTTAAAGACTCTCTAGGTCATTCAAAGTATGTACCCCTTTAAAGCACTACTTCAAACCACTATCCACTTCTTCAGTGCACTCTCGCCTTAAAAAGAATCAACTTTTAAAACACTGCCTTTTGTATCATTACCTACTTCAGTGCACATCACCTGTTCATATTACATCTATGCTGTAAACCACCTCTCTCTGGTGAAGCACCCCTCTTTAGCAAAGCACCTCTGCCTTCTAAAGTACCTTGTGGCTGTAAAGCACCTGTCTCCTGTAGAACATCTCTGTGATCTAACCCAAATATCTCTATTGAAGCACACTTCTCATCCAAAGTGCCCCTCTCCTCTAAAGCACATCACTTCACTGCAGTACTACTCTTTTGTAAAGCATCCCTCTCTAAAGCAAGTCTCTCCTCTAAACAATTGCTTGTAGTATAGCCTCTTTCTGGTCTAGTGCACCCCACTCATGTAAAGCACCCTCATCCTGTAAAGTACACCTATTGTAAAGCACACACCATTTGAAGCACATTTCCTTTTTGGTGAAGCATCTCTGTTCTATAAAGCACTTATCACCTAAAAAACACATCTGTTCTGTAATCCAACTCCTACTAAGTACACCAAATGTAAATCCCACACTCTGTGAAGAACATTTCCTGAAAAAATCTCTTGTGCAAAGTAGCTCTCTCCTGTAAAACACATCTCATTGCTAAAGCACCTCTTTTATTGAGCACTTGTCTCCTGTAAACATCTCTTTCTTGTAAAGTATACCATTCCTGGGAATTATGGCAGCAACGCAGACATCTTGTGAACCACCTTTGGTATAAACAGTACCTGTTGTGTAAAGCAGCCCTCTCTTGAAAGACACCTGTCTTTGTTAATGTGACTCTATGTTATAAAACAGGCTTCTCCTGTAAGCACCTCTCTCCCATCCTGTAAGGCACACCTATTGTAAAGTACACACCCTGCAAAGCCCTTGTCCTGTAAATAATTCCTCTTGAGTAAAGCATTCTCCTCCTGTAGACACCTCTATTTACTAAACACCTTTGTTTAAAAAAAAAATATCTGCTCCTGAAAAGCACCCCTCTCTGTAATGGACCTTTCCAAAGTAAAGCACATTTTCTGGAATGCACCTCTCCCCAGTAAAGCAGATGTACTCTTCTCACCAGTTGAGCGCCTGTCCCCTAAAATGCATTGTTCCCTCTCCTGCAAAGCACATCTCCTGTAATGTACCACTCTCCTGTAATGCAGCCCCTTCTGTGAAGCACCTTTCCTATAATTTAACTCTCTCCTCTATTTCTTGCCTCTGTATCCTGCTGGCTCAGTGGGATGCGATTGAATCGAGTGGAATACAAAAACACCAATCCCAGTTGTGAGTAAGATCAATAATATATTTTTGGAAACCCATGGAAAAAACGAAGGCAGCCTCCCTGGCATGTTACAAGTATGTAGCCATGATTGAGCCCATACATGACAACCCCTGAGGTTCCACGGCACACATAGTTGACATATGCCACTTTTGTAGACCTGTTGATTTCTCTCCGCCGACAGGGCTCAGAACAGTTTGGAGAGAAATCATTTTTATTAGCATTAGATGAGCTGAGTTTAAAAAAACACACGTTTCAGAGCAGACTTCCTCCACCCCGAGTCCCAACGACTTCCCCACCCCTTTTATGGAGAAAGAAAACAATATGTATACAGCCAGGAGATGTATGCAGCCAAAGTGTATGATTATGTTTCCTTCATGGGGTTCCCAGTAACAGAGACCAGTTCTTTCAATGCTGGTGGTGAAGGAAAACAGGCCCTGCTTTTTCTCTCTGTCTAATGCGTTGCTCCCCTCTGCCTCTGAGGCCAGGGGTCGCAAGGGAAGTGCCAGAGGTCCCAAGGGGCAAGACAGGGGGTCACATTTGTGACCCATGGTGACGCCTAAATGATGTCCATGGAGCTATAGTTACTTGAGATAAATATAACTCGTGAATTTCAGTGGTTTTGTTCATTGAAAAAAGTATCTTTTACCTGACATTCTTACATAACTATAAAGTCACTTTAATCTTTCAACAAACAACAAACGGCTGTAAGCCATGAAAAGATATTACAGTAAAAACATCATAAAATAATCTTTTAAATAAATAATAAAAATATCAATTAATACTCCTAAAATCAATATGCAAATATAACCATAAAAGGTAATTTTATCCCAATGCTGTCAATCAGTTTACTAGGATCTTAAATCCGGCCTAACATGCAAGATTTCCTGCTTGTATCCTTTTTACACCTATCACTCTTTAAATAATATAGTAGCTTAAAGGAGCAAGGTACAAGAGCATAAGGTAAGGCGGAAGTAGCTTGAGTCAATAGGGACCTCCATTAAGTGTGGGAATGCCAACTTTTAATACATTGCAATATAAGCTCAATTTATTGCTCATAGTCCATGCTAGCACACACCACTCTTCATCCATTCTACTACGTCTATGTTTAAGATTAATATGTTTGATCCCTATCACTTAGATATTTCTAAATTTTAATACAGATTGAAGCAGCTGTCAATATTCTAGTAACTTGCAGAGTAAGAAGCCCATTATCCTTTTCTAAGTTGCTTGTTTGAATACTGAATCAAATCAAATATTAGGTTTAACATATGGATTTGGTGAAGCCTACATTACTCTACGGCCTCAGGTCCTCCCTATCTCTCATATATGGTACTGCTATCAGGAAGCGACTTATTCCAAAGACTATAGACGGAATGGTACTGGACCTTAATAGTCGTATAGGTTCTTTGTAGTTCCTACTTCCTAAGTTTTTACAGATTGGTCAAATCTGTTTCCTTCTAGGCTTCTCATAGGCTTTACAAAACAATAAAACATGTTCTACGGTTTCAATGGTGTTCATATTGCATAACCCACAAATGAAATTGTGACTGTCCTCATTCTGTTGGCCCCATTTAGTAATACATGCCTTGGTTTGAAGGATTCCATTTCGGAGTTTCATATATAGTAATTTTGCCAACCTAGGCTGAATTATATCTAGCCATTCCTCAAACCTTGATTTTGGCTTGATATCTAAAAATTTAGAAGTCAATCTTCCTAGACCTGTTTTTTGGAAAAGATTATTCCAGAGATAATCCCAATAAACTTGCTTTAGGTGGCTCTTTTAATGTTTCGTAAGGGAATAGGGTTCATCCCAAAAAGATTTAAGCCCAAGCTTGAGAAACCAGGACCTTATATGGTGAAGCCAGGGAAGGAGACTGATTTGCCCAGATCCATTAGCTCGATTAGTGCTTTCCCTTTAATGGATCAGATCTTGAGTTGACCATAACCTACATCAATAAAGCATTGGCCTCAAAACTGCTAAATGACCTATTTGCTTAATATTTAGGTCATGAAAGAGAGGAACCAATTGTGTAGATGCTGGCAATCCTAATATTCCTCTTGCAAAGCTATTTTCTTGAGACACTAATTGTGTCAGGTTTGCTGTTCCCCATAGCTCGGCACCATATAATACAGTTGTCTGCGCTTTATATCTATAAACCTCAAACACTGGGGAGATTATTTCTGTTCTTGAATTTTTATATTTGTTGCTTATCACCGTAGAGTTGTAGACCAAGAGTGTTTTTGCTTTATTCACGTGTGACGTCCAGGATAGCTTGGCATCCAACAGTATCCCTAAATAATTACAATTTTTAACACATTCCAATTCTTGCCCATTGATCAGAATTTTTCTTTTAAGCAATCTGTGAGGCTTAACAATCAAATATTTTGTTTTGTTTGTATTAATTTCTAGCCCCTTCAGCGTGCAATATTTGCTGAACATTTCCAAAAGAGTCTGTTGGCCCCTAGGAGTTTGGGACAATAATGGTATCATCTGCAAAAAGGAGGGCAGGGGCAGAATCTCCATTTAATCTTGGAGAATCATGGTCACTCTGATTAATATAGTCAACCAGATCATTGATATAAAGAGAGAAAAGGGTTGGGGAAAGCACACAACTCTGCCTTACCCCCCTCTTGATGGGAATTGGATCTGTTTACTCTCCATTTGGACCCCACTGAACCTTTGCATAGGTATTTTTCTGTAGCCTAATTATCTGATTTAAAAGGTTCCTCGGCATGCCCTGTTTCCTTAGCGAAACCCAAAAGGTATCTCTTGGAACCAGGTCAAAGGCTCCACGCAAATCCACAAATACGATGTAAAGATGACCCCTCATCAATTTGGGGTATTTTCACAATATGCATAATAACCTAAAGGCCTGGTCAATTTTGCTAGTCTATGGCCTAAAGCCTGCTTGATATGATGTTATAATGTTATTGTCAGAGTCACCAGATCCTCGGGATCTGCGCACATTCCCAACACGTCCACCACTGAACAGCTCCAAGACTCTGATAGATAAATCACAGAGGCTAAGAGAGATCAAGAGGGGAAAAGGGGATTAGGAAGGGAAATAGCTGGGAAGGAAATATGAAAATTATATCTCCTGAAATCAATACTAGACTATGATTCTAAGCAAAGTCATTCTGAAAACATGAACAATCTAAATGACTAAGATTCAAGATGGCCGGATACCTGTAAGGGAATCAAGATGGATTAAATGAAAACTTTTTTATTCAAGAACTTTCCTTTACCTGAGAATCAGAAAAACGTTCTGACTAAATTTTAAACCAGTCATATAAATCCTTTTTTTGAGAATGCATTCTAGGACCATACAATATTGCATCTAGACACTCTGATCTTCTGTGTACTCTTAAAATGTTTCAACACAAATTGCACATATTGTAGATTTATATATATATGTATATATATATATATATATATATATATATATATATATATATATAGTAAACACCATAAAAGGATTGTGCACCATGAATAACACAATATGGATTCAGGAAAAACAAATCACATAACTTGTCAACTCGAATATTACATAATAAATATCTTTGAATAGTGGCATACAATAAACAACATGAATTAAAATCGAGGAGAGAATCGTGCGTCTTGCTGATTCAAGTGTCACCATGTAAAAAGCCAAGAACTGGTAGTACGCAATGAATATCAAAGTCAAATCATCATTAAACGAATCGCGCGTCTTGCCGATTCGTAAACCATGATGTAAATGCCAAGAAATAACAGCTCACAAGGAATAACAAGATAAAAGTACAATGAAACGAATCACGCGTCTTTTGCTGATTCTTAAGCCACCATGTAAATGTCAAGAAATGGTAGCGCGCAATGAACAACAAAGTTAAAACACCACAAAACGAATTGTGCGTCTTGCCGATTCTTAAGCCACCATGTAAATGTCAATAAATGGTAGCGCGCAATGAACAACAAAGTTAAAATACCATAAAACGAATTGAGTGTCTTGCCGATTCTTAAGCCACCATGCAACTGTCAAGAAATGGTAGCATGCAATGAATAACAAGATTAAATTATCATGAAACGAATCACACGTCTTGCCGATTCGCAAGTCACCCTGCAAATGTCACAAACACTCAAGCGCATATTTCACACGTGCAAAGTACTCTGTCAAATCATAAAAGAATTAGGCCCAAGAACATGAGATTTCTCGATAACGGCGTCGGGAGGCCAGCCTAACCACCGTCTTACCGCCCAGAACAAGGATCTCCAAATGAAGAATGAAAGTCAGATGTCTGGAAGATCAAATAGGCCACCGGGACAGGAGCTCAGGAAATAGCTGCTGCTCTGCACCGGGACCTCTGAATAGTGAGCACTTGGAGCTGGGCTGGCTCCTTTTTATAGAGTCTTGGCCCAGTCCACAACCACACCCAGGCATGTTGCAGGGAAAGTCTATAGAAGGCCCTGGAAAGGGACCACACCCTAACACACTTTGAAAGTCTGCAGCAATACATTGCAAATGAACAGCATTTGTAAGCACATTAAAAATAAGTCTTCAGGATTGACTCTGCAATGCAAAAGGTTAAACAACAACATATCAGCACAATGCATAAATTACGTTGTTTTGAGAGTGCTGGGTTTTTGCATTCTAGTCGCCACTAGAGCGCGCACTGGCCTGGTGTTGACAGTTATTTCCCTCCATCCAGTCAGCTATTCTATTCAATAGCTTTCTGCGGTAGGTGTTTTGCATGGCATCAATCAAACTGATTGGCCTATAATTCCCAGTGTCCTGCCTGGATCCTTTTTTATATACTGGGATGATTTCTGCTCCTTTCCACGTCTCAGGGACTGGTTCTCCCCTTGCTATGGCATTACTAATTAGGTTAACGTATGGATCCAAAACGTCTATACTATGCTTGAGCAGATCCACAGGGATCTTATCCGAGCCCAGGGCTTTGCCTGTTTTAATTGCTTTTATAGCTACCACTGTTTCTTCCAGGTTAAAATGTATGTCTGATGTTTTGTCCCGGATAGGTTGTTCCCTAGACAGGGAGAAATGGGGGTTATGCTCTGACGAATCTAGATAAAGATTCAATAAATGATTAACCCACGTCCTGGGATCTATTTGATGCTTAGTATTAGATGTCCCTTCTTTACTACCATATGTGACTATCTTCCAAAAGGATATTGTGTCTTTGCATTTGGCTGCTGCAAAGAGAATGGACCAATTCTGATCTTCCCAGTTTTTCTCTGCACTAGACAGGATTTTCCTATAATTGGCCCTTGCCTGCTGCACTGCTATTGACATTTTTAGCTTTAATTCTTCTAGCAGCAGTATTTTTCCCTCTCTGCGCATTCAGTAGTATACCAAGGATTGGCCGACTTAAGATGTTTCCTGCCTTGTTCAGGCTTTTGTTGTATCTGTTTAGTGAGGTAGGGCCTCAGGGCTGTACTCAGTGATTGATGAATATCTAAGATCGGGATGTCAATAAAACTTTTATGCACATGAGGTTCCAATAAATCTATGAACATATTGTATATGTTCGCCATGACACCCAGATTACCTAGAATTACTGGCAATTTTACTGTCCTGCAGCTGTTGCTAACAATAGGTTAATACTCTACCCTATTCTTACCCATGGAGCCTAGATCTAGGAGGCACTCCCTCTGTTCTATAACTAACAGAAAGTGATCACTTACTCTTCTATTGTCTATTTTAAAGGTTGCTATCCTCTCCCATGTAATTGTACTGTGCATAATATAATCCAATTTTGGACTTGCCCTACCTCTTTAGAAAGTTTTCAAATTAGCACCACTTTGTCCCACTGTGCCATTGCAGGTCCTCAGCCCATGCTTTAAAGTAAGGTTCATGAGTTGTAAGGCCGCAACCGTACCAGGGACTGACTTTTCTGGAAATAAGAGGGGGATAGCTCTTGCCATTCCTTCATCCTCCACCAATTGCTCAAGGCCAATAACAGGCTCATAATTACAAATGAATTTACCCTCTATCAATATTGTTTCTCCTACCGGGACTTTCTTTAACATGTCATCAAGAATTTCTATTTCATGTGACTCCGAGTTGGCCTCCTGGGCATTAAATAGACATTGTATAGATGGAATAAAATCTTATTTTTGTCACTTAATGACACCCACAGAATGTCAACAGAGCCTGTGTCATGCTTGTTTATTTCAACATTAAGAGAGATTTTCACCCATATAACCAATCCCCCGAATGGCCTCCCTCTTGCTGCCGAGGTGGCGCAAGTATAGTAAGTTTTATAGCCCAATTCATAGGGTGGTTCCGTTAGCCAACTCTCCTGAAAGAAACAAAGGTGGAATTGGTCAATATAATTATGCCAATCAGGGTATATGAGCTTACTACTCAGGCCCACTACATTCCACGAGACCATGGACACAGGGCCCCTAGCCGATGAAGGCATAGTACATATCATGGGTCCCTGAGATATTACCAGCTCATTACTTCCAGGCAGTTGCTCCTCTGTACTCCCGCCCCTTTTAGCTTGTTGATTATTCTCATCCAAGGTTCCATCTACTGTTATATCTATAGTCTGTCTCGGGCCTGATAGATGTAGTTGGATCAGTCAATCTACTGCCTCGAGGTCAGCATCTCCCTTGTTTATTGTTGATGATTCCCTATCTCTTTGTTGGTTCATCATAACTATGTGATTAAAAGGGAGTGGATTATCCAAACTAAATCTCATGGTGGTTTTAAGGGGGACGCTAACTCTCAGCTCCATGGCGATTAGGCCATCAATTAGTCTCTTGTCCCTTAATGTCAAAACAATAGCAGCATACCTCCCACTATCTTCCGGCATCCTTTCTACCCTCATAATATCTGAACAAATTAAGGATAAGCAGTGTCGCTTATGCCTGATCCAATAGATAAATTTGTTTTTAAGGGAGTCCTCACCCTCCCTACCAAATTGGGACAGTTTTGAGACACTTGTTAAGAAAATTACGTTTTTCCTGGAGGACCTTAGGTCTCTCTCGACATGTTGCCCGCATATTGGGGTAATTACCCTACTGCTATGTGATAGGGTATGTGGATTAAATGTGCATCCTGCCTTCCTTTCTGATGGCCAGAGTTTGGGACGGTTCTCCCAAGTAGAATTACAGGATTCTCAGTAAAGTACTCCTGCCTTAGGTACTGGGGGTTACGAAGCCCGGTATTACAATCATTGTCCCAATTTGTGCAACCCCGTGTTGCATAAGTAGCACTATCTTGGCTTACATTTAGGTTGGGCTCTTTGGTAGGCCACTGAGGAGATGTACATCTACCTTGTAGATGCAAGGGTCCAATTGGAACCCCTTTTGCATGCTGTTCTCTATGGATTCACTCTCCTTTCTCCACGAGAACCAACAGGTTCCTACCTCAGACTTTAACTCCCTAACTTCCTGCATTCATCTACCCACTAGATCATATAGATCTGTTAATTTCCTTGTTTTACATTTTGGACAATTGTCTGGATCCTGATCTAATCGTAGTAGTCTCTCCGTGACTGACTGCGTTACATGGCTAATTTGGGCATGCGCATCCATGGATTTTTTCTCCTGGGTCTTATTTGCCTCGACTTCCGCCAAGACTGTGTATCCATTTGAACATACTATACCACACCCCTATGCAAGACACTTCCTTCCAGTACTTTCAGGTAATGTTGGAGAATATTGTGGGGCCTGTACAGCATCATCGTTAAATCTATCTATACTAATATCTGGGCTTGGATGTAGCACTTGCTGGACAACTTCCCCCCTTCCCGTCAATGATTTTCTCCTTTCGTGGTTCAACCTTTTTTGCGCAGTAAGAAGTTATCTTTTTGTCGGGACCTTCCCAAGGGTTAGGTTTGGCGCAGAGCAAGGATTCAACTTCCTCTATTAGGTCATCAATTTTGGAAATCGTACCGTTTTTCCCTGAGTTTCTTAATTTTTTAGAAATTTTCCCCTTTCCCCAGGGGAGCTCAGGTGGTTTACGTTTCCCCAAACCCATTAATCTAGATGCTTTGTCCACCTCCAAATCAGGTGTTAATGCTACAACCTTGCCTCTTACCAGGGATTACTCTAAGCCCCTACCACCCTAAACTCCTGTCTATTGGCACAGACCAGGTCAATCTGGGGGGATTAATCCAAAAGTTAAAGAGTAGTGGCCCAGCCCAGGGCCTTCTGGGCTCTGAGGGGCGCGGATGGGCCTGCCCTTGTCCCGGACATGTCCTGTGCTGCGGTATGCCCCCTCGCGCTGTATAGCGCTCGTCTGATTTTCAGTGGGAGCAGGTGGTACAAAAGATGGCCGCCTCCTGGGGCCTCAAAGCAGTCTGGGATATGTGGTCCCCTCCGGTCTCGGACAGCGCGTCCCACGCTGCGGTATGCCCCCTCGCGTTTTATAGCGCTCGTTGGATTGTCAGTGGGAGCAGGTGGTACAAAAAATGGCTACCTCCTTGGGCCTCAAAGCACTCTGGGATATGTGGTCTCCTCCGGTCTCGTTCAGCGTGTCCCGCGCTGCAGTATGCCCCCTCGCGCTTTATAGCGCTCATTACATTGTCAGTGGGAGCAGGTGGTACAAAAAATGGCCACCTCCTGGGGCTTCAAAGCACTCTGGGATATGTGGTCCCCTCCGGTCTCGATCAGCACGTCCCACGCTGCGGTATGCCCCCTCGCACTATAGAGCACGCGTTGGATTGTCAGTAGGAACATGTGGTACAAAAGATGGCCGCCTCCTTGGGCCAGGCCCAAACCCTCCCTTTTTACTACATGCAAGTCACCCCTAAAGTAGGCTCAAGGCAGCCTCATGGGTAGGCTGCAGTGAATTTAAAAGGTAGGACATGTATTGGTATGTTTTACGTAGTCCTGATAGTGAAATACTACTAAACTTCTTTTTCACTATTGCAAGGCATATCTTTCCCATAAAGTATTATTGGAATTGCCTTGAAATAGGTTTTTAGTGTAATTTCCCATTTGGAGCAGATAGAGGTTTGGAGTTTGAGGTCTCTGAACTCACAATTTTAAAATACATCTTTTGGTGAAGTCAGTTTTTGAATTGAAAGTTTGAAAATGCCACTTTTAGATATTGGGCATTTTCTTGCTTAACCACTCTGTGTCTCTGCCTGTTTGCTGAATACATGTCAGGGTCAGGAAGTCAGTTAGGCTGTTTGTGCATTCACTCTAGACAGTCACACAAAGGGAGCTGAGGTGTGCCGTGCATATCCTGATGGCCCATCACCAGACTGATGCAGCCTTCTGGAATGTGTCTGTAGCCAGGGCAGGGAAAGGCAGTGTCTTGCACACTACAAACACTTCTTTTTGAAGTTTGCCTAGTTCAAATGTATAAGTACATGACCCCTGACAACACATAGTCAGAATCATTCTAGACTGAGGACATTCTGCCAGGAAGAGGAGCTGGATACTGCCCCTCTGCCTGTTGCTTTTCTGCGTTGGTCTGCTGTGTGCTGCTTCTGTCCTGGGAGTGAAATGACTGGACTTGGCTTTCTACATCCTACTTCCAAACTTTCTCCAAGGGCTTGGACTGAGCTTGCTTCCTAGTCTCAGGGACATCAAGGACTTCATTTGCCAGCACCTGGGCTCTCTTCCTGAGAGTCCAGACTGTCCAAGTGGTGCCAAATCCAGGGCCCTTCAGAGTGAGTTTTGGTGCAACCAAGAAGAAACCAAGTACATTGACTCCAAAGTGGCTTCAGAACCAGCGGCACTGTTCAACTCTGCGGCGCTGCCTGCACCACAGCCGTGGTCCCCGCTGAATGCAATGACCGCAAACAATGTCACATGCCTGATGACGCAGGTCTGATGCTGCCACAGCGCCTCTCAAGTCCTGCCACAGTATGAGTCTTAAGTGCCTTGTCACCAATCCCCGTGACACCTCACTCCGCGACAGCACCTGTGGCCCTGTGGTGTGACTGAGACACTGCAAAGTTAATGCGTTGCATCTTGACCTATTGGATTTATCTACCCCACCAGGTTGTAGGGAACTGACACCACACCACCAATGCAACATCACCGCTCCTGCAACCATAAGGAACCAACGCCGCACCAGCTCCAGCAACGCCTCACCTCGCCGACTCCGTGCAACATCTTTGTGTACTCATCATTTTACTGTACCTGGGGTCGGTGTGACTCCATGACCATCCCACATTCCCTCACGAGTGGGGTCGGACTGTTGGGAATTACTCTGTCATGCTTGCTGAATCCTAAACCATTTAGTTTTTTTACTTTCCCCCCAGCCCAAGCGACAAACAAAATGGCAACTGCAACGCTCAAGCCAGGCTGCAGCCAGCTAATCAGGCCTTGCTTTTCCCTGGATCTGCGGATTCTTAGATATCTATATTTCTTTTCCTTTAAATAACTCCGAAACTACTGAACAGATATGCACCACATAACAAAAAGAGAACTTTCTGGACCAAGATCAAGATTTCGGCTAAATTTGGTGTAAATCTATTCACCAGTTCAGGTTGTAGTTGTGTTAAAAAAAATGCAAAATCCCCATAGATGTTACATGAGGAAAAACGTTTTGGGTCCCCCTCTTTTTCTCGACCTCATTTGACAAATCATCCCAAAACTTGTCAGAAAGCAGCTGAACTAACTATCATTCTATATATATATATATATATGTATAGGTTTAAGTATAAGAAACTTATATACAGTTACATTCAAAATATTTTGAGACTTGATATCTTGATATTTTGGCTCCAATACTTTTTCAGAACAATAATTCATCTACAGTGTTTTGTTAGTGAATCCTGTAGCATGCAGATTCTGAACGTCTACCTGCTTCGCCCACCAAGATCCACTAAATGCAGGACTATCTTCTGGGAATAAAGCACTGGACATACAATGCAAGCTACACACTCCCAAATATACAAGTCCAAGAGTAGTCGTTGAGCCAGCCTAATATACGTCTAAAATACCAAGCAGACACTCCCACCCCTAAGCTGTGATACATATAAGACAGGAAATTCACTAAGCACGAAAAATTGGGCCTTTGTCATCTGATAATTCTCTCTGTCTTTCTTAATACCCAAGAATTCTCCTGCCTCATTTTTCTTTTAGCAGCTCAAGTAATTATTTTAACCTTGTGCGAGTCCTTCTTTTTTTCCTTGCCCCAGACAATTGTCTTTTTTGCCTTATAGGCTTCCCTTGAATACCTATGCCACTATAATGCTGGTAAATACTCCTGCTGGCTCCTGAGATCAGATGTGTGTGCAATGAAAATATAACTCCACTTGAGGGGCATTTCCAGCGCCCACGTGTGGCCAAGTTAATTAGAAATTAAATGTGGGCATTGGGGGATTTTCTACCAATGATACTCTCTTTAAATGTTTAAATTGGTTGCTCGCATAACAGACTTATCCAAAACGGTGGAGAAAACTCCAGCACGCTAGAAGAGCTCACCAAATGCAGTTGATTTTCTCTGTCCCCTTTATAGAAACAGAAACTGTACCACAATCTGGGGCAGAATTTCCGACAACTAAATTCTAAGTCATGAACTAATAGAAGACTATATTTATACAAGAGCTAGGATGTTTTTAAGCTCCTTGTCTACAATTAGATTATCTACTTTGATTAAACTCAAAAAGTGCACAAGTATGCACAGTTATATTTATAATAAACATAATTATAAAAAATAGAGGTGCACTATAAAGATTGGATTACTGTCAGCAGTTTTGCAAACCGCAGTGCCTCGAACTGAAGATCACAGCAGTTATGTTGATCAGGCATTGTGACCACTAAGCAGTAATGCCATTTTCCTGTCCTCTGTGTTATTTTTGGCCCAGGCATCCAGCAATTGCAAAACTAGACCGACTATTTGAGGAAGCGTAAAGGCTATGTGTTGAAAACGAGTTTGTGATAGTGAAAAAAGAAATACAGAAAAATTAATAATGTAAATGAACAGATATTACAAAACACCAGTGCATTGCTAGCATCTTTTATGTAAGGTAGCGAAAATGGCACTAACGTTTTTAAAAGTACAAAGTCAACTTTAATTTTAAAACATTAGATAGACATTCAGGGATATACGATGTGGACAAGAATTGTAAGAAACTGTCTCAGTGTCATTGGACTTTTTTCAGACAGGATGAGAATTAAATAGGCCGTATACTAATTTGCAAGTAAAATATTTACTGCCCGCTTTAATCACACTGCGCAACTGTGCAAAATATTCATTTTTATACTCGTTATAAAAAAAACTGTTAACTTCATGGAACAGAAATCTAAGACACTCCATTTGTCTGTAGCCCAGACTTTGCAAGAAGAATACACGTTAAGACAATGACCATAACCACGTGCTTTGTGGCGGCTTGAGCTGACACTGATGTCTTCTTGGCTCTAGAGAACAATTCATACACCGCAAGACCAGAACTGGACTGATGATAGGGCTGGAAAAGGGGAGATGGATAATAGAGGATCCATAGAAGAAGAAAGAAAAGAGATTTCAGCACAACAGGGGTTAAGCATGCAACATCAGGTCTAAACTTCTGTTTTTTTGGTCTGATAGAAGACAGCACAGCAGTGAAGGGTGAAGGCTAATAGACAGAGTACAAAAGAGCAGTATGCAGTGGAATCCCTCCTAGCTAAGGAATGCACTGAATTACTGTCCTTCATCATCTGAGCACCTATTGTGAGATATTTTCCCCTGTGCTGCCCTTGGCGCGATGCTGATGTCAATGAAGATTCATACTCCCAGGCACCATACCAAAACTCATTCAAGCACATCAAGCGCACAAAGGAGAAGCAGCAGGAACCCTTCTGTCACGACTCACGTGCTGCTTACGCCTGGAATCCGCAGATCGAGTGGCGTGGGTCTTGAATGTTCGGCTCTGGCCCAAAAAGGGGCGACTCTTTCTGGTAGCCACGGTGCTGTAGACTATGGAAACGCCAAGAACAGTACTTCAGAAATAGCGCCAGAGGGAAAAAAAACCCTGAAAAGGGGAAAAAAACTCCAAACAGATAGATTCCTGAAACAGGAACAAAAGAACAGGAATCAACAGAGGCAAAAATATAGGTAATACACGGAATAGACAAGATCTAGCACAGAAAGGCTAAGAAACAGGCGCAAAGACACCATCTAAACAGAAAGTGTTGCAGCGCAAGGAAAGAAAGAAACACATCCCTTAAATACCACTAAACAGGAAAGGACCAACAGGAAGTATAAAGGACACCATCTTTGATAGGGAAAAGTATATAGAACAGAATAGACTAGGAACCATAGAGAATAGGGAACAAGGAATGCTGGGAAGAAAAAGGTAACATGGGAAGGGGGAAAAAACATAAAGGAAGGTACAACCAGATGTCCCAGAAAAAGAAGAAAAGAAAAGAACAGGTAAGAGGGCTCAGGATGCCCGAAAAACACAGTGCACAGAAACAGAGCGAGACCCCATGCCCAATCTGGGGCCTCGCAAAGCACACAACAGACTGGGGGCGCGCCGCGTCCTGCAGACGCGTTGTGCGGCCCGAGCCGAATGTTCGGCTCGCACCGCAGCACGTGGCGCGACAGTAGGTCCCCCCCCCGAAGGCCCAGGTTTATGTGGAAATAAGCGGTGAAAATGACGAATCAGAAGAGGTGCATGAACAGAAGATGCATCTTCCCAAGAGCATTCACTGAGAGGATAACCCTTCCAATGAATCAGATACTGAAGACGCTTGTGAAAGATACAAGAGTCACAAATTTCATGTACCTCATATTCAGGTACATCAATCACTAACACAGGAGGAGGACAAGGAAACTGACGAGAGTAAGGATCAGGTACGTAAGGTTTGAGCTGGGAAACATGAAAGACTGGATGAATTTTCCATGTACGAGGCAAGTGAAGACGGACAGTGACAGGATTAATCAGCTGAAGGATACGGAAAGGCCCGTAGTAGCGGGGTGTGAACTTATTCTGAGAAAGGCGTAAAGGCAAGAATTTGGATGAAAGCCAGACTTTATCCTGAAGGTGATAGTCTGGAATGTTCCTACGTTTCTTGTCTGCTATTTTCTTCATATATCTCTTGGTGTTCAGCAAATTGGATCGAATTAGTCTATGGATTTGTAGAAGTCTTCTGGAAAGGGAAGTAACCGCAGGCAGAGGAGAGGGAGACTGAGGAGAAGTAGGAAAAGAAGTAGGATGATAGCCATAAGAACAGAAAAAAGGAGTAACCTTGGAGGCACTATGGACAGTATTATTGAAGGAGAATTCAGCAATAGGGAGGTAAGTGTTCCAGTTGCTCTGGGTAGAATTACAAAAACAGGGAAGGTATTGCTCTAATCCTTGGTTAAGACGCTCGGTCTGTCCATTGGTTTGAGGATGGAAACCCGATGATAGTGCTATATTGATATTTATTGATATTTAGTGTCCTACAAAAATATTTCCAAAACCGGGAAATGTAATGAGGTCCTCTGTCAGATACAATGGTATGTGGAAGTCCATGGAGACGGAAAATATGGTAGATAAATATCTGGCTTAGTTCTTGGGACGTAGATAACTTTTTCAGGGCAGTGAAGTGAGCCATCTTAGTAAAGGAATCAACAGTGACCATGATAACCCGGTTTCCTGCTGATGGAGGGAGCGAACACATAAAATCAGTAGAAATGGTGTGCCAGGGAACTGGTGGAACAGGCAATGGTTGTAGTAATCCTGCAGGTCTGGTACGGGGAATCTTTACTTGAGCACATATGGGACAAGCCTGAACGTATCTTTCAACATCCGACTTCCAGGTAGGCCACCAGAAAGATTGCGAGAGAAGTTATTTTGTGGCCTTGATGCCTCTATGACCAGCAACCAGCGAATTATGGCACATTTGTAATGCCTTTTCTCTAACTCTATTAGTAGGGAGGAACAACAGGTTCTGATAATAATAATATCCTTGCCTTTTATATATAAGGGGGTTTAATTTCCCTACTTCGTGGTCAGACAGGCTGGAGTATTCCAGTTGTACCTCATCCAGGAAAGACTGAGCTACTCCGATGATCTTACTAGGCTCAAGTAGATACTGAGATGGGGTAGGAGTACAATCTGGATAACGGCGAGACAGAGCATCAGCCAGAATGTTTTGGGATCCAGGAATATAGGTGATGTAAAAATCATACTGACTGAAGAAAAAGGCCCAACGAGCCTGGCGACTATTCTGGCATACAAAATTACGTAAACATTGTAGATTACAATGGTCTGTTCTCACCTCAAAAGGCTCCTTGGAACCCATAAGAAACTGTCTCCATTCTAGGCAGGCTGTTTTCAGAGCTAATATCTCCCTTTCTAGTACTGAGTAATGTTGTTCCGATGTAGAGAGTACATGGGACAAATAGAAAACAGGATGTTCAAGACCATCATCTTCTTGTTGTTGGAGTAAGACAGCTCCGATGGCTTTTTCGGAAGCATTGGTAACTACAATAAATTGTTTGTTGCTATCTGGGTGTCTCAAGATGGGAGCTTGAGTGAAAGCCTTCTTTAAACCTTGAAAAGCTGTTTCAGCCGCCTTAGTCCAGACAAAACCTTTCGTTAAATTTTCCTTCTTTAGAGTGTGAGTTATGTGGCTGGTTTGTTTTGCAAAGTCTAAGATAAACTGCAGATAAAAATTTGCTAATCCTAGAAAACATTGTGTTTCCTTAATAGAGGAAGGAGAAGGCCAATCTAGCATGGCTTGTACTTTTTCTTGGTCCATAGCTATGCCGGTGGGACTTAAATGGTAACCCAGATATTTGACTTCCGTCTTGTCAAACTCACACTTTTCTGGTTTACAAGATAGTTGATGTTCCCGGAGTCTTTGAAGGACTTGTTTCACGTGAGAAGAATGCAGTTCAGGACGTCTAGAATAAATAAGAATATCGTCTAAGTAGATTACAACCGTTTGGTTCAAAAGATCAGAAAACACAGAGTCCATAAATCTTTGGAAAATTGCGGGGGCATTAGTGAGACCAAAAGGCATAACCTGGTACTCAAAGTGACCAAATGGGGTCCTGAAAGCTGTTTTCCACTCGTCTCCTTCTTTAATACGTAAAAGGTGGTAGGCTCCCCGTAAATCCAGTTTGGTAAAACGTTGAGCCCCTCTGACTGCCTCTAGAATATCCTTGATGAGGGGCAAAGGATAACGGTCCTTTATAGTTATCTTATTCAGGCCTCGAAAATCCAAGCAAGGATGAAGATCTTTTGTCTTCTTGGGTACAAAAAAGAGGGGAGCCCCTGCCGGAGAAGACGATGGAACAATAAGACCACTCTGTAAGTTTTCTTCCAGGTACTCCTTTAGAACTTCCTTTTCGGGTTCCGTGAGGGAATACATCCTCCCAAAGGGAACAACAGTTCCAGGTTCCAAGGGAATAGCACAATCGTAATCTCGATGTGGAAGTAACACAGGTCTGGATGGTTTTTGGAACACATCTTGAAATTCTAAATAGTGTTCAGGGACTCCTTGGACAGTATTGATGGAATATCCGGTAGTACTTTCAGTAGGTGTCAAACTTTTAGGTGACCAATATTTGTCGGAAGCAAAACAGTTCTCATGACAAAACTGTGAAGACAAGGAAATAGTCCGGGCTTCCCAATTCACATACGGATTATGTCTTAGGAACCACGGAATTCCTAGAATGATGGTATGGTTGGGGGATGATATGAGATCAAAGGAGATGTGTTCTTGATGGTTACCAAACTGTAAACTTAATGTCAGGGTAGTAGTATAGACTGGACCAGAGGATATTAAGGATCCATCCACTGTGTGCACTTGTTCTGGAAGTTCTTTGGGTTGTGTTGGAATTTGTTGAGTAGTGGCCCAAGTCTTATCCATGTAAATACCACTAGCACCACAATCTAGTAATGCCATAGTTCTTTTTTGACGGCCGTCAGGTAGCTGTTACATGACAGGTAACATGAACAAGGACGTGGCATTGTCCTTAAATGAACTGATGGAAGGTATAGCTGATGATCCCGTCCCCTCCCTTCTTACAGAGGACGGGAAGTGGCGTTTCCCGATGGCCTTTGAGGACGTACAGGGCAGGTACGAAGTATGTGGCCAGCAGCACCACAGTACAGGCACAATCCTTTCTTACGTCTGTCTTCCCGCTCGCTAACGGAAAGCGGGCCTCGAGTGGTATCCACTTGCATAGGTTCTCCCTCTATGTCTCTAGCAGGAGGGCGAGGTTCCTCAGAACAATGCAGATAAACCCGTGAAGTGCTTGGCTGAGAAGATCCTCTACTCTTTCTCTTTTCCAATCGTCGTTCTTGGAGACGGTATTCGATGGAAAGTGCTTGATCCATCAGATCACGAAGATCTTCAACTTTGGTGGAGTGTACTAACTCATCTTTTATTTCTTCTTTAAGTCCTCTGCGAAACAAAGTCACCAGAGTATGTTCCACCCAGGTGGTCTCTGCTGCTAGCTGACGAAAGCGCGTAATATATTGAAGGACATCTTGTGAGCCTTGTTGGATGTCACATAAGGCTTCTTCCGCAGAGGCCTCCAATCCTGGACGACTAACCATTTGTTTGAATCGATTCACGAAGGCGGAATAGTCTGACAATACCGGGTCGTTGGATGATACCATTGGGGTTGCCCAGGCCAAGGCAGGACCGGATAACGCACTGATAAGATACCCCACCTTTGTCCTGTCATGGGAGAATTGGGTAGGTCGGAAGGCGAAATACACCGTTAATGCATCAAGGAATTCACGCAGTTTAGTTGGTTCACCGGAGAAACAAGGAGTAGAGGCGGAGATAGTCGGAACATCGCCACTGCAGAAAGCCAAAGCCTGTCGTAACGCCGCATTCTCATTGCATAGTTGTTGCAGTTCCTGAGCCTGTTGCTGAATAGTTGTCAGAAGAGATTGATCAGGATCTGCAGCAGCTGCCACTGTATCATCCATGGTGTTAGAGGACGTCGGGAGAATTTGGCGCTGCAATCTGTCACGACTCACGTGCTGCTTACGCCTGGAATCCACAGATCGAGTGGCGTGGGTCTTGAATGTTCGGCTCTGGCCCAGAAAGGGGTGACTCTTTTGGTAGCCACGGTGCTGTAGACAATGGAAACGCCAAGAACAGACCGTGCCCTTCAGAAATAGCGCCAGAGGGAAAATAACCCTGAAAAGGGGAAAAAACCTCCAAACAGATAGATTCCTGAAACAGGAACAAAAGAACAGGAATCAACAGAGGCAAAAATATAGGTAATACACGGAATAGACAAGATCTAGCACAGAAAGGCTAAGAAACAGGAGCAAAGACACCATCTAAACAGAAAGTGTTGCAGCGCAAGGAAAGAAAGAAACACATCCCTTAAATACCACTAAACAGGAAACGACCAACAGGAAGTAAAAGGACACCATCTTTGATAGGGAAAAGTACATAGAACAGAATAGACTAGGAACCATAGAGAATAGGGAACAAGGAATGCTGGGAAGAAAAAGGTAACATGGGAAGGGGGAAAAAACATAAAAGAAGGTACAACCAGATGTCCCAGAAAAAGAAGAAAAGAAAAGAACAGATAAGAGGGCTCAGGATGCCCGAAAAACGCGGTGCACAGAAACAGAGCGAGGCCCCATGCCCAATCTGGGGCCTCGCAAAGCACACAACAGACTGGGGGCGCGCTGCGTCCTGCAGACGCGTTGTGCGGCCCAAGCCGAATGTTCGGCTCGCACCGCAGCACGCGGCGCGACACCTTCTGTTGCTGTATTCTTTATTTACACTCGTGCCCACTTCATGTTCCCTGTCCCTCATCGTCTTCCCTTGCCCTTCTGATTGTAGCTAGGAAACACCTTCATGAAACCCGTTACTCTGTAGAATGTAGAAAAAATTACTGTTTCTGCTCTTCACTCTCATCCTACTCCCGCCTTGCAAATTTAGCAAGGACCATTCATACGCTGACACCCAGTAGAGAGACAGTGACAGTGTGTGAATGACTGAATGTAACTAGTGATTGTTGTACACGGCGGCCATCTTTAACATGATGTGGGTCAGCTTTCGCATGAGCATCACCATTTATTGTATATGATGGTCTTCCTTGTCTGTCTTAATGGTGCCCACTGCCTACTATAATGCTGCCGGGGAAAAATGGTGGTAACTGTAAACAAATTGTGAGATTCTTTGGCAGCATGGTTCCCATGACTGGCTTAATGCTGACCTTACTTTACCGGCATATTGTAGGCAAGCTTTGCAACATGAGGCTTGCTCCAGACCTAAAGCTAACCATGGAATAGTGATGCCATATTTTGAGCTATTGTGTGCATGCTTGACATAACTGTAGCTGTCACTAGAATAATGGTAGGATTACTAGCATTTGATGGGCATCAGGGACATGAATTAGTTATATATGACTTTTAAGGCAGAATCTGTCTAACATTAGTATTTGTGAATACTTTGCTGTAAATGACATTGGGATATGCTGGGGCCACAAATGTACTTAGTAGAAATGAAAAGATGCTTTATCAGCACCAACACAGTGTTTTACCGAAACAAAGTAAAATATTTTGCTATGGCAGCCATGGCATTTAATAAGAGTACTTCTCCAAAATAAAAAATGTATTTGATTTCAAGACTGAATAAAAATATTTGTAATAGCAAATCAGCATTTGACCGGAACGTTGTGGTCAAAATATCATGCTTGAAAAAATCCTAAGGCACCTGATACTGAGGGCAAGTGTCTCTTTTTATTTTTGTCATTAATTGTGATGTACAACATGTTGTTTAGTAAAATATAATGATATTTAATACCATTTATACTTAATGTTGTAATTTTAATGTTTAGACATGTTTTAATAAAATAATTGCTTGATTTATTATTTCTTTGCTTAGTTATTTTTTTGGTTCTTCCCTTTACATTTACATTTAAAACATTTTACACAAATTATCTTTTTATTATTAAAATCTACAGTAATTTATTTATTTTAATTCATTCTAAAAATATGTAAATATGGTAAAATGGAGTTCATTTATTATGGGTGGTATAAGATTCTTTTCTATTACAGGTTGTGCAGACATTGGGGAAAAAGTGATTAGTGTTTTGGGGAGGTTGATATGTAATCTAAGGCATAATTGTTTTTTAAACATTTTTATGAGTAGTGTTTTACTTAAATATTAGTTTTAAACAAATATACTAGTAAAATAGTTTTTTTTATTTTTTTATTTGGGGTTCTTTTTTCAGATACAGAATTATGTTTGTCTGCTAATTTAGGGGTTAAGTTGCTTTTCGTGGACTTTTGTGGGTAGTATTTTAAAGTTATTTTAATACTTTTAGGTATTTGTTAAAATATTGTCACAAAATAGAGTAAGAATAATACATTTCATCCCACCCACAACACTATACACTATTTGCCAAAAGTTTTTGGAATGATGAAGTGGTAAATGTCATATCTCCTCCCCCCACTTTTACACTTTCATCAATGTTTGTGAGATTGGAGATTAAAAAGTAAATCTCACCCCTCTGATAATGGACTTTCCCCTATGTTTTTGAGGTTGGCATAAGAATCTTACACCTCAACCCATTTAATTTAAGCATGTTACCAAATTATTGTTAGACCAGAGTTTGAATGGTAAATTCCACCTTCTTCATGTATGAATTGTGTAAGAGTAAGAATAGTAAATCTCATGCCCTTCAAGTTATGTGCCTTCATCAATTTTAGCTGGATAGGAGTTAGAGTAGTAACCATGATCTCCTGGTGCTATCATTCCTATTTGCGTACTTTCTCCAGTGTCCATAAACCTGAATCAGAATAATAAAGGTCACCACCCTGTAAGATGCACTTTCCCAAATTTCATTTGGATTAGAGTTAACAGTATTCAATTTCACTCTCCCAATTTATGGGTTTTCCCTAATGCTTGTGAGACTGGAGTTACAATAATCTCACTTCCCAAATTCATGCATTTTATACAATGTTTGTGAGACTGGAGTTGGAATAGTAAATTTTATACTAAGAATATTAATGAACTTCCCTAGTGTTTATTGGTCTTGTGTTAGAATATTAAATTTCCATCCACTTATATTTTTCTCCTGTATTAATCTCTCTTTAGGCTTCCAACCACGCCCATGACACGTCAGTCACTTTCATTGGTTCGTGGGCTTGCATTTTAAAATCCGTTTGCTTTCAATTGTGAAAGGCATAGATACGTCATGCCTTTTCTGGTGTTTAGCCCACCTACACAGCACCGGTAAACTACTAAAAACTTACGGGGCTCAATGTTTTCAGCATAATCCCATCAGGCTGACATTGTAATACACGTTCCCACTTCAGATATTAGTCTTGGCTCCTTTAACAGAGCTGAGGCAATATCCTAGCACTCCAGCATCCTCTAAATGCGCCCTGCCTGCAAAGCAGACAGTGCTCATTCTGACGGTGCTAGGCAGGGCGGCCCCTGCACTGCCCAACGGACAGTGCAGGGGCCACCCTGTGGCTCCCTGCATTGGCTTTCTGCCAGTCTTTTCATGGTGGGGTTCCGGCCATGAAAAGGCTGACAGAAAGAGGGGTTGTAATCAGCCAGGTGGCACCGTGTTCAGTGCCACCCTGGCTGGTTTGCAGTCGGAGTGCACAATAACTGCAATTACAATGCCAAAGCAGCAATTAGAATGTACACCAACTACACTCAGAATGTCAAAAATCGAGCTGCAATCAGAATCCTGATGAAGACAGGGGTAATCTTTCCTGCTAGTTTTCATAATGACTACAAAAAGGTACAAGATATAGGTCTTTGCTGTGTATTAGTGCTTAGATAATGATTAGAAAGTGCATATAAAGGACCAGGTACAGAAGCTGTACTGGTGGGCCACCTACCCGAGTTATAGCACATACCCTGCTGATTGGGCCTATATTTAATTGAAAGGCCTTTAGTAATCTGTATAGTAGAAAGCAGAGGGGTTATGAAGCTCTTAGATCATTCCACCCTCCAATAAATAATGCCTTTAAATTCAAGTAAATGTAGTAGGCTGCTACATTTAGATGTATTAGGCTTGAATAGATAAAGTAGACATTTCTTGCAAAACTGACCTAGGTTAAGAATGTGAAATGTTAAATTTGTGACTAGCTAACATATTTTAGTAGAATATAATAATGTATTAAAATGTTTTAGTCTAACTCTGCAAAATGTTTCCAATCATACACAGCGTTAGTACATAGCATGAATAATGAGTTTGAATTTTAGTAAAATGATGTAAAATGATATAAAAGCTTAAACTTGAAACTGCAGTTTTCTTAAGGAAAGTAAATGTTGAGAACCCTTGTGGATTTATACAAAGTAGTTGATGAAAAGGATTCACTTAAACATTGTTGTCTATGGTCTATTGATTCCAGGTGAGAAGACAACAAAATGTTCCTGTCCCCATGAATACATCGAAAGCTAATTGGTTGACTGGAGGAAGAAGAATAAACATGTTGCAAAAGCTCAGTTTATGCTGTTTATGTTAGTGCATGTTCCTAGAGTAGTTTCCCCACCCTCAATCCAGACTCATTCACTTTCCTGTCTGAATCTATGCTGAATCTATGCTGAGATTCTACTGAGTTTCTTGAAACTTTGTTTATATATAACGTTCTGCTTTATTTGATAACTGATATTTGCCTCTGATTGTTTGTGTTTTAACCTCTCTATCAGGAGCTCTTTGTGGGTTCTGACTGATTCCTTTCTCTTGTAACCTGAAAAATCATACGGAATCGTAGAATAGGGATTCTTTCCTTTATGGAATGTGGTTAATGCATTTATTCTAATACATTGATTGCTTAATTTGGTCTATTTATTAATGATTGATATCAATGACACTGTATGATGATTTCAATAAAGATGTGCTATTTCAAATTGTGCTGATTGTTAAATGAATGTACAGCTCTTGTTTTATCTCATCTTATGTCAAAGGTCCATTGGCCTGAGACTCTGGGCTCTCTCCCTGATGAGTTGGTAAGCTTTCCCTCGTATACCAATACTTAACTGGTATCCCACTCCAGTAAAGTATCTCAAGTCCAAAAAGAACAGAGCAGAGAATCCTGGATCCCCGAGCTTCCTTTACTTCAGCCCTGTGCCTGGCGGTAGAAATCAGGAGTGAGAGACCTTGCCTAAAGAGTACTTCATGAACTGCGAGGCTCAAGGTGCTTATAACACCAACTGCAAATTTAACCCAATGCGTCAAAGATCTCTCAAATTCATTGGAGATTAATTGTACCCCATTATCCATTACCAACCCAGTGAGGGCTTCCCTCCTCAAAACAAAGATTACAAAAAGTCAATGATCTCACCCTTGTTGGCAGATCTTACAAACTTCATTTCCAGGCCAATAAAAAAAATTCACAACCACAACACTATATTTGAAGCTCTCCTTAAGAAAATTCACAGGAACAATGACATCCATGCTAAGTTTAATCCAAGGTTTGTAAGGAACAGCCTCAATGGGAATGGGAACCATGAACCAGGACTTGTCAGCAATGGCAGAAACTACGCACTCCTTCACAGAATGTTCAACGTCGCTATTTATACCAGGCCACCAGAATTTATCCCTGTTTCTCCTTTTCATAGTCCTCATGCCCACATGACACTTGTTAGTGCATCTGACCTTATTTGGCTTTTCTTCATTGATTAATTCATAAGGGGGCGCATTAGAGGTTCGATGGACCTTTTGACTGTGCTTAAGAGTAATTCCAACCATCAGACCCAATTCAAATACTAATTAATAGAATATTAAACAATAGAATCAATAATCTTTGGAGTCAGAAATTTCCACTCACCATGACCTCTTTGGCCATGAATAACCACACCTTTAAATTAGAAGTTAAATTGTTTAATTCCCTATATTAACAATGCTAATATCACGTAACTTCATCTCAAAATCAATTGATAAACATACAGAAACAATACCAGTTGACCACATCTTCTAACGAATCTCAATTTGACTAATGCATGTATGGTTATGCACGCTAGAATCACAGTGCAGATCAATAGCAAGAATAACCGAGCATAGAAATAACATACATTTAGCTTCAGCAAAGTTATGACATCAACTGTTGTTAATAATTAGCAAACATCTTCAGTGAGTCTCCTAGCTAACCTTCTGATTAGAAGAGCATGTTTGGACTTCATGCAAAACAATTTAGTCAACACAAATTTGGAAAAACTACTAGCTATGGCTCTTTCAATATTAGCGGTTGGTACCTAAAAACAAAAGCAAATTACATCAAGATCAGTAACATTCCTTACCTTGAAATGGATCAGCAAGTTGCAATAGTCTTCATCAACTGGACATCTGTGCAGTCAGCATTGGCATCAGGACTTAGCAATAAAGTTCATGATAGGAAATGTCTCAGGAACGGGAATAATCAGAATGGCACTTCTCAGTAAAAGAGTGAGGAAAACGTGAGCCCTCTCCTCTTGGTGTAGTCGGGCTAAGTTAAAGTTCCGTAGGACTACTTCCCACGTTGCTATTGGTCATAGAATCGTAGGTTTACATTTAGTCCAATAAGAGTAGAACCTCAAATCTATGATGTAGCTAAACTGTCTTTCACATCTCAATGATTGGCTCCCCTTCTCCTGTTCCCACTGTCGGACTCGTCAGGTAACAATTTTGTAACTCTCTGTAATCCAGTCAGTGCATCCAATATTAGCTCCTGGGAACATCGCTTTCACACACACTAAATTCTACATTGTAACGATAACTACTACAACGTATTCTAGAAAGCAGTTCTCATGAGAAAGAAAATAATTTACCAGCATTTGGTCAACACAGTGGAAAAATACAAATATTCATTTTTCTACACAGCCATTTTGAGTGACTTATTTAAGGAATACAACTTAACACGAGGCTGAGCAACTAGGCCCAAGGCCTTGTTAATTTAAGGCCTACAATTAATAGAGCCAAATACACAATGTTTAATCATTAATATAACATATTACTACATTAATTTAAACATGAGCACATAATTTTATATTAATAAACAATTAATAAGGACACTTCTTGATTACTGATGGCCAGGCAAATAGGCCCATTTTCAAAGTTGTATATTATGTTTTCTATATTAATTCATTTTCTATGCAGATTCAACATTCTGAATCCATGAATATATATTAGTAAATATTTAGCGTTAACACACGCAGGGGCCAATCTGCAAATTTTAGCATGTATGACACAAGCAACTACCAACAAATCTGCTTCCGTAGGTACATTCAGCTAAAAAAAACACATGATTGAATGAGTTAAGAGACTCACTCGTACTACGCTCAGGACACCCTTTGCTAATAAAAGTTATTACTACTTGTAACACTCCATCTAGCAAAAAAGCAGATTTCCACTCACCTTCTAATATCCTCATTCTGTGTGTCCTCTGTGAATGCTATTCATATAGCTTTTTCCAAAGCTAAATTATCTGTGGTTAAAACGTTTTTTTAAACCTTTTTACTATCAGTTTTTTTTCCACCATCTAATTTCTTCATCTCTTCCTCAAAAAGAGGCAGCTAAAAGTTTCAAAGCACCAACATAACATTCAATATTGTACCTCCATGTTTCCACGAGTGAACTGATAGAGTTTCGGGCCATAATAGTGGCAGCATGTCAAGGGCAGTCTTAGAAATGGAAGCACATCCTCGCGCTTGCTTTCATCTGTTGGCACCTTGGGCCTGATTCCCCAGAAACACTGCGTGCAGCACAGTACTCCGCTTTGATTGGTGAGCGCAGCAATGGTTACATTTATTCACATCTGCTAAACGATTCTGCGCTTTGAGATGTACAGTGCCTGCCTCGTTAATACTTGCGAGGCATTAACTATCTGTGTGCTTTACTGCGCACAGGGGTGAATGCAGATACAAGGGCCAGTAACAACAGGCCTTTAACGAATTCGTAATTGCATTGTGCCTGCACTGCTTAAAGGCACAGAGCTATCAGTGCCATAAGTGGTACACTGTGAAAGTAACTACATTCAGTCCGGGCATGCAACAGCAACCCATCAAACTGCTTTCTGCTGTCCCCGAGGCCTGCGCCCACACATAGAGGAAACTCTCTAAAATGGACCACTTGCATTTTGGAAATGCCTACTGCAGGTGGTTAACATTCAATGCTTTCCGGGACCGTGTCTAGCTGTTTAAGGAGGTTAGCAACAACAAATTTGTGTGTATTACCTCGCTTGTTGCAAAGGCGGGAAAACCTCTCATTGCAGCCCTCTTCCGACTTTCAAGAATTTCAAATGTGTGCCTTGCCACTCCTAGTTGCAATAGTGAACTGCAACGCATATTTGTTTGATCAGAAGTCAAATCAGATAGCTGGCTTTGTCAGTCAAAGCGTGTTTGATTTCCCATTGCTCGGCTAGTGATAATCTGAATATTGTTTTCTGATGATTAAACGTTGACAGAGATCTTTCAAAAAATGTTAAATGAATGCAGGCCCGCATACAGTAGCATACCAAGCCCTAAGGGCCATATTTAGGAGCCCCAAGCGCCACCGTTGCGCCGCCCTAGCGTAATTTTTTTAATTCTTAGACAGTGCTTAAGTGGCTTTTTCCACGTGCCATATCTACAAAGTGGCACAATGCTTCATTGCACCACTTTGTAAACCCTTGCGCCACATTATGCCTGTGTCAGGTATCATGCATGCAAGGGGGGGGTTCTGG